>NW_006262282.1:1379-3067 GCF_000493195.1 Citrus x clementina
CCCCCAACTCAGAACGGAGCAAACAGAGAAAGAGCAGTGCACCTGATCGACCAGAACCAGGACTATGGGCGGTATACTTCCTTGAAGATGTCCCTGGATGAGGTGTATGAAGCCATAAAGGATCGAGGGCTATTGTACCTCCCTGCCCCAATAACAAAGCCATCCATCAGGAGGGATAGGGGACGCTATTGTAAGTTCCATGGCACTCATGGCCACACCACAGCATATTGCATGGATCTCAAGACCCAGGTTGAAGATTTGGTGAGAAATCTGTATCTGGACGAGTTTATAGATGAGACATTCCCAATGGTAGCATCAACAAGTGAGGCGGAGCATAGTGACAGGAATTTGAGGCGTGAGCAGCCTATAGTAAGGGTGATAGCCGGGGGCCCAACATTGGCTAGAGATTCCAACAGGTCGAGGAAGAATTATGCTAGATACGCCATGACCAGCAAAGAGGTATTCTTCAACACCCCATCAGCCGAACGTGCAAGAGTTAGGCAAGTGCCAATCATGTGGACAGATGAGGATGAGGAAGGGATTTTATACCCTCATGAGGATGCTTTGGTCATCAAGGCCACTGTTGCTAGCAAGAAGTTTGACAGGATATTGGTTGACATAGGGAGCTCAGTTGACGTATTATTTAAGTCAACCCTGGAGGAGATGGGAATAGCAGACCGGAAGCTGGAATATACCAACACCTCCCTGAAAGGGTTTGGAGGAGGAAAACTGATCCCTCTGGGCATGGTCGAGCTGCCGATCACAATTGGGAGCTCCCTGACAGAAAGGACAATGATGCTGGACTTTGTGGTGGTAGACGAAGAAGGTCTTTACCAGATGATCCTAGGCCGGCCATTTCTAAGGATGTGCAAAGCAGTGCTGTCCAACCACTATCTGGCTCTGAAGTACCGGGTGAATGAGATAGTTGGAGTGGTACGAGGAGACCAGAGGATCGCAAGAAGCTGCTACTCCTCGGCAGCAAGGGAAGCAATGCAGATAACATCCCTCGATACCCGAGTGGAAAACAAGAACGGCAGACAAGAACCTGTAGAGGATCTGGAAACAGTAAGCCTGGGACCAGAGAATCTGGGAAAGACGATCAGAATCGGGTCGAGACTTAAGGGAGAGCAAAATCAGGAGTTTGTGAAATGCTTACAGGCTCATGCAGATGTGTTTGCTTGGACACACGAAGACATGCCAGGGATTGACCCTGAGGTAGCATGTCATAAGTTGGCAATAAAGAAAGGTGCTCGGGCAGTAAGGCAGAAGATGAGGTGCTTCAACCAGGAGAGGTATGAGGCCATAAATGACGAGGTGGAGAAGCTCTTGAGAGCAGGGTTCATTCGGGAAGTCAATTACCTTGAATGGATATCGAATGTGGTGTTGGTAAAGAAAGCAAATGGCAAGTAGAGGATGTGTGTGGACTTCACAGACCTTAACAAGGCGTGCCCAAAAGACAGCTTCCCTTTACCAAAGATCGATCAGCTAGTAGATTCAACGGTTGGACACGGTCTACTCAGTTTCATGGACGCGTTCTCGGGATACAACCAAATCCCCATGTACGAGCAGGATGAGGAGAGCACGGCTTTCATCACTAACCAGGGTTTGTTCTGTTACAGGGTAATGCCATTTGGTCTCAAAAATGCTGGGGCCACCTATCAAAGGCTGTGTGAACAAAGTCTTTAAGC
>NW_006262282.1:3167-11337 GCF_000493195.1 Citrus x clementina
GAAGGAACATGTCAGACACCTCGAGGAGACCTTCGGGCTTTGAGGAAGTATAAGATGAAGCTCAACCCGGAGAAGTGCGCTTTTGGGGTCGAGTCAGGGAAATTCCTTGGATTCATGGTGAGCCATAGAGGGATTGAAGCAAATCCCGAGAAAATCCAGACGATTGTGCAGATGAGGTCTCCTCGTAACCTGAAGGAAATGCAGAGCCTCACGGGGAGGTTGGCGGCGTTGAGCAGATTCATATCCAAGGCTACAGATAAGTGTCAGCCATTCTTTCAAGTGATAAGGAGGAGGAAGAAAACAGAATGGACACCAGAATGCGAGGAAGCCTTCCAGAACTTGAAGCAGTACTTGCAGCAAGCTCCACTGTTGTCCACACCGAGGGATGGGGACAAGTTATATCTGTATTTGGCGGTATCGGATCGAGCCGCCAGTTCTGTTCTGGTGAGAGAGGAAGAAGGAGTTCAGTATCCGATATACTACACCAGCAAGGCCCTGCTCGACGCTGAGACCAGATACCCACCGTTGGAGAAATGGGCACTTGCCCTTGTAGTTGCGGCTCGGAAGTTGAGGCCATATTTTCAAGCATTCCCAGTCTCGGTAATAACAAACCAGCCATTGCATCAAACTCTGCACAAGCCAGATGCTTCTGGTCGGCTCGTCAAGTGGGCTATAGAGCTGAGCGAGTTCGACATAGATTACAAACCCCGAGCAACGATAAAGGCTCAGGCAACGGCTGACTTTGTAGCAGAATTCACAGAGCCTGAAGTGTGTTTAGACCAGCAAGATGTAGTTACAGACAGTGGCAAAGCTCAAGTATGGCAGATGTCTGTGGATGGGTCATCAGGGGAGCAGGGTTCTAGAGCAGGGATTGTATTGGAAGGCCCTAAGGGAGAGGAGATCTCTTATGCTGTAAAGTTAGAATTCGCAGCCACCAATAACCAGGCAGAGTATGAAGCCTTGATAGCAGGATTGGAGTTGGCTAAGGCCGTAAAAGCAGATAAGGTGAAGATCAGAACTGATTTCCAGCTGGTCGCGAATCATATCAGTGAAAAATTTCAACCAAGAGAGGAGAAGATGGAACAGTACTTGAAGATAGTCAGGCGGATGATGGGGAAATTTGAAGCAGTGGAGGTGATACAAATCCCCAGAGAGCAGAATAGTCGAGCAGATATTTTGGCCAGGATGACAGCGGTAGCAGACCCAAAAATGCCAAAGTCGATCCCTCTAGAGGTGAAGTCCAGCCCGAGCATCGAGCAGAATCTGGGGGTGTTGCAGATAGAACAAAAATGCACGTAGATGGACTCGATAACTTCATACCTTAGAGACGGGGTATTGCCACCAGATAAGCTACGGGCTCGGAAGATTAGAGCCCAGGCCTCGAGATACACGATGATTGACGGGGTACTGTATCGGCGAGGGTATACACTACCTTTCCTTCGGTGTTTGGATAAGGACGACGCAGATTACGTTATGAGAGAAATACATGAAGGAATTTGCAGGAATCATTCTGGTGGGAGGTCCCTGGCCCACAAGGCTCTAAGGCAGGGATATTTCTGGCCGACAATGCACCAGGATGCACAAGAGAAGACCAGGAGCTGTGTAAGCTGCCAGAGTTTTACAAGTTTCTCCAACCAACCACCAGATAAGCTCACCTCTATGGCCTCCCCTTGGCCATTTGCTCAATGGGGGATTGATCTGATCGGCCCGCTGCCAAAGGGACGAGGAGCAGCAACGCATGCAATAGTTGCTATAGTTTACTTCACGAAGTGGATTGAGGTCGAAGCCCTTAGCAGGATCACAGAGAAGAAAACAACAGACTTTGTGTGGAGAAACCTGGTATGTCGATACGAGATCCCATATGCCCTGATAACGGATAATGGCAGGCAGTTCGATAATCACAGCTTTAGGGATTTCTGCCAAAACCTCGGGATAGAGCTGAAGTATTGCTCGCCTGCTCACCCCCAGTCGAATGGACAAGTAGAAGCAGCCAACAAGACAATCAAGAGGCTTTTGAAAACCAGGCCTGGAGCAAAAAATGGTGCATGGGTTGATGAGCTGTCAGGTGTGCTATGGACATACAGAACAACCCACAAAACAGCAACTGGGGAGACACCGTTCGCCCTGGCTTTCGGACATGAAGTGGTCGTGCCAGCTGAGATAGGAACGACCACGCACCGAACAGATCATTTCAATGAGCAAGATAACAACGAGCATATGTGTCTGAATCTTGATCTGCTAACGGAAAAGAGGGAGCAAGCAGCTGGTCGATCTGCCATTTACCAGCAAAGGGTTGCTCGTTATTATAACCAGAAGGTGAACATACGGCAGTTCAAGGTCGGAGATTGGGTGTTAAGGAAAGTGAATCAGAACACCAAAGACTTGACTCAAGGAGTGCTCGGTCCGAATTGGGAGGGGCCATATAGAGTCAAGCAGCTAGTTGGATCAGGAGCTTACAAGCTGGTTCGCATGGATGGCCACGAGGTGAAGCGCCTATAGAACGCAGCACATCTCAGGAAATATTTCCAGTAAGAGTCGTTAATATTTTCAAATTCTTTCTGTTCGTAGTTGCTGTTATTTATTTTATGTCCAAACAATTTCGTGTAAGTTGAATCCTGCAATTAATGGAACGTCGAGGAACTTCATTCACTTGAAACTGTGAAAAGTCACTAAGGCATGCAAAGGCTCACCAAGTCTCAAAGCCTGTTTATGGCGAGACAGAAGCCAAGCATGCCAGGATCTGCTCGACCGCGTGAAGGCGAGCAGAATCCCCAAGCATCGAAGAAGTCACTAAGGCATGCAAAGGCTCACCAAGTCTCAAAGCCTGTTTATGGCGAGACAGAAGCCAAGCATGCCAGGATCTGCTCGACCGCGCGAAGGCGAGCAGAATCCCCAAGCATCGAAGAAGTCACTAAGGCATGCAAAGGCTCACCAAGTCTCAAAGCCAGTTTACGGCGAGACAGAAGCCAAGCATGCCAGGATCTGCTCGACCGCGCGAAGGCGAGCAGAATCCCAAGCATTGAAAAATTTCCTAAGGCACGTGGCAAAACCATATGCCAGAACCTACTCAACCAGACGAAGACGAGCAGATTCTCAAACAAAAAATAACCCATGATTACAACACAAGAAAGTAATCAAAAACATTTTTATTAATTTGTTAATAATTAACAGAGCAGATAATCTTTACAAACATAGTTCATTACAATATAAGAAATACATCAAGAAGATGGAGGATCAGTAAGCCGAGTAGCATCAGTTGGCTGGACCTCCTCAGGTGCGGGAGGGTATCACCAGTTACGTCCGGGGGGGTGCTTGCCCCGCCAGCGTCGGCAGGGGTGCTCGCCTCGCCAGCGTCAACAGGAACTGCACGAGGAGGAGAGCTTTCCCCCTCAATCACGATCGGCTCTACCCCTTCGGCATCTTCCATGGCCGCCTCCTCATCCATATGTTGAGCAACACCAGCTGCAAGATCATCCATCTTCAGATCAGGGTGCTACTTTCCGAGGACGACCATGATACAATGATAAGAATGCCGAAGTCCCTGGTCATACTGATTGTTGGCTTCCTTCTCCAAGTTTTCGACCTCAGCTCGGTGGGAATCGCGAAGAGATTCGAGCTGAGCCTCATACATAGCCTTCTGCCTTCGCAGATCCTCCTTGACCTTGTTCAGCTCCTCCTCGAGGGTAATGGCTTTTGCTTGAGCAAGAGATTCTTGCTCCATCAGCTTGAGGTTCTCAACATTCAGCTCCCCTGCTTTCTTCTCGGCAACGTCAGCTCTGGTCGTCGCCGATTGAATATCCTCCTTCATCTTCCGGTCGTAGCGTCCAACCTTGGCCTTATAGTAGGTGGTCATGCAGCTGAGATGGAAAGCGCTGTACTGCATGGCTCCCACCAGCTCGCCTAAGGTGCAGCCATTAAAATCCTCGAGGTCTTTCTTGCTCACGAGTTTGGAAAGCTCGTTGAGATAGGGGGCCAAGTGCTCTGCTCGGTTGTCAGGTAGACGAGAAAGAGGCCCAACAAGAGGAGAAGAAGAAGCAGGATCAGTGGCTGCTCCACTAATTTCTCCGGCTTTGGCAGGAGAAGGAGGCAAAGTCTTCAAGGGAGAGACCTGCTGCACGATGTTGGCCCGCTTTGCAGCAGGAGCGTCCTTACTCTGGTCGCTCTTCGTGGCTGGAGGACGAGAACGTTTCCTGGTTAGAGCCCCAATCACAGCGTCTTCCATCTTATGGCCAGGAAGTATCAAGCGAGACTCGAGGAAGTTGTACGTAGTTAGCAGTTCTCGGCTCGGGCAGGAATTGGCCAGTACAGCCTCGACCCGTTTAAGCTGGTCAGGTTTGAGCGGGAAGTGAACACCCCAAGAACCTGCAACACAAACAAACTCTTGGTTAGGGACAAACCAGTAAAGTGCACACAAGAAGAGAGACAAGACATCTAATACGAGCATGTAACCTGGAACCACGAAACGGGGTGGGACGCGATAATCCTGCCCATCGACCTGAGCAAATTGACCCCAGGGACCCCAGCAAAGAAGAACTTCTTCTTCCAATTCCCACCACCACCAGTGGGGAGGTCGGTAATGGGTTTCCTAGCCTTAGTACTTGATTGGAAGTAATACCAACCAGCATCTTTGGGGCTACTTTTCAGCTGGTACAGATGCTTCACCTCATCAACTGTGGGCTCGCTTTGGCAACATCTGTCCCACAATATGAACAGACTAGAGAGCACCCTCCACCCGTTGGGGTTCAGCTGACCAGGAGCTAGATTGAGCCCGTGGAGTATGCGAGCAAAATAGGGTTGCAAGGGGCACCTCAGCCCAGACTTAAAACTTTCCAGAAACAGGGTAACATACCCCCTAGGAGGCCGGCTAGGCGTATCTTTCTTTCCTGGGACCTTAAAAAGAATTTCACCAGGAATACTATACCTAAGTCGGAGGTCATCCAGCTCGTTGAATGTAGTCGTGCAGGTCATGTAGTCAATAGCATAATCCCGCGACAAGGCTCTACCTCCAATTGTTGTACCCCCTTCTGGTCGCGGGGTTCCCGGTGAAGATCCCTCACCAGAATCACCCCCTTGATCCGCACTTAGGGTGTCTTCCGAGCCAGAAGGTCCCTCCTCGCCACTACTTCCGCTCGTGGAGGTTGTTTGGGGGGACATCCTCCTAGCGCTAGTGCCAACACTAGATCTAATGGGCTCTAAGGGGATCCCGGGGTCAAAAGCAGGATCGGTGAGCAGACTAGGCAGGAAGTCCAACTCATCGTTGTCAACCTCAATGACCTTCTCTTTGCCTTTCGACATTCCCTAAGCTCTAACCACAACACCACCAGCAACTACTACCCAAGTAAAGAGAAAAGAAATTATCTACAACTAACCAAGATCGAGAAAATAGAAGAAATACCTGAAGCAGGGACTCGGTCAGAGAGAGACAGCGATGAAAGCTGTAATGCCGAGTTTCGTTCGCCGGAGAGACAAGAAGAGAGAAAAAGGCGAGTTCGTGTTTGAGGATTTTAGGTTTTTCTTACTGAGAAGCAAACTCTTGGGCTGCCAGCATTTAATGACGCGTATTCCGAGAACCTTGTAACCGTAAGTTTGAAATTCAAATGGAGGGGTAGATCTCTGCCACCTCACCTCATCTGCAATTAAATGCGACACGACTCTTGGCAGCCTTTTCCAGTCCCACGCGAGCAAGAGCTATTGAGTTTCTACTGCTGATCCATTACATTACCCAACACCAGAAACTGGGGGACCGGTGTTTGAGGGAAATACATCGAGGAGACCAGACGTGATGAGCAGGTGTTTGGTGGTGGAGTTCTGCGAGCAGGAATATTCTCCTCGTCCACGAATATGCCATTCGCGAGACCGAATTCCTGTTAGAGGCATAAGGTCATTCCTGCTAAGGGTCGAGGCGAGGAGACCCGGTCAACGGCAGTTGGCAAGACGTGCCTTCCTATCCGAGAATCAAGGCACGAGGTCCATCTCCATTTGCCCACAATGACGACAATGGGGCATCCACATCCGAGGGTGGGGAGAATAACGGGCGTAAACTGCGGAAGATCGGGACTCAGAGGAAGCCTATAAAAAGGTAGCCAACAAAGGTAAAAGGGTTAGATTTTTTGCTATTTGAACTAAGAAAAGAGAGAACTCGAAGGTCTGAGATTAGTGAAAAGCCATAAGATCTGTGGCAAGCATTCCCAGAACCTTCATATCTGACTTGAGCGTCGGAGGGTTTACGCCGGGAAAACAACCGGCGTGCTCTGACCTGTTTCTGTGGACGCAAGGATACTTAGAGAAGAAAGCGTACGAGGAGAGATCCTGATCGAGGTGAGGTTGATCGAGCAGACATCCTGGTCGTTGGAAGGTGTAACCAGAATCTCGCATCAACAAGAACAATTTCATATAATTTTTTTTCTGCTTTTCTTTTATCATTTAAAAACAATACTACGCACACACACACGCATATATTTCAGAAAGCATTTAAACAAAGCAACCGAACGTTGCTGGTTTCTATTATTACATCGACAACAATAAAGCAAAGAAGCAACTGAAAGTTATCTTCATATGAGAATGAAAGCTTTTCAGCAGCATAAACCTTTCACTATTCAATTCCAAACATGTTCCTCAACATGATAACAAATTCGTAGACCTTTTCTAGGTCTAGAAGGATCCTGGCAACAGTATCTCTTTGCATGCACTTGTTCATCCATGCTGAGAATTTGGGGCACTCATTCTCAAGCTTAAATCCCCCAAATTTCTCAACCGCGTAAAACCAACAAGTCAGTGGAATGGAAATGACATCAACGAATCCAAAGCTATCCCCGCCAAAGAAATCCTTCTCCCCTAAAGCGCCCTCAAGTTGCTTCAAAATCTCTATAAATTCATTCTTCGCGGTCTCTGGGACCTCGCCCTTGCTTTTCCATATGTTGCATACTGCATCGAATACCTGCCAAAAAAGTGGTGTCATCTTTTAAGTTCACATTTAGAAAGATACAAACATTTACACTTGAGAATTATAGACTGACCTTCTTGTCAATAAAATCTTGCCTTAGCTCTCTCATAAGCACAGGATGGGAGAAGTGGTGGCGAAGGCCAAGTCTCGTCAATGTAGTTAACTATAATAGTGGATTCACACAATGGTTTCCCATCGTGCAGCAAAACTGGGACTTTCTTGTAGATGGGTTTGATTTGAGCAACAGGTCACTCTTGCCCCCAAACAAGTTCTCAGCTCTGGCTTCATATTCAACTCCTTTCTCAGCCAATGCAATCTTTGCTCTCAAGCAAAATGGGCTAGCCCAACAATCCAAAAGAACAACCTCTCCCTTCGACATATTCACTTTCTTTGTTCTTGTTTCTTTTACTTGGTTGATAGTAATTAAACCTTGAGTATCAAGGTTGGCATTTATAAAGGATAAAAGATGAAATTCCCAAAGTTTGTGTCGCAATCAACGTTTGTTCGTTGGCACTTCCTTAAAGGATGTGGCATTATTCTTATCATTTCTTAGTTTTTGAAGCTAACTGTTTTACTTGGCTTTCAACATGCACAAGAACAAGTTTGTCTTGTGCATACGGAGTTTACTATGGACAAGCCGAATTGTAAGTAACCATTTACACTAATCAATCGGTATTGTCCAATGAAAATAAGTAATGTAAACTTATCAAAAAAAAAAGTAATGTAAAAAGTGTCTAGGATTTTGCCTAATATTTCTTAAAATAGGCTAATTAAGCCCAATTCTGGTGCTAGATTGGTTCAACTTTGAATCAAACTTGGAAACATTTTGCTTTAGATTATTATTATTAATTTAGAAGAGTCAAAAAGCTAAGAGTATCGTTGGTAAAGCTCAAACATGTGTAATATCACATATTACTTCTTTTTTTTTTTTATACAAGTAATATCACATATTACTAGTGAGTGAGTTTCATAAACTTTCCTATTGAAAAAGACACATTTTGGGTTGTAAATCCTAACACAATATTTATTCAGTTGTTGAGCCTGAAATATTACAGATATATCAAATATTATTTGATGTGGGCGCACAACCCTGCGTCTTCTTAATTAGGACAACCAATGAAACCCTGCGTCTTCTTACATAACTTGTATGTACACATTGGCGGGATATCCCAATTATGTACTCGTTTGTCTTCATGTGTTTTAAAAAAATCTATTGTAATGGATATA
>NW_006262281.1:0-9479 GCF_000493195.1 Citrus x clementina
TGTACAAGATAAAATTGGAATCATTAATAGGGTTTGGTGAGATAAAATGAGATAATCAAATATCAATACTCTAAACGAGATCATTAGATTCTTAGGCTTTCATAGTTTTTTCTTTTTTAATTCACTAGGCTTTTATAGTTGGAACATCTAAATCAAAAGTAGATGCAAAACTTGGCCATAGAAATTAGAACATCCTTAATTCAAAAGCCAATACAAAGATGTATTCCTAGTAAGACAAAAACTTTTAAAGTGATGAAATTAGGGAAGCATTGTGATATCCAATTTTAGTAGGCGTACCAAGTTTAATGAAAATTTAATTAAACAAATAATGAGTAAAAATAAAATGCGTAAAAGTAAAGCACACAAGAAGATTTTTACGTTATTCACTACATCCATGGAGGCACGCTCAAATATCGAGTAATTTGCTAGGCTCAAGAGATTACAACTTGTTGAAACCTTACAGAATATGAGACTCCATTTTAGTGATTGCCACCAACTTATTATAAACTCACCAAGTGTTGATAGGTGGCTTTTTATCTAAATTAAACCATTATTGGTGGTTTGTTGATCTTGGAATTGAGTTGATAGCTCTACACTACAAGAAAATAGGCAATAGATAATAGTAAATAACTGTCATAAAAGGGGATGTATGATAGACAACTTATATGTCATCTACGTCACTATCATTAATTCATGACAGAATATTTTCCGTCATGAATTCATGATGATTTTTCACAGTCACGTATCTGTCATACAATATTTTAATGAGAAATTAAAATTATTTAAATTTTTGGCCTTTTTAAACTTTTTTGGCTGTAAATTGGTATTATCTGAATATTAAAATTACTTAAAAGCATTATTTTTTGAATTGTATTGTTATTATTATTTGTATTGAATTATTATTATTATTAAAATTCTCAAATTCTGCAAATTTGTTTTTAGAATAAATTTATAAATCTAAAATGAATACAAAATATGATACATACAATCCATTTAACCATACAATCCATATCATTGAGGTATTCAAGCAACAACCACCCAAAATTTCACAAAATATCCTAAACAGCCTCTCCATTCTTTTACCATGCCCTCAATTGTTGGCCTTAGAACACTAGTCCCGTAACTCCGCATCTTATTCCTGCTCAAGAAAAGAATTAGAGCAATAATCAGTTTAACTATGAATGAACATGCATACCTTAATAATAGTTTACAGTCTAATAATTGTGCATAGCTATTTTTTTATAAGTTGAACTATCCAATGAAAATATCTATTGTAGCCCCAAAGAAAAAAAGAATACAGAAGCTAAAAGAAAGCAAAATTGACAATTTAATTGCCTAATTTAATAAAAGGAGAAAATAGTTCATCACATGTTTCTATATTGCCAATAAATGTACATGTTACTATATTGCCAATAAATGTAATCAACACATTTTCTTAAGAACTCTATCTCCGCTATATTTTAACAATAGTAATTTTACCGCAAGCCAACACATAAAAATTACAAAACCATTTTCACAAATAAAGTATTTGTAACAACACTCAAATTTTATAGATGCAATAGGGGTATCCATCTCAAAACTAGTTCTAAAATAGAAGAAAGCAAGGCATTAGAAAGATTATAACTCAATGAAACACATAAAAACATCAAGAAATTATAATTAAACATCAAATAAAAATTCATAGAGTTCAAGCAAAAGACAGATATCTAAACATTTATTCAAATACCTGATTAAGAATTTCTAAAGTAATCCAATTCAGTCGCCTTGAACAAAATCATTAATGGCACTACTGTTAGCCTAAAGGGCTACACATTATGTAATTTTGATGATAACAAACATGTGTCTTAAGTGATTTTATAAATATTGTATTTCACATTTCACTAGTTCTTGAAGGATAATATTTATGATGAGGTGAATTGCGTGAAATCAAGCTCAAGACACTCAACGGACAACGGCGCGATCAAGAATAAAGTTTAGAGCTCAATGGACTAATTATTGCGACAAATTCTTGTAAAGCCGATATGATTTAATTGATGCATGATTTAGCATTTGAGAAGCTCAAGAGATTTATTTAAATAATTACTTTTCATAAACTAAAAGGTTTTATTTTTATAAGGTAAAGTATTTTGTGGATTTGAGTAATTTGGACTTAAATGAAAAGTTTTGCAATCTTTGATTTTAATAAGTATTATGCTGAATTTCAGAGTTGGACCTTTTTCCAAACATTTGAAATGTTTTGGGCCACACTATAATTTATAAATATTTTGGACTAAAGTCAAAGGTTTTGAGAACTTTGAAAAATATGGGTATTCTGTTAACATTTTTAAAAAAGGACCTCTTTGAAAATAATAATATATTTGGGGTCATATCATAATTTTAGAAAGTTTTGAAATTACTGTCATAATTTAGAAATTCTGAAATTAGACCGATTTGTAAAGTTTTATAACATTTTGGGCCATAATATAATTATAAAAAGTTTTGAGCAAAAGTGTAATTTCGGTGAACAGTGTACTGTAGCAAAATTCAAAAATAACGGTAATATCACTGTTACAAGCGGCTAGCCGGATACATCAAGCGGCTAACCGCTTGGTTGTGGGAATTTGTCTATAACGGCTAGTTTTCGGGCTTTAACTATAAAAACTCAACTCAAACTTCATTTTAAGGACTACTGCAAGCATAAACAAGATCATATAATATATATTGAGCTTCCATTTCGCAAATCATCATTTATTGAATCATCATTGAGCGATAATTTTTTTATCCACTCTTAAAGAGAGTTTCATTATTGTAATTTTCATGTCTCATCAAATTGTGAGTGTAGAAGTGTGAGAAACACTTGGGGTGAAGAGATTGGGGAGATAATCTCTTGATTGTAAAGGTCCATTGACACATTGAAAGTCAATTGTAAACATTTGAAGCCTTTGGAGGCTTGGATAGTGAAATCCCCAAGCCGGGTGAGCTTGGAGACGTGGACATAGGTGGGGTTGCCGAACCACGCAAAAATCCTTGTGTTTGTTTTCTCTTCCCTTACTCTTTTAATATTGTGCTTAATTGAATTTATTATTCTTGATTTGATTAAGGCAATAGATTGAATTGTTGTGTGGTTTGCTTAGCATAAGTTTTAAAAACCCAATTCACCCCCGTCTTGGGTTGCATAACTTGCATTTCATTTTGTATCAGAGCGAGGTACTCTTATGTAGACTTAACCGTCTAGAGTTATAGATCCATGGCAACCCATAATGACTTAAACTTTTGGGGAAGGACAATCCACAATTAGACCACCGTTCTTTGATGGTAATGACTACCCATATTGGAAAACTAGGATGATAATTTATTTACAAGCTTTAGATTATGAAATTTGAAAAATTGTTTGTGATGGTCAATTTATGCCTTCGACTAAAAATGAAGTGGGGGAAGATATTCTAAAACCATCACGGGAATGGAATGAATTGGAAAAGAGAAAAGCTTCTCTAAATTCCAAAGCTATGAATGCCTTGTTTTGTGCACTAGATAAGAAAGAGTTTCATAGAGTATCTAGTTGTGAAAGTGCTAATGAAATTTGGCACAAACTTGAAGTTGTTTATGAAGGCACGAATCAAGTGAAAGAATCTAAAATTAGTAGGTACACTCGACAATATGAATTGTTTTGCATGGAACAAAATGAGAGTGTGTATTCTATGTATACTAGATTTACGGACACAGTGAACACTCTAGGAGCCCTAGGAAAGACCTTTTCAAATAGCGAGAAACTTAAGAAAATCATTAGGTCGCTACCTAAGGAATGGAGACCAAAAAGGACTGCCATTGAGGAAGCCAAAAATTTAAATATCTTACCTATTGATGATTTAATTGGTTCTCTTATTTCTTATGATGAAGACTTGGCAGCCGAAAACAGCAATGAGGAGAAGAAGAAAAACATTGCTCTCAAAGTCTCAAAATATGAGAGTGATGAGGAAGGTGAGATGGATGAGGAGGAGATGGATATGCTGGCTAGGAGGTTCAGAAAAGTTTTTAAGAAATTCGGTGAGCGAAGAAAATTTAAAGACCTCAAGAACCGAAAGGATAAGAAGGAAGTAATCAAATGTTATGAGTGCAAGAAGCCTGGCCATATAAGGTCGGAACACCCTCTTCTCAATAAGCTCAAGAAGAAAGCAATGGTAGCCATGTGGGATAATAGCGATGAGAAAACAAGTGATGATGAAGAGCATCAAGAAATGACAAATCGGATGATGAACTTGATGAGGTAAATGATCTTCCTACTTATGATGAATTACATGATGCGTTTAAAGAATTGTATGATGAGTGGATGAAAATTGGTAAAAAGAATGCATGTCTTAAAAAGAAAATTATAGAGCTCACAAATGAAAATGAATCTCTAAGTGCAAAGATTATATGCCTAGAATTAGAGAATAAAACATTGCATGATAAAGTTGCATTATCAAATGAGAAATGTAGCACTCCACACGAGCTTTTAAAATTATATGTAGATGACTTGAAAAATGAAAAAGATGCTTTACAAAAATGCAATGATTAATTAAATGAAAAGATTAAAGGACTAGAAATAGAGAATAAAACTTTGCATAATAGAGTTGCATTATCAAATGAGAAACCAAGCACTTCACATGAGCATCTAGAGCCACATGTAGGTGATTTGAAAAAGGAAAATGAAATGCTCAAGAAAAAGAACCTTGAACTTAGTGATGTTGTGTTAAAATTCACAAATGGGCAAAAGATGTTGGATAACTTGCTTAATTCACAAAAATATGTATTTGACAAATGAGGCATTGGTTATAAGCCAAATTTAAAACAAAAATATTATAAGAGTTATTTTGTTAAAACTACCTCCATTAATGATCAAATTGTATGCCATTATTGCAATCAAAATGGTCACATGAAGCTTAGATGTCTAGTTAAAAGAAATGCATATTATGGAGTAACATGTATTTGGGTTCTAAAAGGAACCATTGCTAACACTTAAGGACCCAAGAATATTTGGGTACCAAAGCACACAGCTTGAATTTTTTTTTTGTAGGTACCATAGTTAAGGAATGGTGGAGAGTTCCTTGATGAAACTTATGAGGATTATCACTTGATCATGGTCTAAGCAAAAATAATGAGGCAAGATGATTTAATTGTTTTGGTAACAATTATTGCCTTATTGATTATAAGCGATGGTCTTTTAATCTTAGTAAGTATTTCATATTTCATCATAACATTAAGTGCATTAGCATGAAGTGGATAAGTTTATCTTGCCTATTTATTATGTTGAGTGGATCATGAAAAATGGATAGCAGCTTGAATTTGTGAAAGTATACTTGTATGTTTACTTGATTGAATTATCATTATGTATAACATTGAGTGCTTTATCATGAGGCATGGTTATATATACATGATGATAGCTTGTCAACTCATCATGATGGATTTGTTTGATTTTAATGATTATTAATGCCTAAGCATGATAAATGAGTAATATGCTTGAATTATTAATCTTTGAATGCTTATATGTTTCGTGATTGTGTAAAATATATACATGATGGATGAATTATATGTGTGAATTAATCATGTCTTAAATATTTATAATTATGATTCATGCATTAAAATGACTTTTAAGATGTTTCGGGATCACGAAATGACCTTGGAATCGATCAAATTAGCCGGAAAACGATCATTTGCGCAGAAGGGCAGCAAGGAGGCGGCTAGCCACCTGCCCCAAGCGGGTAGCCGCTTTGGCACTGCCCAAACCCGAGAGCAAGCAGCTAGCCGCTTGCCCCCAAGTGGTTAGCCGCTTGGTCACGGGTTTAAGAGATTTCCCCCTCTTTTTCATGTGTTCTTTAACCTCTCTCCATTCTCTCTCAAAGCTGAACATATCCCCTCCATTTCCACTTAAATTTTCTTCATTTCTCACTCTTTTTCATGCCAAGATCAAATCTTTCAAACCATTACCCATGCATTTAACCGTCATTAAACACTTCTCAATCATCATTTCTTCACTTGTTCCTCTTTCTCTCTCTCACGTGTAAATAGTGCTTCTCCATTTCTCTCTTAAATTTCTTCATCTTTCACTCATTTTCTTGTTAAAATCAATCATTCAAATTATTATTCATCCATTACTCTTTAAATTTTCACTCTCAAAACAACATTTCATCAACTCTCCACATAAAACCCAAAATCAAAAACCTTATTCTACTCATTTCTCTCTCTTCATTTTCAAGCTTCCTTTAGCCCATTTTTTATCCAATCTAAATCATATATTAGCTTCATTCATCTCTAGGATTGATTTTCTTGGCTCAAACACATCTACACATCTACTCCTCTCATTAGTTTACAAAACCGAATTTGTGCATTTTGGATATTTTAAATTACTACTTCCATAGTGTGCTCACCTTATGGATTTTACCTTGGTTCTCTATTCAATTATGCACCTACATTTTCATATGCATTGTTGTTTTTATTTATAGATTGAGGATGATAATTGTTATGTTATAACTCTTTAGTTAATTGCATGCTTAAGTTTTATATGTTTCTTGATTAATCATTGAGATGTTCTTTTTGGTATAAGCATGGATTTATATTACTTTTGATTATTGATGATTATATGTGTGTTGCTTGATGAATTGATGGAGTTGTTGGTTTGTTATAATTGTTTAAGCTTATATGGAAGTGTTTTTAACCATGTTGTGTATTTGAGGATTTGTTCATTTTAAGGGGAGACTGCCGAAATTTTTGCTCGCACAAAATTGGTAATATTTTTATCGAATTATTTTTGATGATCTTGTTTTGATTGCATCTATCTATTTTTTTTATGAAGGGGAAGATAAATATGATATGTTTTTGGATAAAATCATTTTGGTTAAAATTTTTATTTGGCCATATATTTAGGGGGAGCATACAATGTGATTTTGGATAATATGCGTTTTGAAATTTTTTGTTGTCTAAAGGAGGAGAGAAAATAATATATCATTTCGATGTTGTCAAAAGGAGGAGAATAGTATGCACTTTGAGTATTCTTTTGATGGTTGATATGTGATTATGGTGATGATTTTGAGATATGATGATGATTTGATTACATGATTTTTATGAGTTGTTGATTTGGTAATTGATGGAATGATGGTTCATGATTATTTTATGGTTAATTGGATGTTTGGTTATTATATGTTTCTCGATTAACCATTGACATATTATCGGTCTTAGCATGAATTTATAGTAATTTTGATGATGAAGGGGGAGAGATCATGTATTTTGAATATGGAGACATATAATATGTATTTTGATCTTGAAGTATTTGTGCATGGTTTTGAAATATTAAGGGGGAGCTTACAAATTGTTATAGATCATATATTCAAGGGAGTTTATCTTTAAATTTTGATTTATATATTGAATTATATATGCCATGTATTAAGGGGAGTATAAATGCCAAAATACATGAGATGTTTGTCATCATCAAAAAGGGAGAGATTGTTAGCCTAAAGGGCTACACATTATGTAATTTTGATGATAACAAACATGTGTCTTAAGTGATTTTATAAATATTGTATTTCATATTTCACTAGTTCTTGAAGGATAACATTTATGATGAGGTGAATCGCGTGAAATCAAGCTCAAGACACTCAACGAACAACGGCACGATCAAGAATAAAGTTTAAAGCTCAACAGACTAATTATTACGAAAAATTCTTGTAAAGCCGGTATGATTTAATTGATGCATGATTTAGCATTTGAGAAGCTCAAGAGATTTATTTAAATAATTATTTTTCATAAACTAAAAGGTTTTATTTTTATAAGGTAAAGTATTTTGTGGATTTGAGTAATTTGGACTTAAATAAAAAGTTTTGCAATCTTTGATTTTAATAAGTATTATGTTGAATTTCGGAGTTGGACCTTTTTCTAAACATTTGAAATGTTTTGGGCCATACCATAATTTATGAATATTTTGGACTAAAGTCAGAGGTTTTGAGAACTTTGAAAAATATGGGTATTATGTTAACATTTTGAAAAAGGACCTCTTTGAAAATAATAATATATTTGAGTTCATATCATAATTTTAGAAAGTTTTGAAATGACAATCATTAATTAGAAATTCTGAAATTGAACCTATTTGTAAAGTTTTATAATATTTTGGCCCATAATATAAATATAGAAAGCTTTGAGAAAAAGTGTAATTTCGGTGAACAGTATTACTGTAGCAAAATTAAAAAATAACAGTAATATAACTGTTACAAGCGGTTAGCCGGATAAATCAAGCGGCTAACCGCTTGGTTGCGGGAATTTGTCTATAACGGCTAGTTTTCGGGCTTTAACTATAAAAACTCAACTCCAACTTCATTTTAAGGACTACTGCAAGCATAAACAAGATCATATAACATATATTGAGCTTCCATTTCGCAAATCATCATTTATTGAATCATCAATGAGCTATAATTTGTTTATCCACTCTTAAAGAGAGTTTCATTGTTGTAATTTTCATTTCTCATCAAATTGTGAGTGTACAAGTGTAAGAAACACTTGGGGTGAAGAGATTGGGGAGATAATCTCTTGATTGTAAAGGTCCATTGACACATTGAAAGTCAATTGTAAACATTTGAAGCCTTGGGAGGCTTGGATAGTGAAATCCTCAAGCCGGGTGAGCTTGGAGGCATGGACGTAGGCAGGGTTGCCGACCACGTAAAAATCCTTGTGTTTGTTTTCTCTTCCTTAACTCTTTTAATATTGTGCTTGATTGAATTTATTTTTTTGATTTGATTAAGACAATAGATTGAATTGTTGTGTGGTTTGCTTAGTGTTGTGCAAATTTTATTGAACTCGTAAGCGCACGAATCTATTGTAGTGTAAATCAATGGTGACGAGTGTCGATCCCACGAGGAGGTGGATTTTAATTGTGTGTAGAATTAATTTTGAAAATGAGTGATTGGATTTGTGGTGGAAATGATTTGGAATATGCTAAAACTTAAATTAAAATGGCGAGAATAAATTCTGAAATTGGAATTGAAATGGCGAGAATAAATTGAAGAGAATTATATTGAAATGACGTACTTGGGTATCTGGATCCATATCAACATGCATCATAGGCTAAATATTCATTATTAATGCCAATTAAATCATGAGGGGGGAATCCACACGTCATGAACCACGCTCTAATCAATATGGTGCTAAGGGCTTATCGTGCCAAATAATAATAACCTTGTACTAGGGGGCCGGTGAAACCAAGGCAGTACTAGACAAGATTAGTATTATTTTTCGACGAGAAGTCAAAACATCCACAAAAATTAGAGGAGAAGAGAAAATAAATTTACCAAATAAAGCACATGACACATGTTGAGACTTCACCTTCAACCCAAGCTTGAAAGAAAATTAGCTACTCATAATTGAACTAGGGACAAAATGAGAATTTATTAAAATATGTAGAAAATAAAAAATGGAGAAGGAATTACAGAAAATGGATCCCAAAAATGGATTCAGAGCTATCAAATTAGGGGGGAAAG
>NW_006262281.1:9579-10325 GCF_000493195.1 Citrus x clementina
GATACATGGAAGTAAATCATGGCCATCGGATTAAAAAACAGTTTGGATGCTCAAGATTGCGCAACGTCATCAGTCAACAGTATGTGGTTTGACCACGCGGATGACCAGTAACACGGTTTGACCCGGGTTGAACAGTGATGCGGTTTGGTTGAAAATAATCCTGTGTGATGCATGTACCGTACGCGAGATTTTTCGTCCATTGATATACTGCCACGTCACCATCAACAGTACATAAGAATTTTAGTCCAACAGGATCATGACACCTCATCAGTCAATGCCACATCACCGGTCAATGCCACATCATCGATCCGTCTATGTGAACAGTGTCGTGAATAGTAATGTTGACAGTACCGTACACGTGAATAGTACCGTACATGTGAACAGTGTCGTGAACAGTAATGTTGACAGTACCGTACACATGAATAGTACCGTACATGTGAACAGTGCCATTTTTCCTTTTATGCTCCTCCTAAGGTTTTCGACCGTCCTGAGTTCAAAAATGATGTCCGTTTTTCCGTCTGATCTCTCGCTTATTGTGAAATGACTATGATGCCCCTAAAATACATAAAATACTTAATTAAAATAAAACATACGGAATTAAATCAAAAGAAGGTTAAATACATAAAAGTAAGGGTTGTTAGTAAGACTTGAAATGTAAAATGATGGTTTTCTCCTTTATAAATATACATTTTCTAACACTCAACACTTAGCATAAGTTTTAAAAACTCAATTCACCCCCCTTCTTG
>NW_006262280.1:0-5600 GCF_000493195.1 Citrus x clementina
CGAAGGTCGGGGTCCCAAGACCCCCCAGCGGAAAAATGGCCAAAAAACGGGTGGGCTATAGCCTTGGTGGGGGGCGTGGGCGAAGTTCGTCCGCGGGACTCGGAATGGCCCCATTCATGGCGGGCGGCCTCTGTGTGCCAAATATAGGCCACGGGCACAGCCGCAACCAAAAATCAGCCCCCGAAGGTCGGGGTCCCAAGACCGCCCAGCGGAAAAATGGCCAAAAAACGGGTGGGCTATAGCCTTGATGGGGGGCGTGGGCGAAGTTCGTCCGCGGGACTCGGAATGGCCCCTGACTTGGCGGGCGGCCTCCGTTTGCCAAAAATAGGCCACGGGCACAGCCGCGCCCAAAAATCAGCCCCCAAGACCCCCCCGCGGAAAAATGGCCAAAAAACGGGTGGGCTATAGCCTTGGTGGGGAGCGTGGGCGAAGTTCGTGCGCGCTACTCGGAATGGCCCCTGACTTGGCGGGCGGCCTCCGTGTGCCAAAAATAGGCCACGGGCACAGCCGCGCCCAAAAATCAGCCCCCAAGACCCCCCCGCGGAAAAATGGCCAAAAAACGGGTGGGCTATAGCCTTGGTGGCGGGCGTGGACGAAGTTCGTCCGCAGGACTCGGAATGGCACCATACATGGCGGGCGGCCTCTGTGTGCCGAAAATAGGCCACGGGCACAGCCGCACCCAAAAATCAGCCCCCGAAGATCGGGGTCCCAAGACCCCCCAGCGGAAAAATGGCCAAAAAACGGGTGGGCTATAGCCTTGGTGGGGGGCGTGGGCGAAGTTCGTCCGCCGGACTCGGAATGGCCCCAGACTTGGCGGGCGGCCTCCGTGTGCCAAAAATAGGCCACGGGCACAGCCGCGCCCAAAAATCAGCCCCCGAAGGTCGGGGTCCCAAGACCCCCCAGCGGAAAAATGGCCAAAAAACGGGTGGGCTATAGCCTTGGTGGGGGGCGTGGGCGAAGTTCGTCCGCCGGACTCGGAATGGCCCCAGACTTGGCGGGCGGCCTCCGTGTGCCAAAAATAGGCCACGGGCACAGCCGCGCCCAAAAATCAGCCCCCGAAGGTCGGGGTCCCAAGACCCCCCAGCGGAAAAATGGCCAAAAAACGGGTGGGCTATAGCCTTGGTGGGGGGCGTGGGCGAAGTTCGTCCGCCGGACTCGGAATGGCCCCAGACTTGGCGGGCGGCCTCCGTGTGCCAAAAATAGGCCACGGGCACAGCCGCGCCCAAAAATCAGCCCCCGAAGGTCGGGGTCCCAAGACCCCCCAGCGGAAAAATGGCCAAAAAACGGGTGGGCTATAGCCTTGGTGGGGGGCGTGGGCGAAGTTCGTCCGCCGGACTCGGAATGGCCCCAGACTTGGCGGGCGGCCTCCGTGTGCCAAAAATAGGCCACGGGCACAGCCGCGCCCAAAAATCAGCCCCAGAAGGTCGGGGTCCCAAGACCCCCCAGCGGAAAAATGGCCAAAAAACGGGTGGGCTATAGCCTTGGTGGGGGGCGTGGGCGAAGTTCGTCCGCGGGACTCGGAATGGCCCCAGACTTGGCGGGCGGCTTCCGTGTGCCAAAAATAGGCCACGGGCACAGCCGCGCCCAAAAATCAGCCCCCGAAGGTCGGGGTCCCAAGACCCCCCAGCGGAAAAATGGCCAAGAAACGGGTGGGCAATAGCCTTGGTGGGGGGCGTGGGCGAAGTTCGTCCGCGGGACTCGGAATGGCCCCAGACTTGGCGGGCGGCCTCCGTGTGCCAAAAATAGGCCACGGGCACAGCCGCGCCCAAAAATCAGCCCCCGAAGGTCGTGGTCACAAGACCCCCCAGCGGAAAAAAGGCCAAGAAACGCGTGGGCTATAGCCTTGGTGGGGGGCGTGGGCGAAGTTCGTCCGCGGGACTCGGAATGGCCCCAGACTTGGCGGGCGGCCTCCGTGTGCCAAAAATAGGCCACGGGCACAGCCGCGTCCAAAAATCAGCCCCCGAAGGTCGGGGTCCCAAGACCCCCCAGCGGAAAAAAGGCCAAGAAACGCGTGGGCTATAGCCTTGGTGGGGGGCGTGGGCGAAGTTCGTCCGCGGGTACTCGGAATGGCACCATACTTGGCGGGCGGCCTCCGTGTGCCAAAAATAGGGCCACGGGCACAGCCGCGCCCAAAAATCAGCCCCCGAAGGTCGGGGTCCCAAGACCCCCCAGCGGAAAAATGGCCAAAAAACGGGTGGGCTATAGCCTTGGTGGGGGGCGTGGGCGAAGTTCGTCCGCGGGACTCGGAATGGCCCCAGACTTGGCGGGCGGCCTCCGTGTGCCAAAAATAGGCCACGGGCACAGCCGCGCCCAAAAATCAGCCCCCGAAGGTCGGGGTCCCAAGACCCCCCAGCGGAAAAATGGCCAAAAAACGGGTGGGCTATAGCCTTGGTGGGGGGCGTGGGCGAAGTTCGTCCGCGGGACTCGGAATGGCCCCAGACTTGGCGGGCGGCCTCCGTGTGCCAAAAATAGGCCACGGGCACAGCCGCGCCCAAAAATCAGCCCCCGAAGGTCGGGGTCCCAAGACCCCCCAGCGGAAAAATGGCCAAGAAACGGGTGGGCAATAGCCTTGGTGGGGGGCGTGGGCGAAGTTCGTCCGCGGGACTCGGAATGGCCCCAGACTTGGCGGGCGGCCTCCGTGTGCCAAAAATAGGCCACGGGCACAGCCGCGCCCAAAAATCAGCCCCCGAAGGTCGGGGTCACAAGACCCCCCAGCGGAAAAAAGGCCAAGAAACGCGTGGGCTATAGCCTTGGTGGGGGGCGTGGGCGAAGTTCGTCCGCGGGACTCGGAATGGCCCCAGACTTGGCGGGCGGCCTCCGTGCGCCAAAAATAGGCCACGGGCACAGCCGCGCCCAAAAATCAGCCCCCGAATGTCGGGGTCCCAAGACCCCCCAGCGGAAAAATGGCCAAAAAACGGGTGGGCTATAGCCTTGGTGGGGGGCGTGGGCGAAGTTCGTCCGCGGGACTCGGAATGGCACCATACTTGGCGGGCGGCCTCCGTGTGCCAAAAATAGGCCACGGGCACAGCCGCGCCCAAAAATCAGCCCCCGAAGGTCGGGGTCCCAAGACCCCCCAGCGGAAAAATGCCCAAAAAAAGGGTGGGCTATAGCCTTGGTGGGGGGCGTGGGCGACGTTCGTCCGCGGGACTCGGAATGGCCCCAGACTTGGCGGGCGGCCTCCGTGCGCCAAAAATAGGCCACGGGCACAGCCGCGCCCAAAAATCAGCCCCCGAAGGTCGGGGTCCCTAGACCCCCCAGCGGAAAAATGGCCAAAAAACGGGTGGGCTATAGCCTTGGTGGGGGGCGTGGGCGAAGTTCGTCCGCGGGACTCGGAATGGCACCATACTTGGCGGGCGGCCTCCGTGTGCCAAAAATAGGCCACGGGCACAGCCGCGCCTAAAAATCAGCCCCCGAAGGTCGGGGTCCCAAGACCCCCCAGCGGAAAAATGGCCAAAAAAAGGGTGGGCTATAGCCTTGGTGGGGGGCGTGGGCGACGTTCGTCCGCGGGACTCGGAATGGCCCCAGACTTGGCGGGCGGCCTCCGTGCGCCAAATATAGGCCACGGGCACAGCCGCGCCCAAAAATCAGCCCCCGAAGGTCGGGGTCCCAAGACCCCCCAGCGGAAAAATGCCCAAAAAAAGGGTGGGCTATAGCCTTGGTGGGGGGCGTGGGCGACGTTCGTCCGCGGGACTCGGAATGGCCCCAGACTTGGCGGGCGGCCTCCGTGCGCCAAAAATAGGCCACGGGCACAGCCGCGCCCAAAAATCAGCCCCCGAAGGTCGGGGTCCCAAGACCCCCCAGCGGAAAAATGGCCAAAAAAAGGGTGGGCTATAGCCTTGGTGGGGGGCGTGGGCGACGTTCGTCCGCGGGACTCGGAATGGCACCATACTTGGCGGGCGGCCTCCGTGCGCCAAAAATAGGCCACGGGCACAGCCGCGCCCAAAAATCAGCCCCCGAAGGTCGGGGTCCCAAGACCCCCCAGCGGAAAAATGGCCAAAAAAAGGGTGGGCTATAGCCTTGGTGGGGGGAGTGGGCGACGTTCGTCCGCGGGACTCGGAATGGCCCCAGACTTGGCGGGCGGCCTCCGGGGGCCAAAAATAGGCCGCGGGCACAGCCGCGCCCAAAAATCAGCCCCCGAAGGTCGGGGTGCCAGCACCCCCCTGCGGAAAAATGGCGAAAAAACGGGTGGGCTATAGCCTTGGTGGGGGGCGTGGGCGAAGTTCGTCAGCCGGACTCGGAATGGCCCCAGACTTGGCGGGCGGCCTCCGTGCGCCAAAAATAGGCCACAGGCACAGCCGCGCCCAAAAATCAGCCCCCGAAGGTCGGGGTGCCAGCACCCCCCAGCGGAAAAATGGCCAAAAAACGGGTGGGCTATAGCCTTGGTGGGGGGCGTGGGCGAAGTTCGTCCGCCGGACTCGGAATGGCCCCAGACTTGGCGCGCGGCCTCCGTGCGCCAAAATTAGGCCACGGGCACAGCCGCGTCCAAAACGCAGCCCCCGATGGTCGGGGTGCCAAGGCCCCCCAGCGGAAAAATAGCCAAAAAACGGGTGGGCTATAGCCTTGGTGGGGGGCGTGGGCGAAGGTCGTCCGCCGGACTCGGAATGGCCCCAGACTTTGAGGGGGCCTCCGTGCGCCAAAAATAGGCCACGGGCACAGCCGCGCCCAAAAATCAGCCCCCGAAGGTCGGGGTACCAGCACCCCCCTGCGGAAAAATATCCAAAAAACGGGTGGGCTATAGCCTTGGTGGGGGGCCTGGGCGAAGTTCGTCCGCCGGACTCGGAATGGCCCCAGACTTGGCGGGCAGCCTCCGTGCGCCAAAAATAGGCCAAGGGCACAGCCGCGCCCAAAAATCAGCCCCCGAAGGTCGGGGTGCCAGCACCCCCCGGCGGAAAAATGGCCAAAAAACGAGTGGGCTATAGCCTTGGTGGGGGGCGTGGGCGAAGTTCGTCCGCCGGAATCGGAATGGCCCCAGACTTAGCGGGCGGCCTCCGTGCGCCAAAAATAGGCCACGGGCACAGCCGCGCCCAAAAATCAGCCCCCGAAGGTCGGGGTGCCAGCACCCCCCAGCGGAAAAATGGCCAAAAAATTGGTGGGCTATAGCCTTGGTTAGGGGCGTGGGCGAAGTTCGTCCGCCGGACTCGGAATTGCCCCAGACTTGGCGGGCGGCCTCCGTGCGCCAAAAATAGGCCACGGGCACAGCCGCGCCCAAAAATCAGCCCCCGAAGGTCGGGGTGCCAAGACCCCCCAGCGGAAAAATGGCCAAAAAATGGGTGGGCTATAGCCTTGGTGGGGGGCGTGGGCGAAGTTCGTCCGCCGGACTCGGAATGGCCCCAGACATGTTGGGCGGCCTCCGTGTGCCAAAAATAGGCCACGGGCACAGCCGCGCCCAAAACTCAGCCCCCGATGGTCAGGTTACCAAGGCCCCCCAGCGGAAAAATAGCCAAAAAACGGGTGGGCTATAGCCTTGGTGGGGGGCGTGGGCGAAGGTCGTCCGCCGGACTCGGAATGGCCCCAGACTTTGCGGGCGGCCTCCGTGCGCCAAAAATAGGCCACGGGCACAGCCGCGCCCAAAAATCAGCCCCCGAAGGTCGGGGTGCCAG
>NW_006262280.1:7114-9343 GCF_000493195.1 Citrus x clementina
TCGTCCGCCGGACTCGGAATGGCCCCAGACTTGGTGGGCGGCCTCCGTGTGCCAAAAATAGGCCACGGGCACAGCCGCGCCCGAAACTCAGCCCCCGATGGTCGGGGTGCCAAGGCCCCCCAGCGGAAAAATAGCCAAAAAACGGGTGGGCTATAGCCTTGGTGGGGGGCGTGGGCGAAGGTCGTCCGCCGGACTCGGAATGGCCCCAGACTTTGCGGGCGGCCTCCGTGCGCCAAAAATAGGCCACGGGCACAGCCGCGCCCAAAAATCAGCCCCCGAAGGTCGGGGTGGCAGCACCCCCCAGCGGAAAAATGGCCAAAAAACGAGTGGGCTATAGCCTTGGTGGGGCGCGTGGGCGAAGTTCATCCGCCGGACTCGGAATGGCCCCAGACTTGGTGGGCGGCCTCCGTGTGCCAAAAATAGGCCACGGGCACAGCCGCGCCCGAAACTCAGCCCCCGATGGTCGGGGTGCCAAGGCCCCCCAGCGGAAAAATAGCCAAAAAACGGGTGGGCTATAGCCTTGGTGGGGGGCGTGGGCGAAGGTCGTCCGCCGGACTCGGAATGGCCCCAGACTTTGCGGGCGGCCTCCGTGCGCCAAAAATAGGCCACGGGCACAGCCGCGCCCAAAAATCAGCCCCCGAAGGTCGGGGTGCCAGCACCCCCCAGCGGAAAAATGGCCAAAAAACGGGTGGGCTATAGCCTTGGTGGGGGGCGTGGGCGAAGTTAATCCGCCGGACTCGGAATGGCCCCAGACTTTGCGGGCGGCCTCCGTGCGCCAAAAATAGGCCACGGGCACAGCCGCGCCCAAAAATCAGCCCCCGAAGGTCGGGGATCCAAGACCCCCCAGCGGAAAAAAGGCCAAAAAACGGGTGGGCTATAGCCTTGGTGGGGGGCGTGGGCGAAGTTCGTCCGCCGGACTCGGAATGGCCCCAGACTTTGCGGGCGGCCTCCGTGCGCCAAAAATAGGCCACGGGCACAGCCGCGCCCAAAAATCAGCCCCCGAAGGTCGGGGTGCCAGCACCCCCCTGCGGAAAAATGGCCAAAAAACGAGTGGGCTATAGCCTTGGTGGGGGGCGTGGGCGAAGTTAATCCGCCGGACTCGGAATGGCCCCAGACTTGGCGGGCGCCCTCCGTGCGCCAAAAATAGGCCACGGGCACAGCCGCGCCCAAAAATTAGCCCCCGAAGGTCGGGGTGCCAGCGCCCCCCAGCGGAAAAATGGCCAAAAAACGGGTGGGCTATAGCCTTGGTGGGGGGCGTGGGCGAAGTTCGTCCGCCGGACTCGGAATGGCCCCAGACGTGGCGGGCGGCCACCGTGCGCCAAAAATAGGCCACGGGCACAGCTGCGCCCAAAAATCAGCCCCCGAAGGTCGGGGTACCAGCACCCCCCAGCGGAAAAATGGCCAAAAAACGGGTGGGCTATAGCCTTGGTGGGGGGCGTGGGCGAAGTTGGTCCGCCGGACTCGGAATGGCCCCAGACTTTGCAGGCGGCCTCCGTGCGCCAAAAATAGGCCACGGGCACAGCCGCGCCCAAAAATCTGCCCCCAAAGGTCGGGGTGCCAGCACCCCCCAGCGGAAAAATGGCCAAAAAACGGGTGGGCTATCGCCTTGGTGGGGGGCGTGGGCGAAGTTCGTCCGCCGGACTCGGAATGGCCCCAGACTTGGCGGGCGGCCTCCGTGTGCCAAAAATAGGCCACGGGCACAGCCGCGCCTAAAAATCAGCCCCCGAAGGTCGGGGTGCCAGCAACCCCCAGCGGAAAAATGGCCAAAAAACGGGTGGGCTATAGCCTTGGTGGGGGGCGTGGGCGAAGTTCGTCCGCCGGACTCGGAATGGCCCCAGACTTGGCGGGCGGCCTCCGTGTGCCAAAAATAAGCCACGGGCACAGCCGCGCCCAAAAATCAGCCCCCGAAGGTCGGGGTGCCAAGAACCCCAACGGAAAAACGGCCAAAAAACGGGTGGGCTATAGCCTTGGTGGGGGGCATGGGCGAAGTTCGTCCGCCGGACTCGGAATGGCCCCGAACTTGGCGGGCGGCCTCCGTGTGCCAAAAATAGGCCACGGGCACAGCCACGCCCAAAAATCAGCCCCCGAAGGTCGGGGTGCCAAGACCCCCCAGCGGAAAAATGGCCAAAAAACGGGTGGGTTATAGCCTTGGTGGGGGGCGTGGGCGAAATTCGTCGCCGGGACTCGGAATGTCCTCAGACTTGGCGGGCGGCCTCCGTGCGCCAAAAA
>NW_006262280.1:9833-12228 GCF_000493195.1 Citrus x clementina
CCGCCGGACTCGGAATGTCCCCAGACTTGGCGGGCGGCTTCCGTTTGCCAAAAATAGGCCACGGGCACAGCCGCGTCCAAAAATTAGCCCCCGAAGGTCGGGGTGCCAAGGCCCCCCAGCGGAAAAATGGCCAAAAAACGGGTGGGCTATAGCCTTGGTGGGCGGCGTCGGCGAAGTTCGTCCGCCGGACTCGGAATGGCCCCATACTTTGTGGGCGGCATCCGTGCGCGAAAAATCGGCCACGGGCACAGCCGCGTCCAAATATCAGCCCCCGAAGGTCGGGGTGCCAATAACCCCAGCGGAAAAATGGCCAAAAAACGGGTGGGCTATAGCCTTGGTGGGGGGCGTGGGCGAAGTTCGTCCGCTGGACTCGGAATGGCCCCAGACTTGGCGGGCGGCCTCCGTGTGCCAAAAATAGGCCACGGGCACAGCCGCGCCCAAAAATTAGCCCCCGAAGGTCGGGGTGCCATGGCCCCCCAGCGGAAAAATGGCCAAAAAACGGGTGGGCTATAGCCTTGGTGGGCGGCGTGGGCGAAGTTCGTCCGCCGGACTCGGAATGGCTCCAGACTTTGTGGGCGGCCTCCGTGCGCCAAAACTAGGCCACGGGTACAGCCGCGCCTAAAAATCAGCCCCCGAAGGTCGGGGTGCCAAGACCCCCCAGCGGAAAATTGGGCAAAAAACGGGTGGGCTATAGCCTTGGCGGGGGGCGTGGGCGAAGTTCGTCCGCCGGACTCGGAATGGCCCCAGACTTGGCGGGCGGCCTCCGTGTGCCAAAAATAGGCCACGGGCACAGCCGCGCCTAAAAATCAGCCCCCGATGGTCGGGGTGCCAAGACCCCCCAGTGGAAAAATGGCCAAAAAACGGGTGGGCTATAGCCTTGGTGGGGGGCGTGGGCGAAGTTCGTCCGCCGGACTCAGAATGGCCCCAGACTTGGCGGGCAGCCTCCGTGCGCCAAAAATAGGCCACGGGCACAGCCGCGCCCAAAAATCAGACCCCGAAAGTCGGGGTGCCAGCACCCCCCAGCGGAAAAATGGCCAAAAAACGGGTGGGCTATAGCCTTGGTGGGGGGTGTGGGCGAAGTTCGTCCGCCGGACTCGGAATGGCCCCAGACTTGGCGGGCGGCCTCCGTGCGTCAAAAATAAGCCACGGGCACAGCCGCGCCCAAAAATCAGCCCCCGATGGTCGGGGTGCCAAGACCCCCCAGCGGAAAAATGGCCAAAAAACGGGTGGGCTATAGCCTTGGCGGGGGGCGCGGGCAAAGTTCGTCCGCCGGACTCGGAATGGCCCCAGACTTGGCGGGCGGCCTCCGTGTGCCAAAAATAGGCCACGGGCACAGCCGCGCCCAAAAATCAGCCCCCGAAGGTCGGGGTCCCAAGACCCCCCAGCGGAAAAATGGCCAAAAAACGGGTGGGCTATAGCCTTGGTGGGGGGCGTGGGCGAAGTTCGTCCGCCGGACTCGGAATGGCCCCAGACTTGGCGGGCGGCCTCCGTGTGCCAAAAATAGGCCACGGGCACAGCCGCGCCCAAAAATCAGCCCCCGAAGGTCGGGGTCCCAAGACCCCCCAGCGGAAAAATGGCCAAAAAACGGGTGGGCTATAGCCTTGGTGGGGGGCGTGGGCGAAGTTCGTCCGCCGGACTCGGAATGGCCCCAGACTTTGCGGGCGGCCTCCGTGTGCCAAAAATAGGCCACGGGCACAGCCGCGCCCAAAAATCAGCCCCCGAAGGTCGGGGTCCCAAGACCCCCCAGCGGAAAAATGGCCAAAAAACGGGTGGGCTATAGCCTTGGTGGGGGGCGTGGGCGAAGTTCGTCCGCCGGACTCGGAATGGCCCCAGACTTGGCGGGCGGCCTCCGTGTGCCAAAAATAGGCCACGGGCACAGCCGCGCCCAAAAATCAGCCCCCGAAGGTCGGGGTCCCAAGACCCCCCAGCGGAAAAATGGCCAAAAAACGGGTGGGCTATAGCCTTGGTGGGGGGCGTGGGCGAAGTTCGTCCGCCGGACTCGGAATGGCCCCAGACTTGGCGGGCGGCCTCCGTGTGCCAAAAATAGGCCACGGGCACAGCCGCGCCCAAAAATCAGCCCCCGAAGGTCGGGGTCCCAAGACCCCCCAGCGGAAAAATGGCCAAAAAACGGGTGGGCTATAGCCTTGGTGGGGGGCGTGGGCGAAGTTCGTCCGCCGGACTCGGAATGGCCCCAGACTTGGCGGGCGGCCTCCGTGTGCCAAAAATAGGCCACGGGCACAGCCGCGCCCAAAAATCAGCCCCCGAAGGTCGGGGTCCCAAGACCCCCCAGCGGAAAAATGGCCAAAAAACGGGTGGGCTATAGCCTTGGTGGGGGGCGTGGGCGAAGTTCGTCCGCCGGACTCGGAATGGCCCCAGACTTGGCGGGCGGCCGAAG
>NW_006262279.1:0-272 GCF_000493195.1 Citrus x clementina
ACCTTCGGGCGCTTATTTTTGGGTGCGGCAGTGCCCGCGGCCTATTTTTGGCACACGGAGGCCCCTCGCAAAGTCTGGCCCCATTCTGAGTCCGGCGGATGAACTTGGCCAGCCCCTCCCCCCAAGGCGATAGCCCACCCGTTTTTTGGGCATTTTTGCGGCAGACGAACTTGGGGACGGGACCTTCGGCGCTTAATTTTGGGCGAGGCAGTACCCAAGGCCTCTTTTTGGCACACGGAGGCCCCTCGCAAAGTCTGGGCCCATTCCGAGTC
>NW_006262279.1:1447-12784 GCF_000493195.1 Citrus x clementina
ACCTTCGGCGCTTAATTTTGGGCGAGGCAGTACCCAAGGCCTCTTTTTGGCACACGGAGGCCCCTCGCAAAGTCTGGCCCCATTCCGAGTCCGGCGGACAAACATGGCCAGCCCCTCCCCCCAAGGCTATAGCCCACCCATTTTTTGGGCATTTTTACAGCGGACGAACATGGGGACGGGACCATCGGACGCTTATTTTTGGGCGCGGCAGTGCCCGCGGCCTATTTTTGGCACACGGAGGCCCCTCGCAAAGTCTGGCCCCATTCCGAGTCCGCCGGACGACCTTGGCCAGCCCCTGCCACCAAGGCTATAGCCCAACCGTTTTTGGGGCATTTTTGCGGCGGACGAACTTGGCCAGCCCCTCCCCCCAAGGCTATAGCCCGCCCGTTTTTTGGGCATTTTATGGCAGACGAACGTGGGGACGGGACCTTTGGGCGCTTCTTTTTGGGCGCGGCAGTGCCCGCGGCCTATTTTTGGCACACGGAGGCCCCTCGCAAAGTCTGGCCCCATTCCGAGTCCGGTGGACGAACTTGGCCAGCCCCTCCCCCCAAGGCTATAGCCCACCCGTTTTTTGGGCATTTTTGCGGTGGACGAAGTTGTGGACGGGACCGTTGGGCACTTATTTTTGGGCGCGGCAGTGCCTGCGGCCTATTTTTGGCACACGGTGGCCCCTCGCAAAGTCTGGCCCCATTCCGAGTCCGGCGGGGGAACTTGGCCAGCGCCTCCCCCCAAGGCTATAGCCCACCCGTTTTTTGGGCAATTTTGCGGCGGACGAACTTGGGGACGGGACCGTCGGGTGCTAATTTTTGGGCGCGGCAGTGGCCGCGGCCTATTTTTGGCACACGGAGGCCCATCGCAAAGTCTGGCCCCATTCCGAGTCCGGCGGACGAACTTGGCCAGCCCCTCCCCCCAAGGCTATAGCCCACCCGTTTTTTGGGCATTTTTGCGGCGGACGAACTTGGGGACGGGACCTTCGGGCGCTTATTTTTGGGCGCGGCAGTGCCAGCGGCCTATTTTTGGAACACGGAGGCCCCGCACAAAGTCTAGCCCCATTCCGAGCCCAGCGGACGAACTTGGCCAGTCCCTCCCCCCAAGGCTATAGCCCAACCGTTTTTGGGGCATTTTTGCGGCGGACGAACTTGGGGACGGGACCTTCGGGCACTTATTTTTGGGCGCGGCAGTGCCGGCGGCCTATTTTTGGCACACGGAGGCCCCTCGTAAAGTCTGGCCCCATTCCGAGTCCGGCGGACGAACTTGGCCAGCCCCTCCCCCCAAGCTTATAGCCCAACCGTTTTTGGGGCATTTTTGCGGCTGACGAACTTGGGGACGGGACCTTCGGGCGCTTATTTTTGGGCGCGGCAGTGCCCGCGGCCTATTTTTGGCTCACGGAGGCCCCTCGCAAAGTCTGGCCCCATTCCGAGTCCGGCGGACGAACTTGGCCAGCCCCTCCCCCCAAGGCTATAGCCCACCCGTTTTTTGGGCAGTTTTGCCGCGGACGAACTTGGGGACGGAACCTTCGGGCGCTTATTTTTGGGTGCGGCAGTGCCCGCGGCCTATTTTTGGCACACGGCGGCCCCTCGCAAAGTCTGGCCCCATTCCGAGTCCGGCGGACGAACTTGGCCAGCCCCTCCCCCCAAGGCTACTGCCCACCCGTTTTTTGGGCATTTTTGCGGCGGACGAACTTGGGGACGGGACCTTCGGGCGCTTATTTTTGGGCGCGGCAGTGCCCGCGTCCTATTTTTGGCACACGGAGGCCCCTCGCAAAGTCTGGCCGCATTCCGAGTCCGGCGGACGAACTTGGCCAGATCCTCTCCCCAGGCTATAGCCCACCCGTTTTTTGGGCATTTTTGCGGCAGACGAACTTGTGGACGGGACCTTCGGGCGCTTTTTGGGCGCGGCAGTGCCCGCAGCCTATTTTGGGCACACGGAGGCCCCTCGCAGAGTCTGGCCCCATTCCGAGTCCGGCGGACGAAGTTGGCCAGCCCCTCCCCCCAAGGCTATAGCCGACCCGTTTTTTGGGCATTTTTGCGGCGGACGAACTTGGGGACGGGACCTTCGGGCGCTTATTTTTGGGCGCGGCAGTGCCAGCGGCCTATTTTTGGAGCACGGAGGCCCCTCGCAAAGTCTGGCCCCATTCCGAGTCCGGCGGACGAACTTGGCCAGATCCCTCCCCCCAAGGCTATTGCCCACCCGTTTTTTGGGCATTTTTGCGGCGGACGAACTTGGGGACGGGACCTTCGGGCGCTTATTTTTGGGCGCGGCAGTGCCCGTGTCCTATTTTTGGCACACGGAGGCCCCTCACGAAGTCTGGCCGCATTCCGAGTCCGGCGGACGAACTTGGCCAGCCCCTCCCCCCAAGGCTATAGCCCACCCGTTTTTTGGGCATTTTTGCGGCAGACGAACGTGGGGACGGGACATTCGGGCGCTTATTTTTTGGCTCGGCAGCACCCGCGGCCTATTTTTGGTACACGGAGGCCCCTCGCATAGTCTGGCCCCATTCTGAGTCCGGCGGACGAACTTTGCCAGCCCCTCCCCCCAAGGCTATAGCCCAACCGTTTTTGGGGCACTTTTGCGGCGGACGAACTTGGGGAAGGGACCTTCGGGCACTTATTTTTGGGCGCGGCATTGCCCGCGGCCTATTTTTGGGGCACGGAGGGCCCTCGCAAAGTGTGGCCCCATTCCGAGTCCGGCGGACAAACTTGGCCAGCCCCTCCCCCCAAGGCTATAACCCACCCGTTTTTTGGGGATTTTTGCGGCGGATGAGCTTGGGGACGGGTTCTTCGGGCACTTATTTTTGGGCGCGGCAGTGCCGGCGGCCTATTTTTGGTACTCGGAGGACCCTCGCAAAGTCTGGCTCCATTCCGAGTCCGGCGGACGAACTTGGCCATCCCCTCCCCCCAAGGCTATAGCCCACCCGTTTTTTGGGCATTTTTGCGGCGGACGAACTTGGGGACGGGACCTTCGGGCACTTATTTTTGGGCGCGGCAGTGCCCGCGTCCTATTTTTGGCACACTGAGGCCCCTCGCATAGTCTGGCCCCATTCCGAGTCCGGCGGACGAACTTGGCCAGCCCCTCCCCCCAAGGCTATAGCCCACCCGTTTTTTGGGCATTTTTGCGGCGGACGAACTTGGGGACGGAACCTTCGGCCACTTATTTGTTGGGTGCGACCGTGCCCGCATCCTAGTTTTGGCACACGGAGGCCCCTCGCAAAGCCTGGCCCCATTCCGAGTCCGGCGGACGAACTTGGCCAGCCCCTCCCCCCAAGGCTATAGCCCACCCGTTTTTTGGGCATTTTTGCGGCGGACGAACTTGGGGACGGGCCCTTCGGGTGCTTATTTTTGGGTGCGGCAGTGCCGCGGCCTATTTTTGGCACACGGAGGCCCTTTGGAAAGTCTGGCCCCATTCCGAGTCCGGCGGACGAACTTGGCCAGCCCCTCCCCCCAAGGCGATAGCCCACCCGTTTTTTGGGCATTTTTGCGGCGGACGAACTTGGGGACGGGACCTTCGGGCGCTTATTTTAGGGCGCGGCAGTCCCCGCGGCCTATTTTTGGCACACGGAGGCCCCTCGCAAAGTCTGGCCCCATTCCGAGTCCGGCGGACGAACTTGGCCAGCCCCTCCCCCCAAGGCTCTAGCCCACCCGTTTTTTGGGCATTTTTGCGGCGGACGAACTTGGGGACGGGACCTTCGGGCGCTTATTTTAGGGCGCGGCAGTCTCCGCGGCCTATTTTTGGCACACGGAGGCCCCTCGCAAAGTCTGGCCCCATTCCGAGTCCGGCGGACGAACTTGGCCAGCCCCTCCCCCCAAGGCTCTAGCCCACCCGTTTTTTGGGCATTTTTGCGGCGGACGAACTTGGGGACGGGACCTTTGGGCCCTTCTTTTTGGGCGCGGCAATGCCCGCGGCCTATTTTTGGCACACGGAGGCCCCTCGCAAAGTCTGGCCCCATTCCGAGTCCGGCGGACGAACTTGGCCAGCCCCTCCCCCCAAGGCTATAGCCCACCCATTTTTTGGGCATTTTTGCGGCGGACGAAGTTGTGGACGGGACCGTTGGGCACTTATTTTTGGGCGCGGCAGTGCCCGCGGCCTATTTTTGGCACACGGTGGCCCCTCGCAAAGTCTGGCCCCATTCCGAGTCCGGCGGGAGAACTTGGCCAGCGCCTCCCCCCAAGGCTATAGCCCACCCGTTTTTTGGGCAATTTTGCGGCGGACGAACTTGGGGACGGGACCGACGGGTGCTAATTTTTGGGCGCGGCAGTGGCCGCGGCCTATTTTTGGCACACGGAGGCCCATCGCAAAGTCTGGCCCCATTCCGAGTCCGGCGGACGAACTTGGCCAGCCCCTCCCCCCAAGGCTATAGCCCACCCGTTTTTTGGGCATTTTTGCGGCGGACGAACTTGGGGACGGGACCTTCGGCCGTTTATTTTTGGGCGCGGCAGTGCCAGCGGCCTATTTTTGGAACACGGAGGCCCCGCACAAAGTCTAGCCCCATTCCGAGCCCAGCGGACGAACTTGGCCAGCCCCTCCCCCCAAGGCTATAGCCCAACAGTTTTTGGGGCATTTTTGCGGCGGACGAACTTGGGGACGGGACCTTCGGGCACTTATTTTTGGGCGCGGCAGTGCCGGCGGCCTATTTTTGGCACACGGAGGCCCCTCGTAATGTCTGGCCCCATTCCGAGTCCGGCGGACGAACTTGGCCAGCCCCTCCCCCCAAGCCTATAGCCCAACCGTTTTTGGGGCATTTTTGCGGCTGACGAACTTGGGGACGGGACCTTCGGGCGCTTATTTTTGGGCGCGGCAGTGCCCGCGGCCTATTTTGGGCACACGGAGGCCCCTCGCAGAGTCTGGCCCCATTCCGAGTCCGGCGGACGAACTTGGCCAGCCCCTCCCCCCAAGGCTATAGACGACCCGTTTTTTGGGCATTTTTGCGGCGGACGAACTTGGGGACGGGACCTTCGGGCGCTAATTTTTGGGCGCGGCAGTGCCAGCGGCCTATTTTTGGAGCACGGAGGCCCCTCGCAAAGTCTGGCCCCATTCGAGTCCGGTGGACGAACTTGGCCAGCCCCTCCCCCCAAGGCTATTGCCCACCCGTTTTTTGGGCATTTTTGCAGCGGACGAACTTGGGGACGGGACCTTCGGGCGCTTATTTTTGGGCGCGGCAGTGCCCGTGTCCTATTTTTGGCACACGGAGGCCCCTCACAAAGTCTGGCCGCATTCCGAGTCCGGCGGACGAACTTGGCCAGCCCCTCCCCCCAAGGCAATAGGCCACCCGTTTTTTGGGCATTTTTCGGCAGACGAACTTGGGGACGGGACATTCGGGTGCTTATTTTTTGGCTCGGCAGCACCCGCGGCCTATTTTTGGCACACGGAGGCCCCTTGCATAGTCTGGCCCCATTCCGAGTCCGGCGGACGAACTTGGCCATCCCGTCCCCCCAAGGCTATAGCCCACCCATTTTCTGGGCATTTTTGCGGCGGATGAACTTGGGGACGGGACCTTCGGGTGCTTATTTTTGGACGCGGCATTTCCCGCGGCCTATTTTTGGCACAGGGAGGCCCCTCGCAAAGTCTGGCCCCATTCCGAGTCCGGCGGACGAACTTGGCCAGCCCCTCCCCCCAAGGCTATAGCCCACCCATTTTTTGGGCATTTTTGCCGCGGACGAACTTGGGGACGGGACCTTCGGGCACTTATTTTTGGGCGCGGCAGTGCCAGCAGCCTATTTTCGTCGCACGGAGGCCCCTTGCAAAGTCTAGCCCCATTCCGAGTCCGGCGGACGAACTTGGGCAGCCCCTCCCCCCAAGGCCATAGCCCACCCATTTTTTGGGCATTTTTGCGGCGGACGAACTTGGGGACGGGACCTTCGGGTGCTTATTTTTGGGTGCGGCAGTGCCCGCGGCCTATTTTTGGGACACGGAGGCCCCTCGTATAGTCTGGCCCCATTCCGAGTCCGGCGGACGAACTTGGCCAGCCCGTCCCCCCATGGCTATAGCCCACCCGTTTTTTGGGCATTTTTTGCGGCGCACGAACTTGGGGACGGGACCGTCGGGCGCTTATTTTTGGGCGCGGCAGTACCCGCGGCCTATTTTTGGCGCACGGAGGCCCCTCGCATAGTCTGGCCGCATTCCGAGTCCGGCGGACGAACTTGGCCAGCCCCTCCCCCCAAGGCTATAGCCCACCCGTTTTTTGGGCATTTTTACGGCGGACGAACTAGGGGACGGGACCTTCGGACGCTTATTTTTGGGCGCGGCAGTGCCCGTGGCCTATTTTTGTCACACGGAGGCCCCTCACAAAGTATGGCCCCTTTCCGAGTCCGGCGGACGAACTTGGCCAGCCCCTCCCCCCAAGGCTATAGCCCACCCGTTTTTTGGGCATTTTTGTGGCGGACGAACTTGGGGACGGGACCTTCGGGTGCTTATTTTTGGGCACGGCAGTACCCGCGGCATATTTTTAGCACACGGAGGCCCCTCGCATAGTCTGGCCCCATTCCGAGTCCGGCGGACGAACTTGGCCATCCCGTCCCCCCAAGGCTATAGCCCACCCATTTTCTGGGCATTTTTGCGGCGGACGAACTTGGGGACGGGACCTTCGGGTGCTTATTTTTGGACGCGGCATTTCCCGCGGCCTATTTTTGGCACAGGGAGGCCCCTCGCAAAGTCTGGCCCCATTCCGAGTCCGGCGGACGAACTTGGCCAGCCCCTCCCCCCAAGGCTATAGCCCACCCATTTTTTGGGCATTTTTGCCGCGGACGAACTTGGGGACGGGACCTTCGGGCACTTATTTTTGGGCGCGGCAGTGCCAGCAGCCTATTTTCGTCGCACGGAGGCCCCTCGCAAAGTCTAGCCCCATTCCGAGTCCGGCGGACGAACTTGGGCAGCCCCTCCCCCCAAGGCCATAGCCCACCCATTTTTTGGGCATTTTTGCGGCGGACGAACTTGGGGACGGGACCTTCGGGTGCTTATTTTTGGGTGCGGCAGTGCCCGCGGCCTATTTTTGGCACACGGAGGCCCCTCGTATAGTCTGGCCCCATTCCGAGTCCGGCGGACGAACTTGGCCAGCCCGTCCCCCCAAGGCTATAGCCCACCCGTTTTCTGGGCTTTTTTGCGGCGGACGAACTTGGGGACGGGACCTTCGGGCGCTTATTTTTGGACGTGGCAGGGCCCACGGCCTATTTTTGGCACACAGAGGCCCGTCGCAAGGTCTGGCCCCATTCCGAGTCCGGCGGACGAACTTTGCCAGCCCCTCCTCCCAAGGCTATAGCCGACCCGTTTTTTGGGCATTTTTGCGGCAGACGAATTTGAGGACTGGACCTTCGGGCGTTTATTTAGGGGCGCGGCAGCGCCCGCGGCATATTTTTGGCGCATGGAGGCCCCTCGCAAAGTCTGGCCCCATTCCGAGTCCGGCGGACGAACTTGGCCAGCCCCTCCTCCCAAGGCTATAGCCCACCCGTTTTTTGGGCATTTTTGCGGCGGACGAACTTGAGGACGGGACCTTCGGGAACTTTTTTTTGGGCGCGGCAGTGACCGTTTCCTATTATTGGCACACGGAGGCCCCTCGCAAAGTCTGGCCCCATTCCGAGTCCGGCGGACGAACTTGGCCAGCCCCTCCCCCCACGGCTATAGCCCACCCGTTTTTTGGGCATTTTTGCGGCGGACGAACTTGGGGACCGGACCTTCGGTTGCTTACTTTTAGGCACGGCAGTGCCCGCGGCCTATTTTTGGCACACGGAGGCCCCTTGCAAAGTCTGGCCCTATTCCGAGTCCGGCGGACTAACTTGGCCAGCCCCTCCCCCCACGGCTATAGCCCACCCGTTTTTTGGGCATTTTTGCGGCGGACGAACTTGGGGACCGGACCTTCGGGTGCTTATTTTGGGTGCGGCAGTGCCCGCGGCCTATTTTTGGCACACGGAGGCCCCTCGCAATGTCTGGCCCGATTCCGAGTCCGGTGGACGAACTTGGCCAGCCCCTTCCCCCAAGGCTATAGCCCACCCATTTTTTGGGCATTTTTGCTGCGGACGAACTTGGGGACGGGACCTTTGGGCGCTTATTTTAGGGCGCGGCAGTGCCCGCGGCCTATTTTTGGCACACGGAGGCTCCTCGCAAAGTCTGGCCCTATTCCGAGTCCGGCGGACGAACTTGGCCAGCCCCTCCCCCCAAGGCTATACCCCACCCGTTTTTTGGGCATTTTTGCGGCGGATGAACTTGGGGACGGGACCTTCGGGCCCTTATTTTTGGGCGCGGCAGTGCCCGTGGCCTATTTTTGGCACACGGAGGCCCCTCGAAAAGTCAGGCCCCATTCCGAGTCTTGCGGACGAACTTGGCCAGCCCCTCCCCCCAAGGCTATAGCCCACTTATTTTTTGGGCATTTTTGCGGCGGACGAACTAGGGGACGGGACCTTCGGGCGCTTATTTTTGGGCGCGGCAGTGCCCGCGGCCTATTTTTGGCACACGGAGGCCCCTCGCAAAGTCTGGCCCCATTCCGAGTCCGGCGGACGAACTTGGCCAGCCCCTCCCCCCAAGGCTATAGCCCACCCATTTTTTGGGCATTTTTGCCGCGGACGAACTTGGGGACGGGACCTTCAGGCGCTTATTTTTGGGCGCGGCAGTGCCAGCAGCCTATTTTTGTCGTACGGAGGCCCCTCGCAAAGTCTGGCCCCATTCCGAGTCCGGCGGACGAACTTGGGCAGCCCCTCCCCCCAAGGCCATAGCCCACCCATTTTTTGGGCATTTTTGCGGCGGACGAACTTGGGGACGGGACCTTCGGGCGCTTATTTTTGGGTGCGGCAGTGCCCGCGGCCTATTTTTGGCACACGGAGGCCCCTCGTATAGTCTAGCCCCATTCCGAGTCCGGCGGACGAACTTGGCCAGCCCCTCCCCCCACGGCTATAGCCCACCCGTTTTTTGGGCATTTTTGCGGCGGACGAACTTGGGGACTGGACCTTCGGTTGCTTATTTTTAGGCGCGGCAGTGCCCGCGGCCTATTTTTCTTACACGGAGGCCCCTCGCAAAGTCTGGCCCCATTCCGAGTCCGGCGGACGAACTTGGCCAGCCCCTCCCCCCAAGGCTATAGCCCACCCGTTTTTTGGGCATTTTTGCGGCGGACGAACTTGAGGACGGGACCTTCGGGAACTTTTTTTTGGGCGCGGCAGTGACCGCATCCTATTATTGGCACACGGAAGCCCCTCGCAAAGTCTGGGCCCATTCCGAGTCCGGCGGACGAACTTGGCCAGCCCCTCCCCCCACGGCTATAGCCCACCCGTTTTTTGGGCATTTTTGCGGCGGACGAACTTGGGGACCGGACCTTCGGGTGCTTATTTTTGGGTGCGGCAGTGCCCGCGGCCTATTTTTGGCACACGGAGGCCCCTCGCAATGTCTGGCCCCATTCCGAGTCCGGTGGACGAACTTGGCCAGCCCCTTCCCCCAAGGCTATAGCCCACCCATTTTTTGGGCATTTTTGCTGCGGACGAACTTGGGGACGGGACCTTCGGGTGCTTATTTTTGGGCGCGGCAGCGCCCGCAGCCTACTTTTCACACACGGAGGCCCCTCGCAAAGTCTGGCCCCATTCCCAGTCCGGCGGACGAACTTGGCCAGCCACACCCCCCAAGGCTATAGCCCACCCGTTTTTTGGGCATTTTTGCGGCGGACGAACTTGGGGACGGGACCTTCGGGCGCTTATTTTTGGGTACGGCAGTGCCCGCGGCCTATTTTTGGGACACGGAGGCCCCTCGCAAAGACTGGCCCCATTCCGAGTCCGGCGGACGAACTTGGCCAGCCCCTCCCCCCAAGGCTATAGCCCACCCGTTTTTTGGGCATTTTTGCGGCGGACGAACTTGGGGACGGGAACTTCGGGTGCTTATTTTTGGGTGCGGCAGCGCCCGCAGCCTACTTTTCACACACGGAGGCCCCTCGCAAAGTCTGGCCCCATTCCGAGTCCGGCGGACGAACTTGGCCAGCCACTCCCCCCAAGGCTATAGCCCACCCGTTTTTTGGGCATTTTTGCGGCGGACGAACTTGTGGACGGGACCTTCGGGCACTTATTTTTGGGCGCGGCAGTACCCGCGGCCTATTTTTGGCACACGGAGGCCCCTCGCAAAGTATGGCCCCATTCCGATTCCGGCAGACGAACTTGGCCAGCCCCTCCCCCCAAGGCTGTAGCCCACCCGTTTTTTGGGCATTTTTGCGGCGGACGAACTTGGGGACGGGACCTTCGGGCGCTTATTTTTGGGTGCGGCAGTGCCCGTGGCCTATTTTTGGCACACGGAGGCCCCTCGCAAAGTCTAGCCCCATTCCGAGTCCGGCGGACGAACTTGGCCAGCCCCTCCCCCCAAGGCTATAGCCCACCCGTTTTTTGGGCATTTTTGCGGTGGACGAACTTGGGGAGGGGACCTTCGGGCGCTTATTTTTGGGTGCGGCAGTGCCCGCGGCCTATTTTTGGCACACGGAGGCCCCTCACAAAGTCTGGCCCCATTCCGAGTCCGGCGGACGAACTTGTCCAGCCCCTCCCCCCAAGGCTATAGCCCACCCGTTTTTTGGGCATTTTTGCGGCGGACGAACTTGGGGACGGGTCATTCGGGCGCTTATTTTTGGGCGCGGCAGTGCCCGCGGCCTATTTTTGGCACACGGAGGCCCCTCGCAAAGTCTGGCCCCATTCCGAGTCCGGCGGACGAACTTGGCCAGCCCCTCCCCCTAAGGCTATAGCCCACCCGTGTTTTGGGCATTTTTGCGGCGGACGAACTTGGGGACGGGAACTTCGGGTGCTTATTTTTGGGGCGCGGCAGTGCCCGCAGCCTACTTTTGGCACACGGAGGCCCCTCGCAAAGTCTGGCCCCATTCCCAGTCCGGCGGACGAACTTGGCCAGCCCCTCCCCCCAAGGCTATAGCCCACCCGTTTTTTGGGCATTTTTGCGGCGGACGAACTTGGGGACGGGACCTTCGGACGCTTATTTTTGGGCGCGGCAGTGCCCGCGGCCTATTTTTGGCACACGGAGGCCCCTCGTAAAGTATGGCCCCATTCCGATTCCGGCAGACGAACTTGGCCAGCCCCTCCCCCTAAGGCTATAGCCCACCCGTTTTTTGGGCATTTTTGCGGCGGACGAACTTGAGGAGGGGATTTTGGGGTTTTTATATTTGGGCGCGGCAGTGCCCGCATCCTATTTTTGGCACACGGAGGCCCCTCGCAAAGTCTGGCCCCATTCCGAGTCCGGCGGACGAACTTGGCCAGCCCCTCCCCCCAAGGGTATAGCCCACCCATTTTTTGGGCATTTTGGCGGCGGACGAAATTGGGGACGGGACCTTCGGGTGCTTATTTTTGGGTGCGGCAGTGCCCGCAGCCTATTTTTGGCACA
>NW_006262279.1:13430-31066 GCF_000493195.1 Citrus x clementina
GGGGACGGGGATTTTGGGGGATTAATTTTGGGCGCGGCAGTGCCCGCATCCTATTTTGGCACACGGAGGCCCCTCGCAAAGTCTGGCCCCATTCCGAGTCCGGCGGACGAACTTGGCCAGCCCCTCCCCCCAAGGGTATATCCCACCCGTTTGTTGGGCATTTTTGCGGCGGACGAAATTGGGGACGGGACCTTCGGGTGCTTATTTTTGGGTGCGGCAGTGCCCGCAGCCTATTTTTGGCACACGGAGGCCCCTCGCAAAGTCTGGCCCCATTCCGTGTCCGGCGGACGAACTTGGCCAGCCCCTGCCCCCAAGGCTATAGCCCACCCGTTTTTTGGGCATTTTTGCGGCGGACGAACTTGGGGACGGGACCTTCGGGCGCGGCAGTGCCCACAGCCTATTTTTGGCACACGGAGGCCCCTCGCAAAGTCTGGCCCCATTCCAAGTCCGGCGGACGAACTTGGCCAGCCCCTGCCCCCAAGGCTATAGCCCACCTGTTTTTTGGGCATTTTTGCGTCGGACGAACTTGGAGATGGGATCTTCGGGAGCTTATTTTTGTTCGCGGCAGTGCCAGCGGCCTATTTTTGGCACACGGAGGACCTTCCCAAAGTCTGGCCCCATTCCGAGTCCGGCGGACAAACATGGCCAGCCCCTCCCTCCAAGGCTATAGCCCACCCATTTTTTGGGCATTTTTGCGGCGGACGAACTTGGGGATGGGACATTCGCGCACTTATTTTTGTGCGCGGCAGTGCCCGCGGCCTATTTTTGGCACACGGAGGCCCCTGGCAAAATCTGGCCCCATTCCGAGTCCGGCGGACGAACTTGGCCAGCCCCTCCCCCCAAGGCTATAGCCCACCCATTTTTTGGGCATTTTGGCGGCGGACGAAATTGGGTATGGGACCTTCGGGTGCTTATTTTTGGGTGCGGCAGTGCCCGCAGCCTATTTTTGGCACACGGAGGCCCCTCGCAAAGTCTGGCCCCATTGCGTGTCCGGCGGACGAACTTGGCCAGCCCCTGCCCCCAAGGCTATAGCCCACCCGTTTTTTGGGCATTCTTGCGGCGGACGAACTTGGGGACGGGACCTTCGGGTGCGGCAGTGGCCACAGCCTATTTTTGGCACACGCAGGCACCTCACAAAGTCTGGCCCCATTCCGAGTCTGGCGGACGAACTTGGCCAGCCCCTCCCCCCAAGGCTATAGCCCACCCGTTTTTTGGGCATTTTTGCGGCGGATGAACATGGGGACGGGACCTTCGGGCGCTTATTTTTGGGCGCGGCAGTGCCCGCGGCCTATTTTTGGCACATGGAGGCCCCTCGCAAAGTCTGGCCGCATTCCAAGTCCGGCGGACGAACTTGGCCAGCCCCTCCCCCCAAGGCTATGGCCCACCCATTTTTTGGGCATTTTTGCGGCGGACGAACTTGGGGACGCTACCTTCGGGCACTTATTTTTGGGCGCGGCAGTGTCCGCGGCCTATTTTTGGCACACGGAGGCCCCTCGCAAAGTCTGGCCCCATTCCGAGTCCGGCGGACGAATTTGGCCAGCCCCTCCCCCCAAGGTATAGCCCACCCGTTTTTTGGGCATTTTTGCGGCGGACGAACTTGGGGAGGGGACCTTCAGGCGCTTATTTTATGCAGCTCCAGTGCCCGTGGCCTATTTTTGGCACATACAGGCCCCTCGTAATGTCTGGCCCCATTCCGAGTCCGGCGGACGAACTTGGCCAGCCCCTCCCCCCAAGGCTATAGCCCACCCGTTTTTTGGGCATTTTTGCGGCGGACGAACTTGTTGACGGGACCTTCGGGCGCATATTTTTGGGCGTGGCAGTGCCCGCTGCCTATTTTTGGCACACGGAGGCCCCTCGCAAAGTCTGGCCCCATTCCGAGTCCGGCGGACGAACTTGGCCAGCCCCTCCCCCCAAGGCTATAGCCCACCCATTTTTAGGGCATTTTTGCGGCAGACGAACTTGGGGACGGGACCTTCGTGAAATGCAAGTTATGCAACCCAAGAGGGGGGGTGAATTGGGATTTTAAATTTTATGCAATACAATTCGCACAACAATTTAATCTACCGCCTTAATCAAATCAAAAACAATAAATTCAATCAAGTACAATATTAAAAGAGTAAGGGAAGAGAAAACGAACACAAGGATTTTTACGTGGTTCGGCTATCCCTGCCTACGTCCACGCCTCCAAGCTCACCCGGCTTGAGGATTTCACTATCCAAGCCTCCCAAGGCTTCAAATGTTTACAATTGACTTCCAAGGTGTCAATGAACCTTTACAACAAGAGATTATATCCCCAATCTCTTCACCCCAAGTGTTTCCCACACTTGTACACTCACAAATTGATGAGAAATGAAATTCACAACAATAAAACTCTCTTTAAGAGTGAATAACAAATTATAGCTCAATGATGATTCAACAAATGATGATTTACGAAATGGAAGCTCAATATATGTTATATGATCTTATATTTGCTTGTGTTAGTTCTTAAAATGAAGTTTGAGTTGAGTTTTTATAGTGAAAGCCCAAAAACTAGCCGTTATAGGCAAATTCCAGCGCTCAAGCGGTTAGCCGCTTGATTATCCGGCTAGCCGCTCAGGAACAGTAATATTACCGTTATTTTTGAATTTTGCTACAGTACTACTGTTCACTAAAATTACACTTTAGCCCAAAACTTTCTATAATTATACTATGGCCCAAAACGTCAGAAAACTTTGCAAATAGGTCCAATTTCAGAACTTCATAAAAATAGATGTCTTTCTCAAACTTTCTGAAATTATGATATGGCCCCAAAGATTTTCTTGTTTCACACAAAGGTCCTTTTCAACATAATACCTATATTTTTCAAAGTTCTCAAAATCTTTCACTTTAGTCCAAAATATTCATAAATTATAGTATGGCCCAAAACATTTCAAATGTTTGTAAAAACGTCCAACTCCGAATTTTAATACTTATTAAAATCAAAGATTTCAAATCTTAGCATTTAAGTCCAATTTACTCAAATCCACAAAATACTTTACTTTATAAAAACAAAACATTTTAGTTTATGAAAAGTATTTAATTAAATTAATCTCTTAAGCTTCTCAAATGCTAAATCATGCATCAATTAAATCATACCGGCTTTACAAGAATTTATCGCACTAATTTGTTCGTTAAGCTTTAAACGATATTCTTGATGTCGCCGTTGTCCGTTGAGTGTCTTCAATCTTGATTTCACTTGATTCACTTGCATAAATATTATCCTTCAAAAACTAGTGAAAATGTGAAATACAATATTTATTAAATCACTCAATACATATGTTTGTTATCATCAAAATTACATTATGTACAACCCTTTAGGCTAACAATCTCCCCCTTTTTGATGATGACAAACGTCTCATGTATTTTGACATTTAAACTCTCCCTTAATACATGGCATGCATGATTAAACATATAAATCAAAAACTCCCCCTGAATATTTGATTTATAATAATTTGAAAGCTCCCCCTTAATATTTCAAAAACATGCATAAATACTTGAAATACAAAATACGTATTACATGTCCTTATATTCAAAATACATGACTTCTCCCCCTTCATCATCAAAATTACTAGAAATTCATGTTAAGACCGATAATATGTCAATGGTTAATCTAGAAACATATAATAACCAAACATCCAATTAACCATTAAATGATCATGAACCATCATGCCATCAAAAGAACGCTCAAAATAAATTTTATCCAAAATCATATTGTATGCGCCCCCTAAATATATGGCCAATTAAAAACTTTAACCAAAATGATATTATCCAAAAACATATCATATTTATCTCCCCTTTCAAAAGAATAGAAAAATGCAATCGAAACAAGAGCATAAAAAATAATTCGATAAGGATATTACCAATTTTGTGCGAGGAAAAATTTCAGCAGAGTCTCCCCTTAAAATGCACAAATCCTCAAATACACATTGTGATTAATAACACTTCCATATAAGCTTAAACAATTATAACAAACCAACAACTCCATTAATTCATCAAGCTCATCAAGCGGCACATATATAATCATCAAACATCAAATTCAATATGAATTCCCTGAACACTTGTAACAATTATATCCGAGGATAAAACATTTTAATTAAATTTTCATAGTATTGCTCCTTAATAACTAAAACATTTTTTTTAAGCCCATAGCAATGAAAAAATAACTAAGAGATTTGTCACAAATTTTTAAATTCTTCAAATTACAAAGATTAACAAAATAAGGAGCGATAATCGACCTCGACATAAAATTGTCGTAAAACCATTTCCAAAGAGGTAGATGCTGAAAGTGGGTTGATATGAACTCCATATTATCTCCATAATTTTCCTTACATCTCTTGGCAACTTGTTTGCTCATGGATTTATCACCATCCACCATTGTTGGAACAAAAACAAGCTTAAAGATCCAATTTCGGGTTTACAAAAATTGAGTGAAATGGATTTGTTTGAGCCAAGAAAATCGATCCTAGAGATGAATGAAGCTAATATATGATGTAGATTGGATCAAAAATGGGCTAAAGGAAGCTTGAAAATGTAGAGAGAGAAACGAGTAGTTAGGTTTTTGATTTTGGGTTTTATGTGGAGAGTTGATAAAATGAAGTTTTGAGAACGAAAATTGAAGGAGTAATGGATGAATAATGATTTGGATGATTGATTTTAACAAGAAAATGAGTGAAAGATGAAGAATTTTGAGAGAGAAATGGTGAGGTACTGTTCACTCGTGAGAGATGATGATGAAATGATGAAAAATAAGTGAAGAAATCATGATGGAGAAGTGTTTAATGAAGATGAAATGCATGGGTATTAGTTTGAATGGTTGATTTGGGCATGAAAATGGATGAAAAAAAAAGAAGAAAATGGAGGTGAAAATGGATGGGTTGCTCACGGTTTTGAGTGAGAGAGAAAGCATGTGCAGAAAACTCACGAAAGAGGATCCAAACCCGTGACCAAGCGGCTAGCCGCTTGGGGGCAAGCGGCTAGCCGCTTGCTCTCGGGTTTGGGACAGTTTTCCAAGCGACTAGCCGCCTGGTTGCTGTCCACCTGCACTCTACTTGCTTTCCGGCTTGTTTCTATCAATTCCGTGATCATTTTGTGATCCCGAAACATCTCAAGAGCCAATTTAATGCACAATTCATGATTTTAAACATCCAAAAGATAATTAATTCAAACAAATAATCCATCCATCAAGCATACAATCATGAAGCATATAAGCATTCAAAACTTAAGAAAATGCAGAAAGGTCAACTTCAAAATAAAAACTGTATTGATTGAGCCAGAATTAACATGCAAGCTATATACCGTTGGAAAGATAATTAAGTTAGCTTTCCAATAAATTTTACAGAGATGGATTTGGAGTTCTCTAGAAGGAGTTATGACCAATTCATTACAGCTTGTGCAAACTTGGGATTTACACAATAATTAAACATATAAGCATTCAAAAGTTAATAAATCAAACACACCACTTAACTATCATGCTTAAACACTTCATAAACATTAACATCAAACAAATCCATCATGATGAGTTGATAAACTATCATCATTTATATATAACCTTGCATCATGATAAAACACTCAATGTTAAACACAATGATAATTCAATCATGTAAACATACAAGCATATTTTCGCAAATTCATTTATCATAATTCATTCAACAAAATTAATATGGCAAGAATTATTACCAAAACAATTAAATCATCTTGCCTCATCTTTTTCTCCTAGATCATGCTCAAATGATTATCCTCACAAGCTTTCATCAAGGAACTTCTCCACCATTCCTTGATTGTGGTACCTACAAAAAATTGTTCAAGTTGTGTATTTTGGTACCCAAATATTCTTGGGTCCTTGAGTGTTAGCAATGGTTCCTTTTGGAACCCAAATACATTTTGCTCCATAATATGCATTTCTTTTCACTGAACATCTAAAACTCATATGACCATTTTGATTGCAATAATGACAAACAATTTTATGATCACTTGTGGAGGTAGCCTTAACAAAATAATTCTTATAATATTTTTGTTTCAAATAAGGCTTATACCCAAGTCCTCCTTTATCAAACACACATTTTTGAGTGCTTAGTAATTTTTCTAAGTTCTTTTGACCATTTGTGAATTTTAACACAATTTCATTGAGCTCATTACTCTTTTTCTTAAGCACTTCATTTTCTTTTATCAACTTATCAACATGTGATTTTTCATGCTCATATGAAATACTTTGTTTACCTTTAAATGATGCAATTCTATCATGCAACATTTTATTATCTAATTCTAGTCCTTTAATCTTTTCATTTAATGAATCATTGCATTTTTGTAAAGCATCCTTTTCATTTTTCAAGTCATCTACATATGATTCTAGATGCTCATGTGAAGTGCTAGGTTTCTCATTCGATAATGCAACTTTATCATGCAATGTTTTATTCTCTAATTCTAAGCATGTAATCTTTGCACTTAGAGATTCATTCTCATTTGTGAGCTTTACCATTTTCTTTTTAAGACATGCATTCTTTCTACCAATTTTTATCCAATTATCATGCAATTCTTTAAAAGCATCATATAATTCATCATAAGTAGAAAGATCATTTACCTCATCAAGTTCATCATCCAATTCATCTCCAATTGCCATGAGAGCTAGATTTGTCATTTCTTGATGTTCTTCACTATCACTTGTTTCCTCATCGCTATCATCCCATGTGGCTACCATTGCTCTCTTCTTGAGCTTATTGAGAAGAGGGCATTCCGTTCTTATATGACCGGGCTTCTTGCACTCATAACATTTGATTACTTCCTTCTTCTCCTTTCGGTTCTTGAGGTCTCTAGATTTTCTTCGCTCACCGGATTTCTTAAAAAGTTTTCTAAGCCTCCTAGCCAGCATATCCATCTCTTCCTCATCCAGCTCGCTTTCCTCATCACTTTCATGTTTCATGGCTTTGAGAGCAATGCTTTTCTTTTTCTCCTCATTGCCTCTTTCGGCTGCCAAATCTTCCTCATAAGAAATAAGAGAACCAATTAAATCGTCAATAGATAAAATATTTAAATCTTTGGCTTCCTCAATGGCAGTCCTTTTTGGTCTCCATTCCTTAGGTAACGACCTAATGATTTTCTTAACTTTCTCACTATTTGAAAAGGTCTTTCCTAGGGCTCCTAGAGTGTTCACTATGTCCGTAAATCTAGTATACATAGAATACACACTCTCATTTTGTTCCATTTGAAACAATTCATATTGTCGAGTGTACCTACTAATTTTAGACTCTTTCACTTGATTCGTGCCTTCATAAACAACTTCAAGTTTGTGCCAAATTTCATTAGCACTTTCACAACTAGATACTCTATGAAACTCTTTCTTATCTAGTGCACAAAACAAGGCATTCATAGCTTTGGAGTTTAGAGAAGCTTTTCTCTTTTCCAATTCATTCCATTCCCTTGAAGGTTTTGGAATATCTTCCCCAACTTCGTTTTTAATCAAAGGCATAAATGGACCATCACAAACAATTTCCCAAATTTCATAATCTAAAGCTTGTAAATAAATTCTCATCCTAGTTTTCCAATATGGGTAGTCATTACCGTCAAAGAACGGTGGTCTAATTGTGGATTGTCCTTCCCTAAAGGTTGAGTCACTATGGGTTGCCATGGATCTTTAACTCTAGACGATTAAGTCTACACAAGAGCACCTTGCTCTGATACCAAATGAAATGCAAGTTATGCAACCCAAGAGGGGGGGTGAATTGGGATTTTAAATTTTATGCAATACAATTCGCACAACAATTTAATCTACCGCCTTAATCAAATCAAAAACAATAAATTCAATCAAGTACAATATTAAAAGAGTAAGGGAAGAGAAAACGAACACAAGGATTTTTACGTGGTTCGGCTATCCCTGCCTACGTCCACGCCTCCAAGCTCACCCGGCTTGAGGATTTCACTATCCAAGCCTCCCAAGGCTTCAAATGTTTACAATTGACTTCCAAGGTGTCAATGAACCTTTACAACAAGAGATTATATCCCCAATCTCTTCACCCCAAGTGTTTCCCACACTTGTACACTCACAAATTGATGAGAAATGAAATTCACAACAATAAAACTCTCTTTAAGAGTGAATAACAAATTATAGCTCAATGATGATTCAACAAATGATGATTTACGAAATGGAAGCTCAATATATGTTATATGATCTTATATTTGCTTGTGTTAGTTCTTAAAATGAAGTTTGAGTTGAGTTTTTATAGTGAAAGCCCAAAAACTAGCCGTTATAGGCAAATTCCAGCGCTCAAGCGGTTAGCCGCTTGATTATCCGGCTAGCCGCTCAGGAACAGTAATATTACCGTTATTTTTGAATTTTGCTACAGTACTACTGTTCACTAAAATTACACTTTAGCCCAAAACTTTCTATAATTATACTATGGCCCAAAACGTCAGAAAACTTTGCAAATAGGTCCAATTTCAGAACTTCATAAAAATAGATGTCTTTCTCAAACTTTCTGAAATTATGATATGGCCCCAAAGATTTTCTTGTTTCACACAAAGGTCCTTTTCAACATAATACCTATATTTTTCAAAGTTCTCAAAATCTTTCACTTTAGTCCAAAATATTCATAAATTATAGTATGGCCCAAAACATTTCAAATGTTTGTAAAAACGTCCAACTCCGAATTTTAATACTTATTAAAATCAAAGATTTCAAATCTTAGCATTTAAGTCCAATTTACTCAAATCCACAAAATACTTTACTTTATAAAAACAAAACATTTTAGTTTATGAAAAGTATTTAATTAAATTAATCTCTTAAGCTTCTCAAATGCTAAATCATGCATCAATTAAATCATACCGGCTTTACAAGAATTTATCGCACTAATTTGTTCGTTAAGCTTTAAACGATATTCTTGATGTCGCCGTTGTCCGTTGAGTGTCTTCAATCTTGATTTCACTTGATTCACTTGCATAAATATTATCCTTCAAAAACTAGTGAAAATGTGAAATACAATATTTATTAAATCACTCAATACATATGTTTGTTATCATCAAAATTACATTATGTACAACCCTTTAGGCTAACACTTCGGGCGCTTATTTTTGGGCGCGGCAGTGCCCGTGGCCTATTTTTGGCACACGGAGGCCCCTCGCAAAGTCTGGCCCCATTCCTTGTCTGGCGGACGAACTTGGCCAGCCCCTCCCCCCAAGGCTATAGCCCACCCGTTTTTTGGGCATTTTTTGCTGCGGACGAACTTGGGGATGCTACCTTCGGGCACTTATTCTTGGGTGCGGCAGTGTCCGCGGCCTATTTTTGGCACACGGAGGCCCGTCGCAAAGTCTGGCCCCATTCCGAGTCCGCCGGATGAACTTGGCCAGCCCCTCCCCCCAAGGCTATAGCCCACCCGTTTTTTGGGCATTTTTGCGGCGGACGAACTTGGGGACGGGACCTTCGGGCGCTTATTTTTGGGTGCGGCAGTGCCCGCGGCCTATTTTTGGCACACGGAGGCCCCTCGCAAAGTCTGGCCCCATTCTGAGTCTGGCGGACGAACTTGGCCAGCCCCTCCCCCCAAGGCTATAGCCCACCTGTTTTTTGGGCATTTTTGCGACGGACGAACATGGGGACGGGACCTTCGGGTGCTTATTTTTGGGCGCGGCAGTACCCGCGGCCTATTTTTGGCACACGGAGGCCCCTCGCAAAGTCTGGCCGCATTCCGAGTCCGGCGGACGAACTTGGCCAGCCCCTCCCCCCAAGGCTATGGCCCACCCATTTTTTGGGCATTTTTGCGGCGGACGAACTTGGGGACGCTACCTTCGGGCACTTATTTTTGGGCGCAGCAGTGCCCGCGGCCTATTTTTGGCACGCGGAGGCCCCTCGCAAAGTCTGGCCCCATTCCGAGTCCGGCGGACGGACCTGGCCAGCCCCTCCCCCCAAGGCTATAGCCCACCCATTTTCTGGGCAGTTTTGCGGCGGACGAACTTGGGGACGGGACCTTCGAGCGCTTATTTTTGGGCGCGGCAGTACCCACGGCCTATTTTTGGCACACAGAGGCCCCTCGCAAAGTCTGGCCCCATTCCGAGTCCGCCGGACGAACTTGGCCAGCCCCTCCCCCCAAGGCTATAGCGCACCCGTTTTTTGGGCATTTTTGCGGCGGAACAACTTGTGGACGGGACCTTCGGGCACATATTTTTGGGCGCGGCAGTGCCCACTGCCTATTTTTGGCACACGGAGGCCCCTCGCAAAGTCTGGCCCCATTCCGAGTCCGGCGGACGAACTTGGCCAGCCCCTCCCCCCAAGGCTATAGCCCACCCATTTTTAGGGCATTTTTGCGGCAGAGGAACTTGGGGACGGGACCTTCGGGCGCTTATTTTTGGGCGCGGTAGTGCCCGTGTCCTATTTTTGGCACACGGAGGCCCCTCACAAAGTCTGGCCCCATTCCGTGTCTGGCGGACGAACTTGGCCAGCCCCTCCCCCCAAGGCTATAGCCCACCCGTTTTTTGGGCATTTTTGCGGCGGACGAACTTGGGGACGGGACCTTCGAGCGCTTATTTTTGGGCGCGGCAGTCTACGCGGCCTATTTTTGGCACACGGAAGCCCCTCGCAAAGTCTGGCCCCATTCCCAGTTCAGCGGACGAACTTGGCCAGCCCCACCCCCCAAGGCTGTAGCCCACCCGTTTTTTGGGCATTTTTGCGGGGGACGAACTTGGGGACGGGACCTTCGGGCACTTATTTTTGGGTGCGGCAGTGCCCGCGGCCTAGTTTTTGCACACGGAGGCCCCTCACAAAGTCTGGCCCCATTCCGAGTCCGGCGGACGAACTTGGCCAGCCCCTCCCCCCAAGGCTATAGCCCACCCATTTTTTGGGCATTTTTGCGGCGGACGAACTTTGGGACGGGACCTTCGGGTGCTTATTTTTGGGCGCGGCAGCGCCCGCGGCCTATTTTTGGCACACGGAGGCCCGTCCCAAAGTCTGGCCCCATTCCGAGTCCGGCGGACGAACATGGCCAGCCCCTCCCCCCAAGGCTGTAGCCCACCCGTTTTTTGGGAATTTTTGCGGCGGACGAACTTTGGGACGGGACCTTCGGGTGCTTATTTTTGGGCGTGGCAGTGTACGCGGCCTATTTTTGGCACACGGAAGCCCCTCCCAAAGTCTGGCCCCATTCCGAGTTCAGCGGACGAACTTGGCCAGCCCCACCCCCCAAGGCTGTAGCCCACCCGTTTTTTGGGCATTTTTGCGGCGGACGAACTTGGGGACTGGACCTTCGGGTGCTTATTTTTGGGCGTGGCAGCGTCCGCGGCCTATTTTTGGCACACGGAGGCCCCTCGTAAAGTCTGGCCCCATTCCGAATCCGGCGGACGAACTTGGCCAGCCCCTCCCCCCAAGGCTATAGCCCACCCATTTTTTGGGCATTTTTGCGGCGGACGAACTTTGGGACGGGACCTTCGGGTGCTCATTTTTGGGCGCGGCAGCGCCCGCAGCCTATTTTTGGCACACGGAGGCCCCTCCCAAAGTCTGGCCCCATTCCGAGTCCGGCGGACGAACATGGCCAGCCCCTCCCCCCAAGGCTGTAGCCTACCCGTTTTTTGGGCATTTTTGCGGCGGACGAACTTTGGGACAGGACCTTCGGGTGCTTATTTTTGGGCGCGGCAGTGTACGCGGCCTATTTTTGGCACACGGAAGCCCCTCGCAAAGTCTGGCCCCATTCCGAGTTCAGCGGACGAACTTGGCAAGCCCCACCCCCCAAGGCTGTAGCCCACCCGTTTTTTTGGCATTTTTGCGGCGGACGAACTTGGGGACGGGACCTTCGGGTGCTTATTTTTGGGCGCGGCAGTGTACGCGGCCTATTTTTGGCACACAGAAGCCCCTCCCATAGTCTGGCCCCATTCCAAGTTCAGCGGACGAACTTGGCCAGCCCCACCCCCCAAGGCTGTAGCCCACCCATTTTTTGGGCATTTTTGCGGTGGACGAACTTGGACACGGGACCTTCGCGCGCTTATTTTTTGGCGCGGCAGTGCCCACGGCCTATTTTTGGCACACGGAGGCCCCTCGCAAAGTCTGGCACCATTCCGAGTCCGGCGGAGGAACTTGGCCAGCCCCTCCCCCCAAGGCTATAGCCCACCCGTTTTTTGGGCATTTTTGCGGCGGACAAACTTTGGGACGGGACCTTCGGGCGCGGCAGTGCCCGCGGCCTATTTTTGGCAGACGGAGGCCCCTCGCAAACTCTGGCCCCATTCCGAGTCCGGCGGAGGAACTTGGCCAGCCCCTACCCCCAAGGCTATAGCCCACCCGCTTTTTGGGCATTTTTGCGGTGGACGAACTTGGGGACGGTACTTTCGGGTGCTTATTTTTGGGTACGGCAGTGCCCGTGGCCTATTTTTGGCACACGGAGGCCCCTCGCAAAATCTGGCCCCATTCGGAGTCCGGCGGACGAACTTGGCCAGCCCCTCCCCCCAAGGCTATAGCCCACCCGTTTTTTGGGCATTTTTGCGGCGGACGAACTTCGGGACGGGACCTTCGGGCGCTTATTTTTGGGCGAGGCTGTGTCCGCGGCCTATTTTTGGCACACGGAGGCCCCTCGCAAAGTCTGGCCCCATTCCGAGTCTAGCGGACGAACTTGGCCAGCCCCTCCCCCCAAGGCTATAGCCCACCCGTTTTTTGGGCATTTTTGCGGGGGACGAATTTGGGGACGGGCCCTTCGGGCGCTTATTTTTGGGCGCGGCAGTGCCCGCGGCCAATTTTTGGTACACGGAGGCCCCTCGCAAAGTCTGGCCCCATTCCGAGTCCGGTGGACGAACTTGGCCAGCCCCTCCCCCCAAGGCTATATCCCACCCGTTTTTTGGGCAGTTTTGCGGCGGACGAACTTGGGGACGGGACCTTCGGGCGCTTATTTTTGGGCGCGGCAGTGACCACGGCCTAATCTCAGCACACGGAGGCCCCTCGCAAAGTCTGGCCCCATTCCGAGTCCGGCGGACGAACTTGGCCAGCCCCTCCCCCCAATGAAATAGCCCACCCGTTTTTTGGGCATTTTTGCGGTGGATGAACTTGGGGACGGGACCTTCCGGCACTTATTTTTGGCGCGGCAGAGCCTGCAACCTACCTTTGGCACACATAGGCCCCTCGCAAAGTCTGGCCCCATTCCGAGTCCGGCGGACGAACTTGGCCATCCCCTCCCCCCAAGGCTATAGCCCTCCCGTTTTTTGGGCATTTTTGTGGCGGACAAACTTGGGGACGGGACCTTCGGGTGCTTATTTTTGGGCATGGCAGTGCACGTGGCCTATTTTTGGCACACGGAGGCCCCTCGCAAAGTCTGGCCACATTTTGAGTCCGACGGACGAACTTGGCCAGCCCGTCCCCCCAAGGCTATAGCCCACCCGTTTTTTTGGGCATTTTTACGGCGGACGATCATGGGGGCGGGACCTTCGGGCTCTTATTTTTGGGCGCGGCAGTGCCCGCAACCTACCTTTGGCACACAGAGGCCCCTCGCAAAGTCTGGCCCCATTCCGAGTCCGGCGGACGAACATGGCCAGGCCCTCCCCCCAAGGCTATAGCCCACCCGTTTTTTGGGCATTTTTGCGGCGGATGAACTTGGGGACGGGACCTTCGGGCACTTATTTTTGGGCGCGGCAGTGCACGTGGCCTATTTTTGGCACACGGAGGCCCCTCGCAAAGTCTGGCCACATTTTGAGTCCGGCGGACGAACTTGGCCAGCCCGTCCCCCCAAGGCTATAGCCCACCAGTTTTTTGGGCATTTTTACGGCGGACGAACATGGGGGCGGGACCTTCGGGCGCTTATTTTTGGGCGCGGCAGTGCCCGCAACCTACCTTTGGCACACAGAGGCCCCTCGCAAAGTCTGGCCCCATTCGGAGTCCGGCGGACGAACTTGGCCAGCCCCACCCCCCAAGGCTGTAACCCACCCGTTTTTTGGGCATTTTTGCGGCGGACGAACTTGGACACGGGACCTTCGCGCGCTTATTTTTGGGCGCGGCAGTGCCCTCGGCCTATTTTTGGCACACGGAGGCCCCTCGCAAAGTCTGGCACCATTCCAAGTCCGGCGGAGGAACTTGGCCAGCCCCTCCCCCCAAGGCTATAGCCCACCCGTTTTTTGGGCATTTTTGCGGCGGACAAACTTTGGGACGGGACCTTCGGGCGCGGCAGTGCCCGCGGCCTATTTTTGGCAGACGGAGGCCCCTCGCAAACTCTGGCCCCATTCCGAGTCCGGCGGAGGAACTTGGCCAGCCCCTACCCCCAAGGCTATAGCCCACCCGCTTTTTGGGCATTTTTGCGGTGGACGAACTTGGGGACGGTACTTTCGGGTGCTTATTTTTGGGTACGGCAGTGCCCGTGGCCTATTTTTGGCACACGGAGGCCCCTCGCAAAATCTGGCCCCATTCGGAGTCCGGCGGACGAACTTGGCCAGCCCCTCCCCCCAAGGCTATAGCCCACCCGTTTTTTGGGCATTTTTGCGGCGGACGAACTTCGGGACGGGACCTTCGGGCGCTTATTTTTGGGCGCGGCTGTGTCCGCGGCCTATTTTTGGCACACGGAGGCCCCTCGCAAAGTCTGGCCCCATTCCGAGTCCAGCGGAGGAACTTGGCCAGCCCCTCCCCCCAAGGCTATAGCCCACCCGTTTTTTGGGCATTTTTGCGGGGGACGAATTTGGGGACGGGCCCTTCGGGCGCTTATTTTTGGGCGCGGCAGTGCCCGCGGCCAATTTTTGGTACACGGAGGCCCCTCGCAAAGTCTGGCCCCATTCCGAGTCCGGTGGACGAACTTGGCCAGCCCCTCCCCCCAAGGCTATATCCCACCCGTTTTTTGGGCAGTTTTGCGGCGGACGAACTTGGGGACGGGACCTTCGGGCGCTTATTTTTGGGCGCGGCAGTGACCACGGCCTAATCTCAGCACACGGAGGCCCCTCGCAAAGTCTGGCCCCATTCCGAGTCCGGCGGACGAACTTGGCCAGCCCCTCCCCCCAATGAAATAGCCCACCCGTTTTTTGGGCATTTTTGCGGTGGATGAACTTGGGGACGGGACCTTCCGGCACTTATTTTTGGCGCGGCAGAGCCTGCAACCTACCTTTGGCACACGGAGGCCCCTCGCAAAGTCTGGCCCCATTCCGAGTCCGGCGGACGAACTTGGCCAGCCCCTCCCCCCAAGGCTATAGCCCTCCCGTTTTTTGGGCATTTTTGTGGCGGACAAACTTGGGGACGGGACCTTCGGGTGCTTATTTTTGGGCATGGCAGTGCACGTGGCCTATTTTTGGCACACGGAGGCCCCTCGCAAAGTCTGGCCACATTTTGAGTCCGGCGGACGAACTTGGCCAGCCCGTCCCCCCAAGGCTATAGCCCACCCGTTTTTTTGGGAATTTTTACGGCGGACGATCATGGGGGCGGGACCTTCGGGCTCTTATTTTTGGGCGCGGCAGTGCCCGCAACCTACCTTTGGCACACAGAGGCCCCTCGCAAAGTCTGGCCCCATTCCGAGTCCGGCGGACGAACATGGCCAGGCCCTCCCCCCAAGGCTATAGCCCACCCGTTTTTTGGGCATTTTTGCGGCGGATGAACTTGGGGACGGGACCTTCGGGCACTTATTTTTGGGTGCGGCAGTGCACGTGGCCTATTTTTGGCACACGGAGGCCCCTCGCAAAGTCTGGCCACATTTTGAGTCCGGCGGACGAACTTGGCCAGCCCGTCCCCCCAAGGCTATAGCCCACCAGTTTTTTGGGCATTTTTACGGCGGACGAACATGGGGGCGGGACCTTCGGGCGCTTATTTTTGGGCGCGGCAGTGCCCACAACCTACCTTTGGCACACAGAGGCCCCTCGCAAAGTCTGGCCCCATTCCGAGTCCGGCGGACGAACATGGCCAGGCCCTCCCCCCAAGGCTATAGCCCACCCGTTTTTTGGGCATTTTTGCGGCGGATGAACTTGGGGACGGAACCTTCGGGCACTTATTTTTGGGCGCGGCAGTGCACGTGGCCTATTTTTGGCACACGGAGGCCCCTCGCAAAGTCTGGCCACATTTTGAGTCCGGCGGACGAACTTGGCCAGCCCGTCCCCCCAAGGCTATAGCCCACCAGTTTTTTGGGCATTTTTACGGCGGACGAACATGGGGGCGGGACATTCGGGCGCTTATTTTTGGGCGCGGCAGTGCCCGCAACCTACCTTTGGCACACAGAGGCCCCTCGCAAAGTCTGGCCCCATTCGGAGTCCGGCGGACGAACTTGGCCAGCCCCTCCCCCCAAGGCTATAGCCCACCAGTTTTTTGGGCATTTTTGCTGTGGATGAACTTGGGGACGCGACCTTCGGGCGCTTATTGTTGGGCATGGCAGTGCCCGTGGCCTATTTTTGGCACACGGAGGCCCCTCACAAAGTCTGGCCCTATTCCGAGTCCGGCGGACGAACGTGGCCAGCCCCTCCCCCCACGGCTATAGCCCACCCGTTTTTTGGGCATTTTTGCGGGGGACGAACTTGGGGACGGGACCTTCGTGCAGTTATTTTTTGTCGCGGCAGTGCCCGCGGGCTATTTTTGGCACACGGAGGCCCCTCGTAAAGTCTGGTCCCATTCCGAGTCCGGCGGACGAACTTGGCCTGCCGCTCCCCCCAAGGCTATAGCCCACCCGTTTTTTGGGCATTTTTGCTGCGGATGAACATGGGGATGGGACCTTCGGGCACTTATTGTTGGGCGTGGCAGTGCCCGCGTCCTATTTTTGGGACACGGAGGCCACTCGCAAAGTCTGGCCCCATTCTGAGTCCGGCGGACGAACTTGGCCTGCCGCTCCCCCCAAGGCTATAGCCCACCCGTTTTTTGGGCATTTATGCTGCGGATGAACTTGGGGACGCGACCTTCGGGCGCTTATTGTTCGGCGCGGCAGCGCTCGTGGCCTATTTTTGGCACACGGAGGCCCCTCACAAAGTTTGGCCCCATTCCGAGTCAGGCGGACGAACTTGGCCAGCCCCTCCCCCCAAGGCTATAGCCCACCCGTTTTTTGGGCATTTTTGCGGCGGACGAACATGGGGGCGGGACCTTCGAGCGCTTATTTTTGGGCGCGGCAGTGCCCGCAACCTACCTTTGGCACACGGAGGCCCCTCGCAAAGTTTGGCCCCATTCGGAGTCCAGCAGACGAACTTGGCCAGCCCCTCCCCCCAAGGCTATAGCCCACCCGTTTTTTGGGCATTTTTGCTGCGGATGAACATGGGGATGGGACCTTCGGGCGCTTATTGTTGGGCGTGACAGTGCCCGCGGCCTATTTTTGGGACACGGAGGCCCCTCGCAAAGTCTGGCCCCATTCCGAGTCCGGCGGACGAACTTGGCCAGCCGCTCCCCCCAAGGCTATAGCCCACCCATTTTTTGGGCATTTTTGCTATGGATGAACTTGGGGACGCGACCTTCGGGCACTTATTGTTGGGCGTGGCAGTGCCCGTGGCCTATTTTTGGCACACGGAGTCCCCTCACAAAGTCTGGCCCCATTCCGAGTCCGGCGGACGAACTTGGCCAGCCCCTCCCACCAAGGCTATAGCCCACCCGTTTTTTGGGCATTTTTGCGGCGGTCGAACTTGGGGACGGTACCTTCGGGTGCTTATTTTTGGGTGCGGCAGTCCCCGCGTCGTATTTTTGGCACACGGAGGCCCCTCGCAAAGTCTGGTCCCATTCCGAGTCCGGC
>NW_006262279.1:31207-32941 GCF_000493195.1 Citrus x clementina
GGAGGCCCCTCGCAAAGTCTGGTACCATTCCGAGTCCGGCGGACGAACTTGGCAAGCCCCTCCCCCCAAGGGTATAGCCCACCCGTTTTTTGGGCATTTTTGCGGCGGACGAACATCGGGACGGGACCTTCGGGCCCTAATTTTTGGGCGCGGCAGTCCCCGCGGCCTTTTTTTGGCACACGGAGGCCCCTCGCAAAGTCTGGCCCCATTCTGAGTCCGGCGGACGAACTTGGCCAGCCCCTCCCCCCAAGGCAATAGCCCACCCGTTTTTTGGGAATTTTTACGGCGGACGACCTTGGGGATGGGACCTTCGGGTGCTTATTATTGGGCGCGGCAATGCCCGCGGCCTATTTTTGGCACACAGAGGCCCCTCGCAAAGTTTGGCCCCATTCCGAGTCCGGCGGACGAACTTGGCCAGGCCCTCCCCCCAAGGCTATAGCCCACCCGTTTTTTCGGCATTTTTGCGGCGGACTTACTTGGGGACGGGACCTTCAGGCGCTTATTTTTAGGCGCGGCAGTGCACGCGGCCTATTTTTGGCACACGGAGGCCCCTCGTAAAGTCTGGCCACATTCTGAGCCCGACGGACGAACTTGGCCAGCCCCTCCCCCCAAGGCTATAGCCCACCCGTTTTTTGGGCATTTTTGCGGGGGACGAACTTGGGGACGGGACCTTCGGCTAGTTATTTTTGGTCGCGGCAGTGCCCGCGGGCTATTTTTGGCACACGGAGGCCCCTCGCAAAGTCTGGTCCCATTCCGAGTCCGGCGGACGAACTTGGCCTGCCGCTCCCCCCAAGGCTATAGCCCACCCGTTTTTTGGGCATTTATGCTGCGGATGAACTTGGGGACGCGACCTTCGGGCGCTTATTGTTGGGCGTGGCAGTGCTCGTGGCCTATTTTTGGCACACGGAGGCCCCTCACAAAGTTTGGCCCCATTCCGAGTCCGGCGGACGAACTTCGCCAGCCCCTCCCCCCAAGGCTATAGCCCACCCGTTTTTTGGGCATTTTTGCTGCGGATGAACATGGGGATGGGACCTTCGGGCGCTTATTGTTGGGCGTGACAGTGCCCATGGCCTATTTTTGGGACACGGAGGACCCTCACAAAGTCTGGCCCCATTCCGAGTCCGGCGGACGAACTTGGCCAGCCCCTCCAACCAAGGCTATAGCCCACCCGTTTTTTGGGCATTTTTACGGGGGACGAACTTGGGGACGGGACCTTCGGGCAGTTATTTTTGGTCTCGGCAGTGCCCGTGGGCTATTTTTGGGACACGGAGGCCCCTCGCAAAGTCTGGTCCCATTCCGAGTCCGGCGGACGAACTTGGCCAGCCCCTCCCCCCAAGGCTATAGCCCACCCGTTTTTTGGGCATTTTTGCGGCGGTCGAACTTGGGGACGGTACCTTCGGGTGCTTATTTTTGGGTGCGGCAGTCCCCGCGTCGTATTTTTGGCACACGGAGGCCCCTCGCAAAGTCTGGTCCCATTCCGAGTCCGGCGGACAAACTTGGCCAGCCCCTCGCCCCAAAGATAGATCCCACCCATTTTTTGGGCATTTTTGCGGCGGACGAACTTGGGGACGGGACCTTCGGGCGCTTATTTTTGGGCGCGGCAGTGCCCGCAGCCTATTTTTGGAACACGGAGCCCCTCGCAAAGTCTGGCCCCATTCCGAGTCCCGGCAGACAAACTTGGGCCAGCCCCTCCCCCCAAGGCTATAGCCCACCCGTTTTTTGGGCATTTTTGGG
>NW_006262279.1:33249-41821 GCF_000493195.1 Citrus x clementina
GCCAGCCCCTCCCCCCAAGGCAATAGCCCACCCGTTTTTTGGGAATTTTTACGGCGGACGACCTTGGGGATGGGACCTTCGGGTGCTTATTATTGGGCGCGGCAATGCCCGCGGCCTATTTTTGGCACACGGAGGCCCCTCGCAAAGTTTGGCCCCATTCCGAGTCCGGCGGACGAACTTGGCCAGCCCCTCCCCCCAAGGCTATAGCCCACCCGTTTTTTGGGCATTTTTGCGGCGGACTTACTTGGGGACGGGACCTTCAGGCGCTTATTTTTAGGCGCGGCAGTGCACGCGGCCTATTTTTGGCACACGGAGGCCCCTCGTAAAGTCTGGCCACATTCTGAGCCCGGCGGACGAACTTAGCCAGCCCCTCCCCCCAAGGCTATAGCCCACCCGTTTTTTGGGCATTTTTGCGGGGGACGAACTTGGGGACGGGACCTTCGGCTAGTTATTTTTGGTCGCGGCAGTGCCCGCGGGCTATTTTTGGCACACGGAGGCCCCTCGCAAAGTCTGGTCCCATTCCGAGTCCGGCGGACGAACTTGGCCTGCCGCTCCCCCCAAGGCTATAGCCCACCCGTTTTTTGGGCATTTATGCTGCGGATGAACTTGGGGACGCGACCTTCGGGCGCTTATTGTTGGGCGTGGCAGTGCTCGTGGCCTATTTTTGGCACACGGAGGCCCCTCACAAAGTTTGGCCCCATTCCGAGTCCGGCGGACGAACTTGGCCAGCCCCTCCCCCCAAGGCTATAGCCCACCCGTTTTTTGGGCATTTTTGCTGCGGATGAACATGGGGATGGGACCTTCGGGCGCTTATTGTTGGGCGTGACAGTGCCCATGGCCTATTTTTGGGACACGGAGGACCCTCACAAAGTCTGGCCCCATTCCGAGTCCGGCGGACGAACTTGGCCAGCCCCTCCAACCAAGGCTATAGCCCACCCGTTTTTTGGGCATTTTTACGGGGGGCGAACTTGGGGACGGGACCTTCGGGCAGTTATTTTTGGTCTCGGCAGTGCCCGTGGGCTATTTTTGGCACACGGAGGCCCCTCGCAAAGTCTGGTCCCATTCCGAGTCCGGCGGACGAACTTGGCCAGGCCCTCCCACCAAGGCTATAGCCCACCCGTTTTTTGGGCATTTTTGCGGCGGTCGAACTTGGGGACGGTACCTTCGGGTGCTTATTTTTGGGTGCGGCAGTCCCCGCGTCGTATTTTTGGCACACGGAGGCCCCTCGCAAAGTCTGGTCCCATTCCGAGTCCGGCGGACAAACTTGGGCAGCCCCTCCCCCCAAAGATATATCCCACCCATTTTTTGGGCATTTTTGCGGCGGACGAACTTGGGGATGGGACCTTCGGGCGCTTATTTTTGGGCCCGGCAGTGCCCGCAGCCTATTTTTGGAACACGGAGGCCCCTCGCAAAGTCTGGCCCCATTCCGAGTCCGGCAGACAAACTTGGCCAGCCCCTCCCCCCAAGGCTATAGCCCACCCGTTTTTTGGGCATTTTTGGGGTGGACGAATTGGGGACGAGACCTTCGGGCGATTATTTTTGGACGCGGCAGTGCCCGCGGCCTATTTTCGGCACACGGAGGCCCCTCGCAAAGTATGGTACCATTCCGAGTCCGGCGGACGAACTTGGCAAGCCCCTCCCCCCAAGGGTATAGCTCACCCGTTTTTTGGGCATTTTTGCGGCGGACGAACATCGGGACGGGACCTTCGGGCCCTAATTTTTGGGCGCGGCAGTCCCCGCGGCCTTTTTTTGGCACACGGAGGCCCCTCGCAAAGTCTGGCCCCATTCTGAGTCCGGCGGACGAACTTGGCCAGCCCCTCCCCCCAAGGCAATAGCCCACCCGTTTTTTGGGAATTTTTACGGCGGACGACCTTGGGGATGGGACCTTCGGGTGCTTATTATTGGGCGCGGCAATGCCCGCGGCCTATTTTTGGCACACGGAGGCCCCTCACAAAGTCTGGCCCCATTCCGAGTCCGGCGGACGAACTTGGCCAGCCCCTCCCCCCAAGGCTATAGCCCACCCGTTTTTTGGGCATTTTTGCTGCGGATGAACATGGGGACGGGACCTTCGGGCGCTTATTGTTGGGCGTGACAGTGCCCACGGCCAATTTTTGGGACACGGAGGACCCTCACAAAGTCTGGCCCCATTCCGAGTCCGGCGGACGAACTTGGCCAGCCCCTCCCACCAAGGCTATAGCCCACCCGTTTTTTGGGCATTTTTGCGGGGGACGAACTTGGGGACGGGACCTTCGGGCAGTTATTTTTGGTCTCGGCAGTGCCCGTGGGCTATTTTTGGCACACGGAGGCCCCTCGCAAAGTCTGGTCCCATTCCGAGTCCGTCGGACGAACTTGGCCAGCCCCTTCCCCCAAGGCTATAGCCCACCCGTTTTTTGGGCATTTTTGCGGCGGTCGAACTTGGGGACGGTACCTTCGGGTGCTTATTTTTTGGTGCGGCAGTCCCCGCGTCCTATTTTTGGCACACGGAGGCCCCTCGCAAAGTCTGGCCCCATTCCGAGTCCGGCGGACAAACTTGGCCAGCCCCTCCCCCCAAAGATATATCCCACCCAGTTTTTGGGCATTTTTGCGGCGGACGAACTTGGGGACGGGACCTTCGGGCGATTATTTTTGGGCGCGGCAGTGCCCGCAGCCTATTTTTGGAACACGGAGGCCCCTCGCAAAGTCTGGCCCCATTCCGAGTCCGGCAGACAAACTTGGCCAGCCCCTCCCCCAAGGCTATAGCCCACCCGTTTTTTGGGCATTTTTGCGGTGGACGAACTTGGGGACAAGACCTTCGGGTGATTATTTTTGGACGCGGCAATGCCCGCGGCCTATTTTCGGCACACGGAGGCCCCTGCAAAGTCTGGTACCATTCCGAGTCCGGCGGACGAACTTGGCAAGCCCCTCCCCCCAAGGGTATAGCCCACCCGTTTTTTGGGCATTTTTGCGGCGGACGAACATCGGGACGGGACCTTCGGGCCCTTATTTTTGGGTACGGCAGTCCCCGCGCCCTTTTTTTGGTACACGGAGGCCCCTCGTAAAGTCTGGCCCCATTCTGAGTCCGGCGGACGAACTTCGCCAGCCCCTCCTCCCAAGGCTATAGCCCACCCATTTTTTGGGAATTTTTACGGCGGACGACCTTAGGGATGGGACCTTCGGGCGCTTATTATTGGGCGCGGCAATGCCCGCGGCCTATTTTTGGCACACGGAGGCCCCTCGCAAAGTTTGGCCCCATTCCGAGTCCGGCGGACGAACTTGGCCCGCCCCTACCCCCAAGGCTATAGCCCACCCGTTTTTTGGGCATTTGTACGGCGGACGAATTTGGGGGCGGTAGTTTCGGGCGCTTATTTTTGGGTACGGCAGTGCCCGCGGCCTATTTTTGGCACACGGAGGTCCCTTGCAAAGTCTGGCCCCATTCGGAGTCCGGCGGACGAACATGGCCAGCCCCTCCCCCCAAGGCTATAGCCCACCCGTTTTTTGGGCATTTTTGCGGCGGACGAACTTCGGGACGGGACCTTCGGGCGCTTATTTTTGGGCGCGGCAGTGCCCGCAGCCTATTTTTGGAACACAGAGGCCCCTCGCAAAGTCTGGCCCCATTCCGAGTCCGGCAGACAAACTTGGCCAGCCCCTCCCCCCAAGGCTATAGCCCACCCGTTTTTTCGGCATTTTTGCGGCGGACTTACTTGGGGCGGGACCTTCGGGCGCTTATTTTTGGGTGCGGCAGTGCACGCGGCCTATTTTTGGCACACGGAGGCCCCTCGTAAAGTCTGGCCCCATTCCGAGTCCGGCGGACGAACTTGGCCAGCCGCTCCCCCCAAGGCTATAGCCCACCCATTTTTTGGGCATTTTTGCTATGGATGAACTTGGAGACGGGACCTTTGCGCGTTTATTTTTGGGCGCAGCAGTGCCCACGGCCTATTTTTGGCACACGGAGGCCCCTCGCAAAGTCTGGCACCATTCCGAGTCCGGTGGAGGAACTTGGCCAGCCCCTCCCCCCAAGGCTATAGCCTACCCGTTTTTTGGGCATTTTTGCGGCGGACAAACTTTGGGACGGGACCTTCGGACGCGGTAGTGCCCGCGGCCTATTTTTGGCACACGAAGGCCCCTCTTAAAGTCTGGCCCCATTCCGAGTCCGGCGGACGAACTTGGCCAGCCCCTACCCCCAAGGCTATAGCCCACCCGTTTTTTGGGCATTTTGCGGCGGATGAACTCGGGGACGGGACCTTCGGGGGCTAATTTTTGGGCGCGGCAGTGCCCGTAGCATATTTTTGGCACACGGAGGCCCCTCGCAAAGTCTGGCCCCATTCCGAGTCCGGCGGACGAACTTGGCCAGCCCCTCCCCCCAAGGCTATAGCCCACCCGTTTTTTGGGCATTTTGGTTGCGGATGAACATGGGGATGCGACCTTCGGGTGCTTATTGTTGGGCGTGGCAGTGCCCGCGGCCTATTTTAGGGACACGGAGTCCCCTCGCAAAGTCTGGCCCCATTCCGAGTCCGGCGGACGAACTTGGCCAGCCGCTCCCCCCAAGGCTATAGCCCACCCGTTTTTTGGGCATTTTTGCTGCGGATGAACTTGGGGATGCGACCTTCGGGCGCTTATTGTTGGGCGTGGCATTGCCCGTGGCCTATTTTTGGCACACAGAGGCCCCTCACAAAGTCTGGCCCCATTCCGAGTCCGGCGGACGAACCTGGCCAGCCCCTCCCCCCAAGGGTATAGCCCACCCATTTTTTGGGCATTTTTGCAGCGGACGAACATCGGGACGGGACCTTCGGGCCCTTATTTTTGTGAGCGGCAATCCTCGCAGCCTATTTTTGGTACACGGAGGCCCCTCGCAAAGTCTGGCACCATTTCGAGTCCGGCGGACGAACTTGGCAAGCCCCTCCCCCCAAGGGTATAGCCCACCCGTTTTTTGGGCATTTTTGCGGCGGACGAACTTGGGGACGGGACTTTCGGGCACTTATTTTTGGGTGCGGCAGTGCCCGCAGCCTATTTTTGGCACACGGAGGCCCCTTGCAAAGTCTGGCCCCATTCCGAGTCCGGCGGACGAACTTGGCCAGCCCCTCCCCCCAATGCTATAGCCCACTCTTTTTTTGGGCATTTTTGCAGCGGACGAACTTGGGGACGGGACCTACGGGTGCTTATTTTTGGGCGCGGCAGTGCCCGCGCCCTATTTTTGGCACACGGAGGCACCTCGCAAAGTCTGGCCCTATTCCGAGTCCGGCGGACGAACTTGGCCAGCCCCTCCCCCCAAGGCTATAGCCCACCCGTTTTTTGGGCATTTTTGCGGCGGACGAACTTGGGGACGGGACCTTCAGGCGCTTATTTTTGGGCGCGGCAGTGCCCTCGGCCTATTTTTGGCACACGGACGCCCCTCGCAAAGTCTGGCCCCATTCCGAGTCCGGCGGACGAACTTTGCCAGCCCCTCCCCCCAAGGCTATAGCCCACCCGTTTTTTGGGCATTTTTGCGGCGGACGAACTTGGGGACGGGACCTTCGGGCGCGGCAGTGCCTGCAGCCTATTTTTGGCACACGGAGACCCTCGCAAAGTCTGGCCCCATTCTGAGTCCGGCGGACGAACTTGGCCAGCCCCTCCCCCCAAGGCTATAGCCCACCCGTTTTTTGGGCACTTTTGCGGCGGACGAACTTGGGGACGGGACCTTCGGGCGCTTATTTTTGGGCGCGGCAGTGGCCGTGGCCTATTTTTGGCACACGGAGGCCCCTCGCAAAGTCTGGCCCCATTCCGAGTCCGGCGGACGAACTTGGCCAGTCCCTCCCCCCAAGGCTATAGGCCACCCATTTTTTGGGCACTTTTGCGGCGGACGAACTTGGGGACGGGACCTTCGGGCGCTTATTTTTGGGCGCGGCAGTGGCCGTAGCCTATTTTTGGCACACGGAGGCCCCTCGCAAAGTCTGGCCCCATTCCGAGTCCGGCGGACGAAGTTGGCCAGCCCCTCCCCCCAAGGCTATAGCCCACCCGCTTTTTTGGCATTTTTGCGGCGGACGAACTTGGGGACGGGACCTTCGGGCGCTTATTTTTGGGCGCGGCAGTGCCCGTGGCCTATTTTTGACACACGGACGACCCTCGCAAAGTCTGGCCCCATTCCGAGTCTAGCGGACGAACTTGGCCAGCCCCTCCCCCCAAGGCTATAGCCCACCCGTTTTTTTAGCACTTTTGCGGCGGACGAACTTGGGGACGGGACCTTCGGGTGCTTATTTTTGGGCGCGGCAGTGCCCTTGTCCTATTTTTGGCACACAGAGGCCCCTCGCAAAGTCTGGCCCCATTCCGAGTCCGGCGGACGAACTTGGCCAGCCCCTCCCCCCAAGGCTATAGCCCACCCGTTTTTTGGGCAATTTTACGGCGGACGAACTTGCGGACGGGACCTTCGGGCACATATTTTTGGGCGCGGCAGTGACCGCAGCCTATTTTTTGCACACGGAGGCCCCTCGCAAAGTCTGGCCCCATTCCGAGTCCGATGACTGACTTGGCCAGCCCCGCCCCCCAAAGCTATAGCCCACCCGTTTTTTGGGCATTTTTGTGGCGGACGAACTTGGGGACGGGACCTTGTGGTGCTTATTTTTGGGCGCGGTAGTGCCCGCGGCCTATTTTTGGCACACGGATGCCCCTTGCAAAGTCTGGCCCCATTCCGAGTCCGGCGGACGAACTTGGCCAGCCCCTCCCCCCAAGGCTATAGCCCACCCATTTTTTGGGCATTTTTGCGGCGGACGAACATGGGGACGGGACCTTCGGGCGCTTATTTTTGCGTTTGGCAGTGCCCGTGGCCTATTTTTGGCACACGGAGGCCCCTCGCAAAGTCTGGCCCCATTCCGAGTCCGGAGGACGAACTTGGCCTGCCCTCCCCCCAAGGCTATAGCCCACCCATTTTTTGGGCATATTTGCGGCGGACGAACTTCGGGATGGGACCTTCGGGCGCTTATTTTTGGGCGCGGCAGTACCCGCAGCCTATTTGTGGCACACGGAGGCCCCTCGCAAAGTCTGGCCCCATTCCGAGTCCGGCGGACGAACTTGGCCAGGCCCTCCCCCCAAGGCTATAGCCCACCCGTTTTTTGGGCATTTTTGCGGCGGACGAACTTGGGGACGGGACCTTCAGGCGCTTATTTTTGGGCGCGGCAGTGCCCTCGGCCTATTTTTGGCACACGGACGCCCCTCGTAAAGTCTGGCCCCATTCCGAGTCCGGCGGACAAACTTGGCCAGCCCCTCCCCCCAAGGCTATAGCCCACCCGTTTTTTGGGCATTTTTGCGGCGGACGAACTTGAGGACGGGACCTTCGGGCGCCTATTTTTGGGCGCGACAGTGCCCGCGGCCTATTTTTGGCACACGGAGGCCCCTCGCAAAGTCTGGCCCCATTCCGAGGCCAGCGGCGAACTTGGCCAGCCCCTCCCCCCAAGGCTATAGCCCACTTGTTTTTTGGGCATTTTTGCGGCGGTCGAACTTGGGGACGGGACCTTCGGGCGTTTATTTTTGGGTTCGGCAGTGTCCGCGGCCAATTTTTGGCACACGGAGGCCCCTTGCAAAGTCTGGCCCCATTCCGACTCCGATGACTAACTTGCCCAGCCCCTCCCCCCAAGGCTATAGCCCACCCGATTTTTGGGCATTTTTGCGGTGGACGAACTTGGGGACGGGTCCTTCGGGTGCTTATTTTTAAATGCGGCAGTGCCCGCGGCCTATTTTTCGCACACGGAGGGCCCTCACAAAGTCTGGCCCCATTCCGAGTTCGGCGGATGAACTTGGACAGCCCCTCCCCCCAAGGCTATAGCCCACCATTTTTTGCGCATATTTGCGGCGGACGAACTTGGGGACGGGACCTTCGGGCGCCTATTTTTGGGCGCGGCTGTGCCCGTGGCCTATTATTGGCACACGGGGGCCCCTCGTAAAGTCTGGTCCCATTCCGAGTCCGGCGGACGAACTTGGCAAGCCCCTCCCCCCAAGGCTATAGCCCACCCGTTTTTTGGGCATTTTTGCGGCGGACGAACTTGGGAACGGGACCTTCGGGCACTTATTTTTGGGCGCGGCAGTGTCCGTGGCCTATTATTGGCACACGGGGGCCCCTCGTAAAGTCTGGTCCCATTCCGAGTCCGGCGGACGAACTTGGCAAGCCCCTCCCCCCAAGGCTATAGCCCACCCGTTTTTTGGGCATTTTTGCGGCGGACGAACTTGGGGACGGGACCTTCGGGCACTTATTTTTGGGCGCGGCAGTGACCGTGGCCTATTATTGGCACACGGGGGCCCCTCGTAAAGTCTGGTCCCATTACGAGTCCGGCGGACGAACTTGGCAAGCCCCTCCCCCCAAGGCTATAGCCTACCCGTTTTTTGGGCATTTTTGCGGCGGACAAACTTGAGGACCGGACCTTCGGGCGCCTATTTTTGGGCGCGACAGTGCCCGCGGCCTATTTTTGGCACACGGAGGCCCCTCGCAAAGTCTGGCCCCATTCCGAGTCCGGCGGACGAACTTGGCCAGCCCCTCCCCCCAAGGCTATAGGCCACCCGTTTTTTGGGCATTTTTGCGGCGGACGAACTTGGGGACGGGAACTTCAGGCGCTTATTTTTGGGCGCGGCA
>NW_006262279.1:42436-55136 GCF_000493195.1 Citrus x clementina
AAAAATTTGGCCAAATCTTCCTCCCAAGGGGTATAGGCCACCCGTTTTTTGGCCATTTATGAGGCGGAACGAACTTGGGGAACGGGACATTCGGGAGATTATTTTATGGCGCGGCAGTGCCCTCGGCCTATTTTTGGCACACGGACGCCCCTCGCAAAGTCTGGCCCCATTCCGAGTCCGGCGGACGAACTTGGCCAGCCCCTCCCCCCATGGCTATAGCCCACCCGTTTTTTGGGCAATTTTCTGGCGGACGAACTTGGGGACGGGACCTTCGGGTGCTTATTTTTGGGCGTGGCAGTATCCGGGGCCTATTTTTGGCACACGGAGGCCCCTCGCAAAGTCTGGTCCCATTCCGAGTCCGGCGGACGAACTTGGCCAGCCCCTCCCCCCAAGGCTATAGCCCACCCATTTTTTGGGCATTTTTGCGGCGGACGAACTTGGGGACGGGACCTTCGGGCGCTTATTTTTGGGCGCGGCAGTGCCCGCAGCCTATTTTTGGCACATTCCGAGTCCGGCGGACGAACTTGGGGACGGGACCTTCGGGCACTTATTTTTGGGCGCGGCAGTGTCCGCGGCCTATTTTTTGCACACGGAGGACCCTCGTAAAGTCTGGCCCCATTCCGAGTCCGGCGGACGAACTTGGCCAGCCCCTCCCCCCAAGGCTATAGCCCACCTGTTTTTTGGGCATTTTTGCGGCGGACGAACTTGAGGACGGGACCTTCGGGCGCCTATTTTTGGGCGCGGCAGTGCCCGCGGCCTATTTTTGGCACACGGAGGCCCCTCGTAAAGTCTGGCCCCATTCCGAGTCCGGCGGACGAACTTGGCCAGCCCCTCCCCCCAAGGCTATAGCCCACCCGTTTTTTGGGCATTTTTGCGGCGGACGAACTTGGGGACGGCACCTTCGGGTGCTTATTTTTGGGTGCGCAAGTGCCCGCGGCCTATTATTGGCACACGGGGGCCCCTCGCAAAGTCTGGTCCCATTCCGAGTCCGGCGTACGAACTTGGCCAGCCCCTCCCCCCAAGCCTATAGCCCACACGTTTTTTGGGCATTTTTGCGGCGGACGAACTTGCGGACGGGACCTTCGGGTGCTTATTTTTGGGTGCTACAGTGCCCGTGGCCTATTTTTTGCACACGGAGGCCTCTCGCAAAGTCTGGCCCCATTCCGAGTCCGGCGGACGAACTTGGCCAGCCCCTCCCCCCAAGGCTATAGCCCACCATTTTTTGCGCATATTTGCGGCGGACGAACTTGGGGACGGGACCTTCGGGCGCTTATTTTTGGGCGCGGCAGTGCCCGCGGCTTATTTTTGGCACATGGAGGACCCTCGCAAAGTCTGGCCCCATTCCGAGTTCGGCGGACGAACTTGGCCAGCCCCTCCCCCCAAGGCTATAGCCCACCCGTTTTTTGGGCCTATTTTTGGCACACGGAGGCCCCTCGCAAAGTCTGGCCCCATTCCGAGCCCGGCGGACGAACATGGCCAGCCCCTCCCCCCAAGGCTATAGCCCACCAGTTTTTTGGGCATTTTTGCGGTGGACGAACTTGGGGACGGGTCCTTCGGGTGCTTATTTTTAAACGCGGCAGTGCCCGCGGTCTATTTTTCGCACACGGAGGCCCCTCACAAAGTCTGGCCCCATTCCGAGTTCGGCGGATGAACTTGGACAGCCCCTCCCCCCAAGGCTATAGCCCACCATTTTTTGCGCATATTTGCGGCGGACGAACTTGTGGACGGGACCTTCGGGCGCTTATTTTTGGGCGCGGCAGTGCCCGTGGCCTATTACTGGCACACGGGGGCCCCTCGTAAAGTCTGGTCCCATTCCGAGTCCGGCGGACGAACTTGGCAAGCCCCTCCCCCCAAGGCTATAGCCCACCCGTTTTTTGGGCATTTTTGCGGCGGACGAACTTGGGGACGGGACCTTCGGGCACTTATTTTTGGGCATGGCAGTGCCCGCGGCCTATTATTGGCACACGGGGGCCCCTCGCAAAGTCTGGTCCCATTCCGAGTCCGGCGTACGAACTTGGCCAGCCCCTGCCCCCAAGCCTATAGCCCACACGTTTTTTGGGCATTTTTACGGCGGACAAACTTGCGGACGGGACCTTCGGGTGCTTATTTTTGGGTGCTACAGTGCCCGTGGCCTATTTTTTGCACACGGAGGCCTCTCGCAAAGTCTGACCCCATTCCGAGTCCGGCGGACGAAGTTGGCCAGCCCCTCCCCCCAAGGCTATAGCCCACCATTTTTTGTGCATATTTGCGGCGGACGAACTTGGGGACGGGACCTTCGGGCGCTTATTTTTGGGCGCGGCAGTGCCCGCGGCCTATTTTTGGCACATGGAGGACCCTCGCAAAGTCTGGCCCCATTCCGAGTTCGGCGGACGAACTTGGCCAGCCCCTCCCCCCAAGGCTATAGCCCACCCGTTTTTTGGTCCTATTTTTGGCACACGGAGGCCCCTCGCAAAGTCTGGCCCCATTCCGAGCCCGGCGGACGAACATGGCCAGCCCCTCCCCCCAAGGCTATAGCCCACCAGTTTTTTGGGCATTTTTGCGGTGGACGAACTTGGGGACGGGTCCTTCGGGTGCTTATTTTTAAACGCGGCAGTGCCCGCGGCCTATTTTTCGCACACGGAGGCCCCTCACAAAGTCTGGCCCCATTCCGAGTTCGGCGGATGAACTTGGACAGCCCCTCCCCCCAAGGCTATAGCCCACCATTTTTTGCGCATATTTGCGGCGGATGAACTTGGGGACGGGACCTTCGGGCGCTTATTTTTGGGCGCGGCAGTGCCCGTGGCCTATTACTGGCACACGGGGGCCCCTCGTAAAGTCTGGTCCCATTCCGAGTCCGGCGGACGAACTTGGCAAGCCCCTCCCCCCAAGGCTATAGCCCACCCGTTTTTTGGGCATTTTTGCGGCGGACGAACTTGGGGACGGGACCTTCGGGCGCTTATTTTTGGGCACGGCAGTGCCCGCAGCCTATTTTTGGCACACGGAGGCCCCTCGCAAAGTCTGGCCCCATTCCGAGTCCGGCGGACGAACTTGGCCAGCCCCTCCCCCCAAGGCTATAGCCCACCCGTTTTTTGGGCCTATTTTTGGCACACGGAGGCCCCTCGTAAAGTCTGGCCCCATTCCGAGCCCGGCGGACGAACATGGCCAGCCCCTCCCCCCAAGGCTATAGCCCACCAGTTTTTTGGGCATTTTTGCGGTGGACGAACTTGGGGACGGGTCCTTCGGGTGCTTATTTTTAAACGCGGCAGTGCCCGCGGCCTATTTTTCGCACACGGAGGCCCCTCGCAAAGTCTGGCCCCATTCCGAGTCCGGCGGACGAACTTGGCAAGCCCCTCCCCCCAAGGCTATAGCCCACCCGTTTTTTGGGCATTTTTGCGGCGGACGAACTTGGGGACGGGACCTTCGGGCACTTATTTTTGGGCGTGGCAGTGCCCGCGGCCTATTATTGGCACACGGGGGCCCCTCGCAAAGTTTGGTCCCATTCCGAGTCCGGCGTACGAACTTGGCCAGCCCCTCCCCCCAAGGCTATAGCCCACCCGTTTTTTGGGCATTTTTGCGGCGGACGAACTTGGGTACGGGACCTTCGGGCAGTTATTTTTGGGCGCGGCAGTGCCCGCAGCCTATTATTGGCACACGGGGGCCCCTCGGAAAGTCTGGTCCCATTCCTAGTCCGGCGGACGAACTTGGCCAGCCCCTCCCCCCAAGGCTATAGCCCACCCGTTTTTTGGGCATTTTTGCGGCGGACGAACTTGGGGACGGGACCTTCGGGCGCTTATTTTTGGGCACGGCAGTGCCTGCGGCCTATTTTTGGTACACGGAGGCCCCTCGCAAAGTCTGGCCCCATTCCGAGTCCGGCGGACGAACTTGGCACGCCCCTCCCCCCAAGGCTATAGCCCACCCGTTTTTTGGGCATTTTTGCGGTGGACGAACTTGGGGACGGGTCCTTCGGGTGCTTATTTTTAAACGCGGCAGTGCCCGCGGCCTATTTTTCGCACACGGAGGCCCCTCACAAAGTCTGGCCCCATTCCGAGTCCGGCGGACGAACTTGGCCAACCCCTCCCCCCAAGGCTATAGCCCACCCATTTTTTGGGCATTTTTGCGGCAGACGAACTTTGGGACGGGACCTTCGGGCGCTTATTTTTTGGCGCGGTACTGCCCGCGGCCTATTTTTGGCACACGGAGGCCCCTCGCAAAGTCTGGCCCCATTCCGAGTCCGGCGGACGAACTTGGCCAGCCCCTCCCCCCAAAGCTATAGCCCACCCATTTTTTTGGCATTTTTGCATCGGACGAACTTGGGGACGGGGCCTTCGGGCCCTTATTTTTTGGTGCAGAAGTGCCCGCGGCCTATTTTTGGCACACGGAGGCCCCTCGCAAACTCTGGCCCCATTCCGAGTCCGGCGGACGAACTTGGCCAGCCCCTCCCCCCAAGGCTATAGCCCTCCCGTTTTTTGGGCATTTTTGCGGCGGACGAACTTGGGGAGGAGACCTTCAGGCGCTTATTTTTGGGCGCGGCAGTACCCGCGCCTTTTTTGAGCTCACGGAGGCCCCTCACAAAGTCTGGCCCCATTCCGAGCCCGGCGGACGAACTTGGCCAGCCCCTCCCCCCAATAGCCCACCCATTTTTTGGGCATTTTTGCGGCGGACGAACTTGGGGACGGGACCTTCGGGCACTTATTTTTGGGCGTGGCAGTGCCCGCGGCCTATTATTGGCACACGGGGGCCCCTCGGAAAGTCTGGTCCCATTCCTAGTCCGGCGGACGAACTTGGCCAGCCCCTCCCCCCAAGGCTATAGCCCACCCGTTTTTTGGGCATTTTTGCGGCGGACAAACTTGGGGACGGGACCTTCGGGCGCTTATTTTTGGGCACGGCTGTGCCCGCGGCCTATTTTTGGCACACGGAGGCCCCTCGCAAAGTCTGGCCCCATTCCGAGTCCGGCGGACGAACTTGGCAAGCCCCTCCCCCCAAGGCTATAGCCCACCCGTTTTTTGGGCATTTTTGCGGTGGACGAACTTGGGGACGGGTCCTTCGGATGCTTATTTTTTGGGCGCGGCAGTGCCCGCAGCCTATTTTGGGCACACGGAGGCCCCTCGCAAAGTCTGGCCCCATTCCGAGTCCGGCGGACGAACCTGGACAGCCCCTCCACCCAAGGCTATAGCCCACCCATTTTTTGGGCCTATTTTTGGCACACGGAGGCCCCTCGTAAAGTCTGGCCCCATTCCGAGCCCGGCGGACGAACATGGCCAGCCCCTCCCCCCAAGGCTATAGCCCACCAGTTTTTTGGGCATTTTTGCGGTGGACGAACTTGGGGACGGGTCCTTCGGGTGCTTATTTTTAAAGGCGGCAGTGCCCGCGGCCTATTTTTCGCACACGGAGGCCCCTCGCAAAGTCTGGCCCCATTCCGAGTCCGGCGGACGAACTTGGCAAGCCCCTCCCCCCAAGCCTATAGCCCACCCATTTTTTGGGCATTTTTGCGGCGGACGAACTTGGGGACGGGACCTTCGGGCACTTATTTTTGGGTGTGGCAGTGCCCGCGGCCTATTATTGGCACACGGGGGCCCCTCGCAAAGTCTGGTCCCATTCCGAGTCCGGCGGACGAACTTGGCCAGCCCCTCCCCCCAAGGCTATAGCGCACCCGTTTTTTCGGCATTTTTGCGGCGGACGAACTTGGGGACGGGACCTTCGGGCAGTTATTTTTGGGCGCGGCAGTGCCCGCGGCCTATTATTGGCGCACGGGGTCCCCTCGGAAAGTCTGGTCCCATTCCTAGTCCGGCGGACGAACTTGGCCAGCCCCTCCCCCCAAGGCTATAGCCCACCCGTTTTTTGGGCATTTTTGCGGCGGACAAACTTGGGGACGGGACCTTCGGGCGCTTATTTTTGGGCGCGGCAGTGCGCGCGGCCAATTTTTGGCACACGGAGGCCCCTCGCAAAGTCTGGCCCCATTCCGAGTCCGGCGGACGAACTTGGTCAGCCCCTCCCCCCAAGGCTATAGCCCACCCTTTTGTTGGGCATTTTTGCGGCGGACAAACTTGGGGACGGGACCTTCGGGAGCTTATTTTTGGCCGCGGCAGTGCCCGCGGCCTATTTTTGGCGCACGGAGGCCCCTCGCAAAGTCTGGCCCCATTCCGAGTCCGGCAGACGAACTTGGCCAGCCGCTACCCCCAAGGCTATAGCCCCCCCGTTTTTTGGGCATTTTTGCGGCGGACGAACTTGCGGACGGGACCTTCGGGCGCTTATTTTTGGGCGTGGCAGTGCCCGCGGCCTATTTTTGGCGCACGGAGGCTCCTCGCAAAGTCTGGCCCCATTCCGAGTCTGGCGGACGAACTTTTGGCACACGGAGGCCACTCGCAAAGTCTGGCCCCATTCCGAGTCCAGCGGACCAACTTGGCCAGCCCCTCCCCCCAAGGCTATAGCCCTACCATTTTTTGGGCATTTTGCGGCGGGCGAACTTGGGGACGGGACCTTCGGGGGCTTATTTTTGGGCGCGGCAGTGCCCGCGGCCTATTTTTGGCACACGGAGGCCCCTCGCAAAGTCTGGCCCCATTCCGAGTCCGGCGGACGAACTTGGCCAGCCCCTCCCCCCAAGGCTATAGCCCACCCGTTTTTTGGGCATTTTTGCGGCGGACGAAGTTGGGGACGGGACCTTTGGGCGCTTATTTTTGGACGTACCAGTGCCCGCGGCCTATTTTTGGCACACGGAGGCCCGTCGCAAAGTCTGGCCCCATTCCGAGTCCGGCGTACGAACTTGGCCAGCCCCTCCCCCAGAGGATATAGCCGACCCGTTTTTTGGGCATTTTTACGGCGGACAAACTTGGGGACGGGTCCTTTGTGCGCTTATTTTTTGGCGAGGCAGTGCCCGCGGCTTATTTTTGGCACACGGAGGCCCCTCGCAAAGTGTGGCCCCATTCCGAGTCCGGCGGACGAACTTGGACAGCCCCTCCACCCAAGGCTATAGCCCACCCGTTTTTTGGGCATTTTTGGGGCGGACGAACATGGGGACAGGACCTTCGGGCGCTTTTTTTTGGCGAGGAAGTGCCCGCAGCCTATTTTTGGCACACGGAGGCCCCTCGCAAAGTCTGGCCCCATTCCGAGTCCGGCGGACGAACTTGGCCAGCCCCTCCCCCCAAGGCTATAGCCGACCCGTTTTTTGGGCATTTTTGCGGCGGACGAACTTGGGCACGGGACCTTCAGGTACTTATTTTTGGGCGCGGCAGTGCCCGTGGCCTATTTATGGCACACGGAGGCCCCTCTCAAAGTCTGGCCCCATTCCGAGTCCGGCGGACGAACTTGGCCAGCCCCTTCCCCCAAGGCTATAGCCCTCCCGTTTTTTGGGCATTTTTGCGGCGGACGAACATGGGGATGGGACCTTCGGGCGCTTATTTTTGGGCATTGCAGTGCCCGTGGGCTATTTTTGGCACACGGAGGCCCCTCGCAATGTCTGGCCCCATTCCAAGTCCGGCAGACGAACTTGGCCAGCCCCTCCCCCCAAGGCTATAGCCCACCCGTTTTTTGGGCATTTTTGCAGCGGACGAACTTTGGGACGGGACCTTCGGGCGCTTATTTTTGGGCGCGGCAGTGTCCGCGGCCTATTTTTGGCACACGGAGGCCCCTCACAAAGTCTGGCCCCATTCCGAGTCCGGCGGACGAACTTGGCCAGCCCCTCCCTCCAAGGCTATAGCCCACCCGTTTTTTGGGCATTTTTGCGGCGGACGAACTTGGGGATGGGACCTTTGGGCGCGGCAGTGCCCGCAGCCTATATTTGGCACACGGAGGCCCCTCACAAAGTCTGGCCCCATTCCGAGTCCGGCGGATGAACTTGGCCAGCCCCTCCCTCCAAGGCTATAGCCCACCCGTTTTTTGGGCATTTTTGCGGCGGACGAACTTGGGGATGGGACTTTCGGGTACTTATTTTTGGGCGCAGCAGTGGCCGCGGCCTATTTTTGGCACACGGAGGCCCCTCGCAAATTCTAGCCATATTCCGAGTCCGGCGGACGAACTTGGGCGGCCCCTCCCCCCAAGGCTATAGCCGACCCATTTTTTTGGCATTTTTGCGGCGGACAAACTTGGGGACAGGACTTTCGGGCGCTTATTTTTGGGCGCGGCAGTGCCCACGGCCTATTTTTCGTACACTGAGGCCCCTCGAAAAGGCTGGCCCCATTCCGAGTCCGGCGGACGAACATGGCCAGCCCCTCCCCCCAAGGCTATAGCCGACCCGTTTTTTGGGCATTTTTGCGGCGGATGAACTTGGGGACGGGACGTTCAGGCACTTATTTTTGGGTGCGGCAGTGCCCGCGGCCTATTTTTGGCACACCGAGGCCCCTCGCAAAATCTGGCCCCATTCCGAGTCCGGCGGACGAACTTGGCCAGCCCCTCCCCCAAGGCTATAGCCCACCCGTTTTTTGGGCATTTTTGCGGCGGACGAACAAGGGGACGGGACCTTTGGGCGCCTATTTATGGGCACGGCAGTGCCCGCGGCCTATTTTTGGTACACGGAGGACCCTCGCAAAGTCTGGCCCCATTCCGAGTCCGGCGGACGAACTTGGCCTGCCCCTCCCCCCAAGGCTATAGCCCACCCGTTTTTTGGGCATTTTTGCGGCGGACGAACTTGGGCACGGGACCTTCAGGTACTTATTTTTGGGCGCGGCAGTGCCCGTGGCCTATTTATGGCACACGGAGGCCCCTCTCAAAGTCTGGCCCCATTCCGAGTCCGGCGGACGAACTTGGCCAGCCCCTTCCGCCAAGGCTATAGCCCACCCGTTTTTTGGGCATTTTTGCGGCGGACGAACATGGGGACGGGACGTTCGGGCGCTTATTTTTGGGCGTTGCAGTGCCCGTGGGCTATTTTTGGCACACGGAGGCCCCTCGCAAAGTCTGGCCCCATTCCAAGTCCGGCAGACGAACTTGGCCAGCCCCTCCCCCCAAGGCTATAGCCCACCCGTTTTTTGGGCATTTTTGCGGCGGACGAACTTTGGGACGGGACCTTCGGGCACTTATTTTTGGGCGCGGCAGTGTCCGCGGCCTATTTTTGGCACACGGAGGCCCCTCACAAAGTCTGGCCCCATTCCGAGTCCGGCGGACGAACTTGGCCAGCCCCTCCCTCCAAGGCTATAGCCCACCCGTTTTTTGGGCATTTTTGCGGCGGACGAACTTGGGGATGGGACCTTCGGGCGCGGCAGTGCCCGCGGCCTATATTTGGCACACGGAGGCCCCTCACAAAGTCTGGCGCCATTCCGAGTCCGGCGGATGAACTTGGCCAGCCCCTCCCTCCAAGGCTATAGCCCACCCGTTTTTTGGGCATTTTTGCGGCGGACGAACTTGGGGATGGGACTTTCGGGTACTTATTTTTGGGCGCAGCAGTGGCCGCGGCCTATTTTTGGCACACGGAGGCCCCTCGCAAATTCTAGCCATATTCCCAGTCCGGCGGACGAACTTGGCCGGCCCCTCCCCCCAAGGCTATAGCCGACCCGTTTTTTGGGCATTTTTGCGGCGGACGAACTAGGGGACAGGACTTTCGGGCGCTTATTTTTGGGCGCGGCTGTGCCCACGGCCTATTTTTCGCACACTGAGGCCCCTCGAAAAGGCTGGCCCCATTCCGAGTCCGGCGGACGAACATGGCCAGCCCCTCCCCCCAAGGCTATAGCCGACCCGTTTTTTGGGCATTTTTGCGGCGGATGAACTTGGGGACGGGACGTTCAGGCACTTATTTTTGGGTACGGCAGTGCCCGCGGCCTATTTTTGGCACACCGAGGCCCCTCGCAAAGTCTGGCCCCATTCCGAGTCCGGCGGACGAACTTGGCCAGCCCCTCCCCCAAGGCTATAGCCCACCCGTTTTTTGGGCATTTTTGCGGCGGACGAACAAGGGGACGGGACCTTTGGGCGCCTATTTATGGGTGCGGCAGTACCCGCGGCCTATTTTTGGTACACGGAGGACCCTCGCAAAGTCTGGCCCCATTCCGAGTCCGGCGGACGAACTTGGCCTGCCCCTCCCCCCAAGGCTATAGCCCACCCGTTTTTTGGGCATTTTTGCGGCGGACGAACTTGGGCACGGGACCTTCAGGTACTTATTTTTGGGCGCGGCAGTGCCCGTGGCCTATTTATGGCACACGGAGGCCCCTCTCAAAGTCTGGCCCCATTCCGAGTCCGGCGGACGAACTTGGCCAGCCCCTTCCCCCAAGGCTATAGCCCACCCGTTTTTTGGGCATTTTTGCGGCGGACGAACATGGGGACGGGACGTTCGGGCGCTTATTTTTGGGCGTTGCAGTGCCCGTGGGCTATTTTTGGCACACGGAGGCCCCTCGCAAAGTCTGGCCCCATTCCAAGTCCGGCAGACGAACTTGGCCAGCCCCTCCCCCCAAGGCTATAGCCCACCCGTTTTTTGGGCATTTTTGCGGCGGACGAACTTTGGGACGGGACCTTCGGGCACTTATTTTTGGGCGCGGCAGTGTCCGCGGCCTATTTTTGGCACACGGAGGCCCCTCCCAAAGTCTGGCCCCATTCCGAGTCCGGCGGACGAACTTGGCCAGCCCCTCCCTCCAAGGCTATAGCCCACCCGTTTTTTGGGCATTTTTGCGGCGGACGAACTTGGGGATGGGACCTTCGGGCGCGGCAGTGCCCGCGGCCTATATTTGGCACACGGAGGCCCCTCACAAAGTCTGGCGCCATTCCGAGTCCGGCGGATGAACTTGGCCAGCCCCTCCCTCCAAGGCTATAGCCCACCCGTTTTTTGGGCATTTTTGCGGCGGACGAACTTGGGGATGGGACTTTCGGGTACTTATTTTTGGGCGCAGCAGTGGCCGCGGCCTATTTTTGGCACACGGAGGCCCCTCGCAAATTCTAGCCATATTCCCAGTCCGGCGGACGAACTTGGCCAGCCCCTCCCTCCAAGGCTATAGCCCACCCGTTTTTTGGGCATTTTTGCGGCGGACGAACTTGGGGATGGGACCTTCGGGCGCGGCAGTGCCCGCGGCCTATATTTGGCACACGGAGGCCCCTCACAAAGTCTGGCGCCATTCCGAGTCCGGCGGACGAACTTGGCCAGCCCCTCCCCCAAGGCTATAGCCCACCCGTTTTTTGGGCATTTTTGCGGCGGACGAACAAGGGGACGGGACCTTCGGGCGCCTATTTATGGGCGCGGCAGTGCCCGCGGCCTATTTTTGGTACACGGAGGACCCTCGCAAAGTCTGGCCCCATTCCGAGTCCGGCGGACGAACTTGGGGATGGGACCTTCGGGTGCTTATTTTCGGGCGCGGTAGTGCCCGTGGCCTATTTTTACCACACGGAGTCCCCTCACAAAGTCTGGCCCCATTCCAAGTCCGGCGGACGAACTTGGCCAGCCCCTCCTCCCAAGGCTATAGCCCACCCGTTTTTTGGGCATTTTTGCGGCGAACGAACTTGGGGACGGGACCTTCCGGTGCTTATTTTTGGGCGCGGCAGCGCCCGCGGCCTATTTCTGGCACACGGAGGCCCCTCCCAAAGTCTGGCCCCATTCCGAGTCCGGCGGACGAACTTGGCCAGCCCCTCCCCCCAAGGCTATAGCCCACCCGTTTTTTGGGCATTTTTGCGGGGGACGAACTTGGGGACGGGACCTTCGGGCGCTTATTTTTGGGCGCGGCAGTGCCCGTGGCCTATTTTTGGCACACGGAGGCCCCTCGAAAGTCTGGCCCCATTCCGAGTCCGGCGGACGAACTTGGCCAGCCCCACCCCCCAAGGCTATAGCCCACCCGTTTTTTGGGCATTTTTGCGGGGGACGAACTTGGGGACGGGACCATCGGGCGCTTATTTTTGGGCGCGGCAGTGCCCACGGCCTATTTTTTGCACACGGAGGCCCCTCGCAAAGACTGGCCCCATTCCGAGTCCGGCGGACGAACTTGGCCAGCCCCTCCCCCCAAGGCTATAGCCCACCCGTTTTTTGGGCATTTTTGCGGTGGACGAACTTTGGGACGGGACCTTCGGGTGCTTATTTTTGGGCGCGGCAGCGCCCGCGGCCTATTTTTGGCACACGGAGGCCCCTCCCAAAGTCTGGCCCCATTCCGAGTCCGGCGGACGAACTTGGCCAGCCCCTGCCCCCAAGGCTGTAGCCCACCCGTTTTTTGGGCATTTTTGCGGCGGACGAACTTTGGGACGGGACCTTCGGGTGCTTATTTTTGGGCGCGGCAGTGTACGCGGCCTATTTTTGGCACACGGAAGCCCCTCGCAAAGTCTGGCCCCATTCCGAGTTCAGCGGACGAACTTGGCCAGCCCCACCCCCCAAGGCTGTAGCCCACCCGTTTTTTTGGCATTTTTGCGGCGGACGAACTTGGGGACGGGACCTTCGGGTGCTTATTTTTGGGCGCGGCAGTGTACGCGGCCTATTTTTGGCACACAGAAGCCCCTCCCATAGTCTGGCCCCATTCCAAGTTCAGCGGACGAACTTGGCCAGCCCCACCCCCCAAGGCTGTAGCCCACCCATTTTTTGGGCATTTTTGCGGTGGACGAACTTGGACACGGGACCTTCGCGCGCTTATTTTTTGGCGCGGCAGTGCCCACGGCCTATTTTTGGCACACGGAGGCCCCTCGCAAAGTCTGGCACCATTCCGAGTCCGGCGGAGGAACTTGGCCAGCCCCTCCCCCCAAGGCTATAGCCCACCCGTTTTTTGGGCATTTTTGCGGCGGACAAACTTTGGGACGGGACCTTCGGGCGCGGCAGTGCCCGCGGCCTATTTTTGGC
>NW_006262278.1:0-748 GCF_000493195.1 Citrus x clementina
CCACCCGTTTTTGTGGCCTTTTTCCGCTAGACGAACTTGGCGCCCCATGCTTCGGGCAGTTATTTTTGGGTGCAGCTGTGCCCGAGGCCTATTTTTGGCACGCGGAGGCCCCTCACAAAGTGTCGTGGCATTCCGAATCCGGCGGACGAAGTTGGCCAGCCCCACCCCCCAAGGCTATAGCCAACCCGTTTTTGTGGCCTTTTTCCGCTGGACGAACTTGGCGCCCCGGCCTTCGGGCGGTTATTTTTGGGCGCGGCATTGCCCGCGGCCTATTTTTGGCACACGAAGGCCCCTCGCAAAGTCTCGCGGCATTCCGAGTCCGGCGGCCGAAGTTGGCCAGCCCCACCACCCAAGGCTATAGCCCACCCGTTTTTGTGGCCTTTTTCCGCTGGACGAACTTGGCGCCCCGGCATTCGGACGGTTATTTTTGGGCGCGGCTTAGCCCAAGGCCTATTTTTGGCAAACGGATGTGCCTCGCATAGTCTCGCGCCATTCCGGGTCCGGCGGACGAAGTCGGCCAGCCCCACCCTCCAAGGCTATAGCCCCCCCGTTTTTGTGGCCTTTTTCCGCTGGACGAACATGGCGCCCCGTGCTTCGGGCAGTTATCTTTGGGCGCAGCTGTGCCCGAGCCCTATTTTTGGCACGCGGAGGGGCCTCACAATGTCTCGCGCCATTCCGAGTCCGGCGGACGAAGTCGGCCTGCCCCCACACCCAAAGGCTATAGCCCACCCGTTTTTGTGGCCTTTTT
>NW_006262278.1:2512-4098 GCF_000493195.1 Citrus x clementina
GCCCCACCCCCCAAGGCTATAGCCCACCCGTTTTTGTGGCAATTTTCCGCTGGACGAACTTGGCGCCCCGGCCTTCGGGCGGTTATTTTGGGTGCGGCTGTGCCTGCGGTCTATTTTTGGCCCACGGAGGCGCCTCGCAAAGTGTCGCGCCATACCGTGTCCGGCGGACGAAGTTGGCCAGCCCCACCCCCCAAGGCTATAGCCCACCTGTTTTTGTGGCCTTTTTCCGCTGGACGAACGTGGCTCCCCGGCCATCGGGCTGTTATTTTTTGGCGCGGCTGTGCCCGCAGCCAATTTTTGGAACACGGAGGCGCCTCGCAAACTCTCGCGCCATTCCGAGTCCAGCGGACGAAGTTGGCCAGCCCCACACCCCAAGGCAATAGCCCACCCGATTTTGTGGGCTTTATCTGCTGGACGAACTTGGCGCCCCGGCCTTCGGGTGGTTATTTTTGGGTGCGGCTGTGCCTGCGGCCTATTTTTGGCTCACGGAGGCACCTCATAAAGTCTCGAACCATTCCGAGTCCGGCGGACGAAGTTGGCCAGCCCCACCCCCCATGGCTATAGCCCACCCGTTTTTGTGGCCTTTTTCCGCTGCACGAACGTGGTGCCCCGGCCATCGGGCGGTTATTTTTGGGTGCGGCTGTGCCCGCGGCCTATTTTTGGCACACGGAGGTGCCTCGCAAACGCTCGCGCCATTCCGAGTCCGGCGGACGAAATTGGCCAGCCCCACCCCCCAAGGCTATAGCCCGCCCGTTTTTGTGGGCTTTTTCCGCTGGACGAACTTGGCGCCCCGGCCTTCGGGCGGTTATTTTTGGGCGCGGCTGTGCCCGCGGCCTATTTTTGGCACACGGAGGTGCCTCGCAAAGTCTCGCGCCATTCCGAGTCAGGCGGACGAAGTTGGCCAGCCCCACCCCCCAAGGCTATAGCCCACCCGTTTTTGTGGCATTTTTCCGCTGGACGAACTTGGCGCCCCGGCCTTCGGGCACCTATTTTTGGGTGCGGCTGTGCCTGTGGCCTATTTTTGGCACACGGATGCACCTCGTAAAGTCTCACGCCATTCCGTGCCCGGCGGACGAAGTTGGCCAGCCCCACCCCCCAAGGCTATAGCCCACCCGTTTTTGTGGCCTTTTTCCGCTGGACGAACTTGGCGCCCCGGCCGTCGGGCGGTTCTTTTTGGGTGCGGCAGTGCCCGTAGCCTACTTTTGGCACACGGAGGTGCCTCGCAAAGTCTCGCGCCATTCCGAGTCAGGCGGACGATGTTGGCCAGCCCCACCCCCCAAGGCTATAGCCCACCCGTTTTTGTGGGCTTTTTCCGCTGGACGAACTTGGCGCCCCGGCCTTCGGGCGGTTATTTTTGGGCGCGGCTGCGCCCGCGGCCTATTTTTGGCACACGGAGGTGCCTCGCAAAGTCTCGCGCCATTCCGAGTCCGGCGGACGAAGTTGGCCAGCCCCACCCCCCAAGGCTATAGCCCACCCGTTTTTGTGGCCTTTTTCCGCTGGACGAACTTGGCGCCCCGGCCTTCGGGCGGTTATTTTTGGGCGCGGCTGTGCCCGCGGCCTATTTTTGTCACACGGAGGCACCTCGC
>NW_006262278.1:4382-6332 GCF_000493195.1 Citrus x clementina
GCGCCCCGGCCTTCGGGCGGTTATTTTAGGGCGCGGCTGTGCCCACGGCCTATTTTGGGCACACGGAGGTGCCTCGCAAAGTCTCGCGCCATTCCGAGTCAGGCGGACGAAGTTGGCCAGCCCCACCCCCCAAGGCTATAGCCCACCCGTTTTTGTGGCATTTTTCCGCTGGACGAACTTGGCGCCCCGGCCTTCGGGCAGCAATTTTTGGGTTCGGCTGTGCCTGTGGCCTATTTTTGGCACACGGATGCGCCTCGTAAAGTCTCACGCGATTCCGTGCCGGGCGGACGAAGATGGCCAGCCCCACCCCCCAAGGCTATAGGCCACCCGTTTTTGTGGCCTTTTTCCGCTGGACGAACTTGGCGCCCCGGCCTTCGGGGGGTTCTTTTTGGGTGCGGCAGTGCCCGTAGTCTACTTTTGGCTCACGGAGGAGCCTCGCAAAGTCTCGCGCCATTCCGAGTCCAGCGGACGAAGTTGGCCAGCGCCACCACCCAAGGCAATAGCCCACCCGTTTTTGTGGCCTTTTTCCACTGGACGAACTTGGTGCCCCGGCCTTCGGGTGGTTATTTTTGGGCGCGGCTGTGCCCGCGGGCTATTTTTGGCACACGGAGGTGCCTCGCAAAGTCTCGCGCCATTCCGAGTCCGGCGGACGTAGTTGGCCAGCCCCACCCGCCAAGGCTATAGCCCACCAGTTTTTGTGGCATTTTTCCGCTGGACGAACTTGGCGCCCCGGCCTTCGGGCGGTTATTTTGGTGTACGGCTGTGCCTGTGGCCTATTTTGGCCCTCGGAGGCACCTCGCAAAGTCTCGCGCCATTCCGTGTCCGGCGGACGAACTTGGCCAGCTCCACCCCCCAAGGCTATCGCCCACCCGTTTTTGTGGCCTTTTTCCGCTGGACGAACGTGGCGCCCCGGCCATCGGGCTGTTATTTTTGGGCGCGGCTGTGGCCGCGGCCTATTTTTGGCACACGGAGGTCGCTCGCAAAGTCTCGCGCCATTCCAAATCCGGCGGACGAAGTTGATCAGCCCCACCTCCCAAGGATATAGCCCACCCGTTTTTGTGGGCTTTATCCGCTGGACGAACTTGGCGCCCCGGCCTTCGGGTTGTTATTTTTTGGCGCGGCTGTGCCCGCGGCCTATTTTTGGCACACGGAGGCACCTCACAAAGTCTCGCGCCATTCCGAGTCCGGCGGACGAAATTGGCCAGCCCCACACCCCAAGGCAATAGCCCACCCGATTTTGTGGGCTTTATCCGCTGGACGAACTTGGCGCCCCGGCCTTCGGGTGGTTATTTTTAGGCGCGGCTGCGCCCACGGCCTATTTTTGGCTCACGGAGGCACCTCGTAAAGTCTCGAACCATTCCGAGTCCGGCGGACGAAGTTGGCCAGCCCCACCCCCCATGGCTATAGCCCACCCGTTTTTGTGGCCTTTTTCCGCTGGACGAACGTGGCGCCCCGGCCATCGGGCGGTTATTTTTGGGTGCGGCTGTGCCCGCGGCCTATTTTTCGCACACGGAGGTGCCTCGCAAACTCTCGCGCCATTCCGAGTCTGGCGGACGAAATTGGCCAGGCCCACCCCCCAAGGCTATAGCCCACCCGTTTTTGTAGGCTTTTTCCGCTGGACGAACTTGGCGCCCCGGCCTTCGGGCGGTTATTTTTGGCCGCGGCTGTGCCCGCGGCCTATTTTTGGCACACGGAGGTGCCTCGCAAAGTCTCTCGCCATTCCGAGTCAGGCGGACGAAGTTGGCCAGCCCCACCCCCCAAGGCTATAGCCCACCCGTTTTTGTGGGCTTTTTCCGCAGGACGAACTTGGCGCCCCGGCCTTCGGGTGGTTATTTTTGGGCGCTTTGCCCACGGCCACTTTTTGGCACACGGAGGCACCTTGCAAAGTCTCGCGCCATTCCGAGTCCGGCGGACGATGTTGGCCAGCCCCACCCCCCAAGGCTATAGCCC
>NW_006262278.1:6812-8505 GCF_000493195.1 Citrus x clementina
TCTCACGCCATTCCGTGTCCGGCGGACGAAGTTGACCAGCCCCACCCCCCAAGGCTATAGCCCACCCGTTTTTGTGGGCCTTTTTCCGCGGGACGAACTTGGCGCCCCGGCCTTCGGGCGGTTATTTTTGGGCGCGGCTGTGCCCATAGCCTACTTTTGGCTCACGGAGGCGCCTCGCAAAGTCTCGCGCCATTCCGAGTCCGGCGGACGAAGTTGGCCAGCACCACCCCCCAAGGCAATAGCCCACCCGTTTTTGTGGCCTTTTTCCGCTGGACGAACTTGGTGCCCCGGCCTTCGGGCGGTTATTTTTGGGCGCGGCTGTGCCCGCGGGCTATTTTTGGCACACGGAGGTGCCTCGCAAAGTCTCGCGCCATTCCGAGTCCGGCGGACGTAGTTGGCAAGCCCCACCCCCCAAGGCTATAGCCCACCCGTTTTTGTGGCATTTTTCCGCTGGACGAACTTGGCGCCCCGGCCTTCGGGCGGTTATTTTCGGGTGCGGCTGTGACTGTGGCCTATTTTTGGCCCACGGAGGCGCCTCGCAAAGTCTCGCGCCATTCCGTGTCCGGCGGACGAAGTTGGCCAGCTCCACCCCCCAAGGCTATAGCCCACCCGTTTTTGTGGCCTTTTTCCGCTGGACGAACTTGGCGCCCCGGCCTTCGGGCGGTTATTTTTGGGCGCGGCTGTGCCCGCAGCCTATTTTTGGCACACGGAGGCGCCTCGCAAATTCTCGCACCATTCCGAGTCCAGCGGACGATGTTGGCCATCCCCACCCACCAAGGCTAGAGCCTACCCGTTTTTGTGGCATTTTTCCGCTGGACGAACTTGGCGCCCCGGCCTTCGGGCGGTTATTTTTGGACACGGCTGTGCCCGCTGCCTATTTTTGGCACACGGAGGCGCCTCGCAAAGTCTCGCGCCATTCCGAGTCCAGCGGAGGATGTTGGCCATCCCCACCCATTTTTGTGGCCTTTTTCCGCTGGACGAACATGGCGCCCCGGCCTTCTGGCTGTTATTTTTGGCTGCGGCTGAGTCCGCGGCCTATTTTTGGCTCACGGAGGCGCATCGCAATGTCTCGCGCCAAGGCGGACGATGTTGGCGAGCCCCACCCCCCAAGGCTCTAGCCCACCCGTTTTTGTGGCATTTTTCCGCTGGACGAACTTGGCGCCCCGGCCTTCCGGCTGTTATTTTTGGCCGCGGCTGTGCCCGCGGCCACTTTTTGGCACACGGAGGCGCGTCACAAAGTCTCTCGCCATTCCGAGTCCGGCGGACGAAGTTGGCTAGCCCCACCGCCCAAGGCTATAGCCCACCCGTTTTTGTGGGCTTTTTCCGCTGGACGAACTTGGCGCCCCGGCCTTCGGGCGTTTATTTTTGGCTGCGGCTGAGCCCGTGGCCTATTTTTGGCACACGGAGGTGCATCGGAAAGTCTCGCGCCATTCCGAGTCAGGCGGACGATGTTGGCCAGCCCCACCCCCCAAGGCTATAGCCCACCCGTTTTTGTGGCATTTTTCCGCTGGACGAACTTGGCGGCCCGGCCTTCGGGCGGTTATTTTTTGGCGCGGCTGTGCCCGCGGCCACTTTTTGGCACACGGAGGCGCCTCGCAAAGTCTCGCGCCATTCCGAGTCCGGCGGACGAGGTGGGCCAGCCCCACCGCCCAAGGCTATAGCCCACCCGTTTTTGTGGGCTTTTTCCGCTGGA
>NW_006262278.1:8605-9511 GCF_000493195.1 Citrus x clementina
GCCTTCGGGTTGTTATTTTTGGTCGCGTCTGTGTCCACGGAAACTTTTTGGCACACAGAGGTGCCTCGCAAAGTCTCGTGCCATTCCGAGTCCGGCGGACGAAGTTGGCCAGCCCCACCCCCCAAGGCTATAGCCCACCCGTTTTTATGGCCTTTTTCCGATGGACGAACTTGGCGCCCCGGCCTTCGGGCTGTTATTTTTGGGCGCAGCTGTACCCGCGGCCACGTTTTGGCACACGGAGGTGCCTCGCAAAGTCTCGCGGCATTCCGAGTCCGGCGGACGAAGTTGGCCAGCCCCACCCCCCAAGGCTATAGCCCACCCGTTTTTGTGGCCTTTTTCCGCTGGACGAACTTGGCGCCCCCGCCTTCGGGCGGTTATTTTTAGCTGCGGCTGAGCGCGCGGCCTATTTTTGGCACATGGAGGTGCATCGCAAAGTCTCACGCCATTCCAAGCCGGCGGACGATGTTGGCCAGCCCCACCCCCCAAGGCTATAGCCCACCCGTTTTTGTGGCATTTTTCCGCTGGACGAACTTGGCGCCCCGGCCTTCGGGCAGTTATTTTTGGGCGCGGCTGTGCCCGCGGCCACTCTTTGGCACACGGAGGTGCCTTGCAAAGTTTCGTACCATTCCGAGTCCGGCGGACAAAGTTGGCCAGCCCCACCCCCCAAGGCAATAGCCCACCCGTTTTTGTGGCCTTTTTCCGCTGGACGAACTTTGCACCCCGGCCTTCGGGCGGTTATTTTTGGGCGCGGCTGTGTCCACGGAAACTTTTTGGCACACAGAGGTGCCTCGCAAAGTCTCGTGCCATTCCGAGTCCGGCGGACGAAGTTGGCCAGCCCCACCCCCCAAGGCTATAGCCCACCCGTTTTTATGGCCTTTTTCCGATGGACGAACTTGGCGCCCCGGC
>NW_006262278.1:9697-12946 GCF_000493195.1 Citrus x clementina
GGCCTTTTTCCGCTGGACGAACTTGGCGCCCCGGCCTTCGGGCGGTTGTTTTTGGGCGCGGCTGTGCTCGCGGCATATTTTTGGCACACGGAGGCGCCTCACAAAGTCTCGCGCCATTCCGAGTCCGGCGGACGAAGTTGGCCAGCCCCACCCCCCAAGGCTATAGCCCACCCGATTTTGTGGGCTTTTTCCGTTGGACGAACTTGGCGCCCCGGCCTTCGGGCGGTTATTTTTGGGCACGGCTGTGCCCGCGGTCTATTTTTGGCACACGGAGGTGCCTCGCAAAGTCTCGTGCCATTCCGAGACCAGCGGACGAAGTTGGCCAGCCCCACCCCCCAAGGCTATAGCCCACCCGTTTTTGTGGGCTTTTTCCGCAGGACGAACTTTGCACCCCGGCCTTCGGGCGGTTGTTTTTGGGCGCGGCTGTGCTCGCGGCATATTTTTGGCACACGGAGGCGCCTCACAAAGTCTCGCGCCATTCCGAGTCCGGCGGACGAAGTTGGCCAGCCCCACCCCCCAAGGCTATAGCCCACCCGATTTTGTGGGCTTTTTCCGTTGGACGAACTTGGCGCCCCGGCCTTCGGGCGGTTATTTTTGGGCGCGGCTTTGCTCGCGGCCTATTTTTGGCACACGGAGGCCCCTCGCAAAGTCTCGCGGCATTCCGAGTCCGGCGGACGAAGTTGGCCAGCCCCACCCCCCAAGGCTATAGCCCACCCATTTTTGTGGCCTTTTTCCGCTGGACGAACTTGGCGCCCCGGCCTTCGGGCGGTTATTTTTGGGTGCGGCTTTGCCCACAGCCTATTTTTGGCAAACGGAGGTGCCTCGCATAGGCTCGCGCCATTCCGGGTCCGGCAGACGAAGTTGGCCAGCCCCACCCCCCAAGGCTATAGCCCACCTGTTTTTGTTGCCTTTTTCCGCTGGACGAACTTGGCGCCCCGTGCTTCGGGCAGTTATTTTTGTGTGCAGCTGTGCCCGAGGTCTATTTTTGGCACGTGGAGGCCCCTCGCAAAGTCTCGCGGCATTCCGAGTCCGGCGGACGAAGTTGGCCGGCCCCACCCCGCAAGGCTATAGCCCACCCGTTTTTGTGGCCTTTTTCCGCTGGACGAACTTGGCGCCCCGGCCTTCGGGCGGTTATTTTTGGGCGCGGCTTTGCCCGCGGCCTATCTTTGGCACACGGAGGCCCCTCGCAAAGTCTCGCGGCATTCTCAGTCCGGCGGACGAAGTTGGCCAGCCCCACCACCCAAGGCTATAGCCCACCCGTTTTTGTGGCCTTTTTCCGCTGGACGAACTTGGCGCCCTGGCCTTCGGGCGGTTATTTTTGGGCGCGGCTTTGCCCACGGCATATTTTTAGTAAACGGAGGTGCCTCGGATAGTCTCGCGCCTTTCCGAGTCCGGCGAACGATGTTGGCCAGCCCCACCCCCCAAGGCTATAGCCCACCCGTTTTTGTGGGCTTTTTCTGCTGGACGAACTTGGTGCCCCGGCCTTCGGGCGGTTATTTTTGGGCGCGCCCATGTCCGTGGCCTATTTTTGGCACATGGAGGCGCCTCGCAAAGTCTCGAGCCTTTCCGAGTCCGGCGGACGAAGTTGGCCAGCCTCACCCCCCAAGGCTATAGCGCACCCGTTTTTGTGGGCTTTTTCCGCTGGACGAACTTGGCGCCCCGGCCTTCGGGCGGTTATTTTTGGGTGCGGCTGTGCCCGCAGCCTATTTTTGGTACACGGAGGTGGCTCGCAAAGTCTCGTGCCATTCCGAGTCCGGCGGACGAAGTTGGCCAGCCCCATCCCCCAAGGCTATAGCCCACCCGTTTTTGTGGCCTTTTTCCGCTGGACGAACTTGGTGCCCCGGCCTTCGGGCGGTTATTTTTGGGCGCGGCCATGTCCGTGGCCTATTTTTGGCACATGGAGGCGCCTCGCAAAGTCTCGAGCCTTTCCGAGTCCGGCGGACGAAGTTGGCCAGCCCCACCCCCCAAGGCTATAGCCCACCCGTTTTTGTGGCCTTTTTCCGCTGGACGAACTTGGCGCCCCGGCCTTCGGGCGGTTATTTTTGGGTGCGGCTGTGCCCACGGCCGCTTTTTGGCACACGGAGGCACCTTGCAAAGTCTCGCGCCATTCCGAGTCCGGCGGACGATGTTGGCCAGCCCCACACCCCAAGGCTATAGCCCACCCGTTTTTGTGGCATTTTTCCGCTGGACGAACATGGCGCCCCGGCCTTCGGGCGGTTATTTTTGGGTGCGGCTGTGCCCGCGGCCTATTTTTGGCACATGGAGGCGCCTCACAAAGTCTCGCGCCATTCCGAGTCCGGCGGACGAAGTTGGCCAGCCCCACCCCCCAAGGCTATAGCGCACCCGTTTTTGTGGGCTTTTTCCGCTGGACGAACTTGGCGCCCCGGCCTTCGGGCGGTTATTTTTGGGTGCGGCTGTGCCCGCAGGCTATTTTTGGTACACGGAGGTGGCTCGCAAAGTCTCGTGCTATTCCGAGTCCGGCGGACGAAGTTGGCCAGCCCCACCCCCCAAGGCTATAGCGCACCCGTTTTTGTGGGCTTTTTCCGCTGGACGAACTTGGCGCCTCGGCCTTCGGGCGGTTATTTTTGGGCGCGGCTGTGCGCACGGCCACTTTTTGGCACACGGAGCTGCCTTGCAAAGTCTCGTGCCATTCCGAGTCCGGCGAACGATGTTGGCCAGCCCCACCCCCCAAGGCTATAGCCCACCCGTTTTTGTGGGCTTTTTCTGCTGGACAAACTTGGTGCCCCGGCCTTCAGGCGGTTATTTTTTGGCGCGCCCGTGTCCGTGGCCTATTTTTGGCACATGGAGGCGCCTCGCAAAGTCTCGAGCCTTTCCGAGTCCGGCGGACGAAGTTGGCCAGCCCCACCCCCCAAGGCTATAGCGCACCCGTTTTTGTGGGCTTTTTCCGCTGGACGAACTTGGCGCCCCGGCCTTCGGGCGGTTATTTTTGGGTGCGGCTGTGCCCGCAGCCTATTTTTGGTACACGGAGGTGGCTCGCAAAGTCTCGTGCTATTCCAAGTCCGGCGGACGAAGTTGGCCAGCCCCACCCCCCAAGGCTATAGCGCACCCGTTTTTGTGGGCTTTTTCCGCTGGACGAACTTGGCGCCCCGGCCTTCGGGCGGTTATTTTTGGGCGCGGCTGTGCCCACGGCCACTTTTTGGCACACGGACCTGCCTTGCAAAGTCTCGTGCCATTCCGAGTCCGGCGAACGATGTTGGCCAGCCCCACCCCCCAAGGCTATAGCCCACC
>NW_006262277.1:0-1046 GCF_000493195.1 Citrus x clementina
AGTGTTAATATCCCTTTGCTTGATGCTATTAAACAAGTTCCATCTTATGCCAAGTTTCTTAAAGACCTTTGTACTAAAAAGAGAAATATGCATGTTCAAAAGAAGGCATTTTTAACAGAAAACGTTAGTTCTATACTCCAACATAAAATTCCTTTAAAATGCAAAGACCCTGGCTCCCCCACTATCTCATGTAGTATAGGGAACCACACAATTGAGAATGCTTTGTTGGATTTAGGAGCTAGTGTAAATTTGTTGCCTTACTCTGTTTTCGTGAAACTTGGACTGGGAGAATTACACCCAACTCCAGTGGTGTTACAGCTTGCAGATCGGTCCACGAAAATACCTCGTGGTATTGTGGAGGACGTGCTTATCCAGGTAGACAAGTTTTATTTTCCTGTTGATTTCATTGTAATTGACACTCAACCAATACAGGACTCAAGGAAGCACATCCCCATTATTCTAGGCCGACCTTTCTTGGCAACTGCAGATGCTCATATTCAATGTAGGACCGAAAATATGCAATTGTCCTTCGGCAACATGACTATGGAGCTAAACATTTTCAACATTGTCAAACAACCTCACAGTGCAGATGATGGAATTGTTGATGTGGATTTAATAGAAACAATAGTTGATAATACTTTTCTTTCAAACCTTAGTGATGATCCTTTACAAACATGTTTAACTCACTTTGGTTTGGATTTTGATATTGACAGATCAGTCGATGAGGTCAACGCCCTACTTGACTCAACACCATCCATGGACACTAATAAATGGAAGTCAAGAGTTGAACAACTAGCACCATCAGAGAAGAAACTCATCCCATCATCAGAATCACCACCGAAACTCGAGCTCAAACCATTACCCAACACTTTGGAATATGCATTTTTGGGAGAAGAAAGTTCTCTGCCGGTAATCATCTCATCATCCCTCAATGATGAACAAAAAGGTAAGTTGTTGGATGTTTTAAAAGAGCACAAAGGAGCATTAGATGGACCATAGCATACATCACAGTATGAATCCAGTAGACTGCATGCATTACATTCACC
>NW_006262277.1:1262-10345 GCF_000493195.1 Citrus x clementina
CTACAGGATGGCGTGTATGCATTGATTATAGAAAATTGAATTCTGTCACACGTAAAGATCATTTTCCTTTACCATTTATCGATCAAATGCTTGATAGATTAGCAGGCCACGAATTTTATTGCTTTCTAGATGGTTACTCAGGATATAATCAGATTCCCATAGCACCAAAAGATCAAGAGAAAACTACTTTCACTTGCCCTTTTGGCACATTTGCATATAGGAGAATGCCATTTGGATTATGTAATGCACCTGCTACATTTCAACGATACATGTTAAGCATTTTTTCTGATATGGTTGAACGATTCCTTGAAGTCTTTATGGATGACTTTTCTGTCTTTGGTGACTCGTTTGATCAATGTTTACATCATCTAACGCTAGTTCTGCAGAGATGTATCGAGAAGAATTTGGTCTTAAATTGGGAGAAGTGCCATTTTATGGTAAAACAAGGTATTGTCCTCGGTCACATCATTTCGAGCAAAGGTATTGAGGTGGACAAAGCCAAGGTGGATCTCATTTCTAATCTTCCTTCACCCAAAACAGTCAGAGAAGTAAGATCTTTCCTTGGGCATGCTGGTTTCTATAGACGTTTCATTAAAGATTTTAGCAAAGTTTCTAGACCCTTATGCAATTTACTTGCTAAGGATGTACCTTTTATCTTTAATGATTCATGTCTCATGGCGTTTGAAAAATTAAAACAATTGTTGACATCATCACCCATCATTCAGGCCCCAAACTGGAGCTTACCATTTGAGCTTATGTGTGATGCATCTGATTATGCAGTAGGAGCAGTTTTAGGACAAAGAGTTGATCGAATTCCTCATGTTATTTACTATGCTAGTATGACATTGAATGATGCACAGTTGAACTATTCAACTACTGAAAAAGAAATGCTAGCAGTAGTGTTTGCATTGGAAAAATTTCGATCTTATCTCATTGGTTGTAAAATAATTATATTCACAGATCATGCTGCTCTTAAATATCTTCTCACAAAGAAAGATGCAAAAGCTAGACTAATTCGTTGGGTATTACTTTTGCAGGAATTTGACTTGGAATTCAAAGATAAGAAAGGCACAGAGAATGTTGTGGCGGACCACCTCTCTCGTCTCTATTTTGACACAATTACAGAATCATTACCATTGAATGAGTCATTTCCAGATGAACAATTAATGAATGTGGAAGTATTACCTTGGTATGCTGATATAGTTAATTATCTTGTTACAGGTAAACTTCCAGAGCATTGGACCAAGCGAGATAAGGCTAAATTCTTTGCAGAAATAAAGAATTTCTTTTGGGATGACCCATATTTGTTCAAGTATTGTGCAGACCAAATTGTTAGACGATGTGTCCCTGAAAATGAAATTCAGAATATTCTTTCATTCTGCCATGAACAAGCGTGTGGAGGCCATTTCAGTGCTAAGAAAACAGCTACAAAAGTTTTACAATGTGGTTTCTATTGGCCAACTATATTTCGAGATGCTTACACTTTCTGTTCTTCATGTGATAGGTGTCAACGAATGGGGAGCATTACACGAAGAAACATGATGCCACTAAATCCAATTTTAGTGGTTGAGATTTTTGACGTATGGGGTATCGACTTCATGGGACCCTTTCCCCCTTCTTTTGGCCATCAATACATATTGGTTGGTGTTGACTACGTCTCAAAATGGGTAGAAGCAATTCCATGTAGAACCAATGATCACAAGGTGGTGATAGGATTTTTGAAAAACAACATTGTCTCACGCTTTGGATTCCCTCGAGCAATAATCAGTGATGGTGGTGCCCACTTTTGTAACAAAGCATTCAAAGCACTTTTGACAAAGTATTCAATCACACACAAAGTGGCAACCCCGTATCATCCGCAAACCAGTGGCCAAGTTGAGATATCCAATCGAGAAATAAAGCACATATTAGAAAAGACGGTGAGGCCAGACAGAAAAGATTGGTCATTAAGACTTGATGATGCATTATGGGCATATAGAACGGCTTTCAAGACCCCGATTGGGATGTCACCCTACAGGCTAGTGTATGGAAAAGCTTGCCACCTACCTGTGGAACTCGAACATCGTGCATATTGGGCAATCAAGAAATTCAACTTTGACATGCGGCAAGCCAGCTCAGAAAGAAGATTACAACTGGCAGAACTTGAAGAAATTCGCAATGACGCATACGAAAATGCCAAGATTTACAAGCAACGAATGAAAGTCTTCCATGATAAGCAAATTATGAGAAAATCGTTCACTCCAGGTCAGAAAGTGCTTTTGTTCAATTCTCGCTTGCACCTATTCCCAGGTAAGTTACGCTCTCGTTGGTCTGGTCCCTTTATTGTTCATACTGTTTTTCCACATTGGGCAATTGAAATTAAGGACCCAAAGAACGGTGTCACGTTTAAAGTTAATGGTCAAAGATTAAAGCCATATCTAGAATACCAACCACATGGAGAAGACACCAAAATAAATTTGAGTGACCCACCAGATTTGAATTGATTTTTTCTTTTTGTTGATTTGATTTTTCTTTCTTTCTTTTTATTATTCTTTTGCTAATTGAAATTATTTTTGCATAAGTGTGTTTGTTTTACCATTAAGTTTTTTTTTTCTTATCATTGTTAATCATGAGTACCATACTTAGACCGTTCCTCCTGAACATTCTTAAACCACTTCAACGTGTCAAAACTCATCCCAAAAAGCAGATTCAATTTTGTAAAACACAACGCATTTGGGCTCTACAACCACCAGAGTTAGTAGCTTATGTTGAGGGTTTAGAACGCCAACTCAGAGACATTGAGAGAAGTGTTTACGACATCCAGTTGGAGCTTGAGGTAAATTCAATAAGAGGACGATTTTAATTTTCTTTGTGTGTTTTGATTTGTTTTTCTGTTTGTGTGCTTTAGTTTGTTACCCCGGTGAAGTGGCGGATAACGGTACTCCGTGACAATCAAGTCGGTTACTTCAGTTTCCCACAATAACTGACATTCTGAGGCGAAAGTATGGACAGAAACGAGATTCTAGCGAAGCTTCACAAGCGATTCCCTTCACTTCCTCAGAATGCCCTCCTTACGATCTATAAAGCTCGGTCCGAATGCATGCGATTACTCATGAAGAATAACATACCTGCTGACATCCGTTGGTTAATCGAGGCTAAAGTACGATCGGCAGGTGAGTTACCTCCAAAATTTATTGCATTCATGCCTGGTTGTGGTAAAGGAAATTATGCAAGAAAACGACGAGCTCGAAGAATTTCTGTTGCTTGTCATAAGTGTGCCAGAATGAGTTGCAATAGAAACCCATGTTCTTTAGGAATGGTGTCTGATAACAGGGAAGATAAGATTCAATTCATTAGGGATGGCTTGAATAAGGAGTCATTGGATGATATCCTTTTGTCTCTTGAAACGCATTCCAGTGGATATGTGCAAGGAGCGATTCTCCAGTTATGGCCATTATTCCAGAAAGAGCATGCACGATATAGTCTCGGGAATCTGACTATAAACGACCCTGTTTGCCAGTTTATAAGAAAACTGGATAGGAAGCCTATCCTCGACCCATAGAGGGGGTTCAAGCCGTTTCTGGACGTAAAACCAGAGGAAGATGTGAGCCACAGTCGCAACTACCTGTAAATATCCTTTTACTTTATTGTTATTTTATTTCACTATTGTCTTATTGTTTGCATTATTGTCTTTAATAATTTTATTACTGTTTGCTTCTTCCTTTTTACTGTTTTTCTTTTTGACTTGCGAGCCACGTGCTTTACGCGTTATTTGACACTAACATATTACCTCATACACAACCATGACCCACTATCACCGAGACTCTTAAATGTGATTTCTTTTTTGTCAAGCACTCACAAATTGTTTTCGAGAAGTATCACAATGGCAGCTACTCCCAATAGACAATTCAAGAACATTTGTGTGCTTTCTGGATTTACCTATGGCAAACATAAAGAGTTCGTTGAGGCAGCCATAGATCTTGGTCAAAGCATAGCAGCGAGAAAATTACACTTGGTGTATGGAGGAGGTAATCGAGGGTTATCAAAAATGGTCTCAGAAGCAGCTTTTATCAGAGGAAGTCAAGTGTTAGGCATCATCCCAAGAGTCCTAAAACCATTAGGCAGTTCGTCTGACTCATCAACTGGAGAAGAGTTAGTCGTCTCAGGTATGCAAGAAAGAATAACTGAAATGCTTAATTATGCTGATGCTTTTATTTTCCTTCCAGGAGATCTTGCAACACTAGAGGCACTTATGACACTAGCATCTTGGGCCCATCTACACATTCACCAGAAACCCATCGGTTTGTTAAATGTCAATAACTTTTATGATGGCTTTATCGCATTTCTTAACCATGCAATAAAAAACTATTTCATTCCCTCTAATGCGAAAAAACTCTTTATTTGTGCTCACACTGCTAATGAGCTACTTGATATGTTACAAGCTTATCGACCGGAGCCAGACCCCTGGACCTTTGTGTTGGAGCGTCCAAATAATGATGGTAACAGTAGCCGCAGTAAGAAGTACAAATTAGATTTAACTCTCCGCCTGTAAATATTTTCTTCTGTGTTGCACCACCCAGGTGATGTCTTCTAAACTCTACTTCTTTCATTTCAAACATTGAGGACAATGTTTCGTTCTAGTTGGGGGGAGGGAATAGTCGACAATTGTGGAATTTTGGTTAAGTTTTTACTAATTTTTTGTTGTAGAAACTAACTGTTGCTAACTTTTTGTGTTGAAGATGGCTGAATATGGAGTGTAGTTACTCTAGAAACGCATCTTCATTGTTTGAAAAAAAAAATTCAAAAAAAAAAAAAACAATTCAGACATTTTCTTTTTCTTTATTATGTGTTTATGTTTATTTTTCTTCTTTAATTTCTCCTCTATAAATATACATTTTCCAACTTTTGAGTCGAAGATGGCTGAATATGGAGTGTAGTTCCTCTAGAAACGCATCTTCTTTTAAAAAAAAAAAAATCATTTTCGTTTTCTATCATTTTACGTGTAACTTTTCTAATTAGTTTTTATACATCATTTTCACATTTCTGCATGCATATTTTCCTTTCATGTTTAGAATAGGTTGGGGGGTAGAATGATGTTTAAAAAATCATATTTTCCTTTCATGTTTAGAATAGGTTGGGGGGTAGAATGATGTTTAAAAAAAAAAAATGTGTGATTTGTTTTAACATTGGATGACATGATTAATTTCAAATTTTAGTATTTGTATTATCTTTGGTCTTAAGTGATGTTACGCTATGTTTGCTACTTTACATGTTGATGTCGGAGACAAATGTGAGTTGCTTGAAGGAATGAACATGTCATAATAAGTACCAAGTGAGTTTTTGAACCTATTATTTTTCTTGGAGAATAACCCTTTTGCCCACTCTTTATACAGCTTAGCAGTTTATTATTTTATACACGATCTCTAAATTACTTTTGAGTTAACCCTTAAAAAAAAAATTGTAAAATAAAAAAAAAGAGAAAAAAAGAAAAAGAAAAAAGAGTGTTTTGCTACATTTGGAGGCCCATCTAACTAGTAGATATGGAAGATTATTTAGAGCCCTAAAAGACGATGGAGAGGCCATCTTTGATCCGTTTGAGCCTTTCAAGCCATCCCTTTTATTTAATATCCATAGTTAACCCTTTTGAGCTTTTAAAAAATAAAAAAAATAAATTAAAAAAAAAACCTTTTCTTTGTCAACTTATCATCTTGACCCACTCCGATTTGGAGTATTACCCGATATCTTATAAGTTCCATCACCTATTTATGTTTGAGAAAATGTAAATAATTATTTTGTTCAGTGAAGTTATGCCAAATAAAAAAAACAAAAACAAAAACAAAAACAAAAGTTGTTGTTTCAAAAGAATAAAAATAGGTGAAATCCACCTTGCAACTTCCAAAAAAAAAAAAAAAATTCTCTGCATTTTTCTCAAACATACACTTTGTTTTCCTTATTTTCCTTCTTTGTTAGCCATGTCCCTAGCCTACGTTTCGTCCTAATAAAAGTCCTTCTTGATTTTAGGGAATTATAGTTTGAAGTAGAAGCTAGTTATATGGGCTAAAAAGATGTAGTGATGCATAATTAAAAAAAAAAAAAGATAAATAAAGTGGGTTGACTAACATTTTATTTGACTTGAGATCGTATTATTTCTAAGCTGAGGGCATATTTATTTCATCTTGGTGAGAGTATGTGATATCACTTCTTTATTATTTTCTCTCTCAATTACCATTCATTGGAGTGACTATTTTTATTGGGATTAATTTATTTGTGAGAGTGTCACTACTTCCAGTGAGATTTTGGGGTTTGACATGTCATTCTTGAGAGTAGCTAAAACAAAGTCTACTGGGCTAATTCATGTGGATGGTTGATGTGGGTGTGATGTTGCTTTAGACTGGAGATAATGCTTATACTTTTATTTGATTGCTATCATTAATCTGATGGAATAAATACGAGTGTTTCTATTAAAACAAACAAAAAATTATTTTGAATTTGAATTTTGTTTTCGCTTTATTTGCTAGGGACTAGCAATAAGCTGGTTGGGGGGTGTGTTGAGTGTTAGAAAATGCATATTTATAAAGGAGAAAACCGTCATTTTACATTTTAAGTCTTACTAACAACCCTTACTTTTATATATTTAACCTTCTTGTGATTTAATTACATGTGTTTTATTTTAATTAAGTATTTTATGTATTTTAGGGGCATTATAGTCATTTCACAATAAAGGAGAGATCAGACGGCAAAACGGACATCACTTTTGAACTCAGAACGGTCGAAAACCTTAGGAGGAGCATAAAAGGAAAAATGGCACTATTCACATGTACGGTACTATTCACGTGTACGGTACTATATACGTTACTGTTCACGACACTGTTCACATAGACGGATGATGACGTGGCATTGACCGATGATGTGGCATTGACTGATGAGGTGTCACGATCCTGTTGGACTAAAATTCTTATGTACTGTTGATGGTGACGTGGCAGCATATCAGTGGACGAAAAATCTCGCGTACGGTGCATGCATCACACAGGATTATTTTCAACCAAACCGCGTTACTGTTCATCCGGGTCAAACCGCGTTACTGTTCATCCGGGTCAAACCGCGTTACTGTTCATCCGGGTCAAACCGCGTTACTGTTCAAAGTCGGGTCAAACCGTGTTACTGTTCATCCGCGTGGTCAAACCGTGGACTGTTGACTGATGACGTGGCGCAATCCTGAGCGTCCAAACTGTTTTTAATCCGATGGCCATGATTTACTCCATGTATCTATAAAAAGGGGGTCTCCCCCCCCTAATTTGATATCTCTGAATCCATTTTTGGGATCCATTTTCTGTAATTCCCTCTCCATCTTGTATTTTCTTCGTATTTTAATAAATTTCGATTTTGCCCCTAGTTCAATTATGAGTGGCTAATTTTCTTTCAAGCTTGGGTTGAAGGTGAAGTCTCAACATGTGTCATGGGCTTTATTTGGTAAATTTATTTTCTCTTCCCCTCTAGTTTTTGTGGATGTTTTGACTTTTCGTCGACAAATAATACTAATCTTGTCTAGTACCGCCTTGGTTTCACCGGCCCTCTGGTACAAGGTTATTATTATTTGGCACGATAAGCCCTTAGCACCATATTGATTAGAGCGTGGTTCATGAGGTGTGGATTCCCCCCTCATGATTTAATTGGCATTAATAAGGAATATTTAGCCCATGATGCATGTTGATGCGGATCCGAATACCCAAGTACGTCATTTCAATAGAATTATCTTCAATCTATTCTCGCAATTGCAATTCCAATTTTAGAATTTATTCTCGCCATTTTAATTTAAGTCTTAGCATATTCCAAATCATTTCCACTATAAATCCAACAACCCATTTACAAAATTAATTCTATACACATAATTAAAATCCACCTCCTCGTGGGATCGACACTCGTCACCATTAGTTTATACTACAATAGATTCGTGCGCTTGCGAGTACATTAAAATTTGCACAACACCGGCCTCCTACTAGGAGCATAAGGCTATTCCTGCTAGAGGTTGAAGTGGGTAGACCCAGTCCATGGTGGTTGGCAAGACGTACACTCCTATCCAGAAATCAATTACGATAGTAAAGCACCCACTTCCGAGAGTGGAGGGAGGTGATGGACGTGGATCGTAGGAAGGGCCGGATTCAAAGGAAGGCTATAAAAGGGTAATCAACGAAGGTAAATGGGTTAGACTTTTTGAGATTAGAGCCTAGGAAAAGAGTTTTCTATTGAGAGATCATAAAATAGCCATAAGATTAGTGTCCGTGTTTCTCAGAAAGACAAACCTACATTTCTGACTTGAGCGTCAGAGGGTTTATGCTGGGAAAACACCCAGCGTGCTCTGACCAGTTTGTGTGTACGCAGGAGTCTACAGAGAGGAAGTCTTATGAGGAGAGATCCTGGTCGCAGAGCGAGTTAGTTGAGGAGAGATCATGGTCGTGGACGAGCAGAAAACCATAATCTCACATTAACACATAATGATTGATTCCACTCTTCCCATAATGAATGAAAATGTAATTATAGAAATTTCTTGCCTAGAGATGAAGAAGGCATCGAATGAATACAGTATAGAACATGTGAATGTATTATTTTTTGTAATTTCCAAGGAACATTTATAATAATTGATTTCTATATAAATATTGTTGGTATAAGTTTCTACGGAAACCACCCATAATTTACTAGAAATCCAAAGCAAATAAGTTTGATAATTTTATAGATAATTTTTCCCGTACATTCATTAATATAAAACAACCACGAGAGCTAGCTCAAGAGACATCTAACAACAACGGATATGATTAATTATATTCCGACAAATGGGAATGAATAAATTAATTTTCGCCAATAAGTTTCAAATGAAAGATCAAGCCGAATTACAATAATTATTAAATATCATAATGAAAAAGAAAAGCAATGATTCTAAAACGTACGTTGTCCAACAGAAAAGGAAAAGCAAGAGCTGATGGGGATTTCGAGTCCAAAGAAATTTAACAAAGCTAGCACAAGCGAATTGATTAACAACAACGTTTGGTATCTCAATTTGATGTTGGAATACGAAACTTAAAATTCTTAACTTTGTTTAAAATATGAAA
>NW_006262276.1:0-10088 GCF_000493195.1 Citrus x clementina
CAGCGGAAAAATGGCCAAAAATTGGGTGGGCTATAGCCTTGGTGGGGGGCGCGGGCGAAGTTCGTCCGCCGGACTCGGAATGGGGCGAGACTTTGCGCGGGGCCTCGGGGCGCCAAAAAATAAGCCGCGGGCAAAGCCGCGCCCAAAAATAAGCGCCCGAAGGTCGTGGTGCCAAAACCCCCCAGCGGAAAAATGGCCAAAAAACGGGTGGGCTATAGCCTTGGTGGGGGGCGCGGGCGAAGTTCGTCCGCCGGACTCGGAATGGGGCGAGACTTTGCGAGGGGCGTCGGGGTGCCCGCAGGAAGTCGCGGGCACAGCCGCGCCCAAAAATAAGCGCCCGAAGGTCGTGGTGCCAAAACCCCCCAGCGGAAAAATGGCCAAAAAACGGGTGGGCTATAGCCTTGGTGGGGGGCGCGGGCGAAGTTCGTCCGCCGGACTTGGAATGGGGCGAGACTTTGCGAGGGGCCTCGGGGCACCAAAAATAAGCCGCAGGCAAAGCCGCGCCCAAAAATAAGCGCCCGAAGGTCGTGGTGCCAAAAGCCCCCAGCGGAAAAATGGCCAAAAAACGGGTGGGCTATAGCCTTGGTGGGGGGCGCGGGCGAAGTTCGTCCGCCGGACTCGGAATGGGGCGAGACTTTGCGAGGGCCATCGGGGTGCCCGCAGGAAGTCGCGGGCACAGCCGCGCCCAAAAATAAGCGCCCGAAGGTCGTGGTGCCAAAACCCCCCAGCGGAAAAATGTCCAAAAAACGGGTGGGCTATAGCCTTGGTGGGGGGCGCGGGCGAAGTTCGTCCGCCGGACTCGGAATGGGGCGAGACTTTGCGAGGGGCGTCGGGGTGCCCGCAGGAAGTCGCGGGCACAGCCGCGCCCAAAAATAAGCGCCCGAAGGTCGTGGTGCCAAAACCCCCCAGCGGAAAAATGGCCAAAAAACGGGTGGGCTATAGCCTTGGTGGGGGGCGCGGGCGAAGTTCGTCCGCCGGACTCGGAATGGGGCGAGACTTTGCGAGGGGCCTCGGGGCACCAAAAATAAGCCGCAGGCAAAGCCGCGCCCAAAAATAAGCGCCCGAAGGTCGTGGTGCCAAAAGCCCCCAGCGGAAAAATGGCCAAAAAACGGGTGGGCTATAGCCTTGGTGGGGGGCGCGGGCGAAGTTCGTCCGCCGGACTCGGAATGGGGCGAGACTTTGCGAGGGCCATCGGGGTGCCCGCAGGAAGTCGCGGGCACAGCCGCGCCCAAAAATAAGCGCCCAAAGGTCGTGGTGCCAAAACCCCCCAGCGGAAAAATGGCCAAAAAACGGGTGGGCTATAGCCTTGGTGGGGGGCGCGGGCGAAGTTCGTTCGCCGGACTCGGAATGGGGCGAGACTTTGCGAGGGGCCTCGGGGCACCAAAAATAAGCCGCGGGCAAAGCCGCGCCCAAAAATAAGCGCCCGAAGGTCGTGGTGCCAAAACCCCCCAGCGGAAAAATGGCCAAAAAACGGGTGGGCTATAGCCTTGGTGGGGGGCGCGGGCGAAGTTCGTCCGCCGGACTCGGAATGGGGCGAGACTTTGCGAGGGGCCTCGGGGCACCAAAAATAAGCCGCGGGCAAAGCCGCGCCCAAAAATAAGCGCCCGAAGGTCGTGGTGCCAAAAGCCCCCAGCGGAAAAATGGCCAAAAAACGGGTGGGCTATAGCCTTGGTGGGGGGCGCGGGCGAAGTTCGTCCGCCGGACTCGGAATGGGGCGAGACTTTGCGCGGGGCCTCGGGGCGCCAAAAATAAGCCGTGGGCAAAGCCGCGCCCAAAAATAAGCGCCCGAAGGTCGTGGTGCCAAAACCCCCCAGCGGAAAAATGGCCAAAAAACGGGTGGGCTATAGCCTTGGTGGGGGGCGCGGACGAAGTTCGTCCGCCGGATTCGGAATGGGGTGAGACTTTGCGAGGGGCCTCGGGGTGCCAAAAATAAGCCGCGGGCAAGGCCGCGCCCAAAAATAAGTGCCCGAAGGACGTGGTGCCAAAACCCCCCAGCGGAAAAATGGCTAAAAAACGGGTGGGCTATAGCCTTGGTGGGGGGCGCGGGCGAAGTTCGTCCGCCGGACTCGGAATGGAGCGAGACTTTGCGAGGGGCCTCGGGGTGCCCGCGGGAAGTCGTGGGCACAGCCGCGCCCAAAAATAAGCGCCCGAAGGTCGTGGTGCCAAAACCCCCCAGCGGAAAAATGGCCAAAAAACGGGTGGGCTATAGCGTTGGTGGGGGGCGCGGGCGAAGTTCGTCCGCCGGACTCGGAATGGGGCGAGACTTTGCGAGGGGCCTCGGGGCACCAAAAATAAGCCGCGGGCAATGCCGCGCCCAAAAATAAGCGCCCGAAGGTCGTGGTGCCAAAAGCCCCCAGCGGAAAAATGGTCAAAAAACGGGTGGGCTATAGCCTTGGTGGGGGGCGCGGGCGAAGTTCGTCCGCCGGACTCGGAATGGGGCGAGACTTTGCGAGGGGCATCGGGGTGCCCGCAGGAAGTCGCGGGCACAGCCGCGCCCAAAAATAAGCGCCCGAAGGTCGTGGTGCCAAAACCCCCCAGCGGAAAAATGGCCAAAAAACGGGTGGGCTATAGCCTTGGTGGGGGGCGCGGGCGAAGTTCGTCCGCCGGACTCGGAATGGGGCGAGACTTTGCGAGGGGCCTCGGGGCACCAAAAATAAGCCGTGGGCAAAGCCGCGCCCAAAAATAAGCGCCCGAAGGTCGTGGTGCCAAAAGCCCCCAGCGGAAAAATGGCCAAAAAACGGGTGGGCTATAGCCTTGGTGGGGGGCGCGGGCGAAGTTCGTCCGCCGGACTCGGAATGGGGCAAGACTTTGCGCGGGGCCTCGGGGCGCCAAAAATAAGCCGTGGGCAAAGCCGCGCCCAAAAATAAGCGCCCGAAGGTCGTGGTGCCAAAACCCCCCAGCGGAAAAATGGCCAAAAAACGGGTGGGCTATAGCCTTGGTGGGGGGCGCGGGCGAAGTTCGTCCGCCGGACTCGGAATGGGGCGAGACTTTGCGAGGGGCCTCGGGGTGCCAAAAATAAGCCGCGGGCAAGGCCGCGCCCGAAAATAAGTGCCCGAAGGACGTGGTGCCAAAACCCCCCAGCGGAAAAATGGCTAAAAAACGGGTGGGCTATAGCCTTGGTGGGGGGCGCGGGCGAAGTTCGTCCGCCGGACTCGGAATGGAGCGAGACTTTGCGAGGGGCCTCGGGGTGCCCGCGGGAAGTCGCGGGCACAGCCGCGCCCAAAAATAAGCGCCCGAAGGTCGTGGTGCCAAAACCCCCCAGCGGAAAAATGGCCAAAAAACGGGTGGGCTATAGCCTTGGTGGGGGGCGCGGGCGAAGTTCGTCCGCCGGACTTGGAATGGGGCGAGACTTTGCGAGGAGCCTTGGGGTGCCCGCGGGAAGTCGCGGGCACAGCCGCATCCAGAAATAAGCGCCCGAAGGTCGTGGTGCCAAAACCCCCCAGCGGAAAAATGGTGAAAAAACGGGTGGGCTATAGCCTTGGAGGGGGGCGCGGGCGAAGTTCGTCCGCCGGACTCGGAATGGGGCGAGACTTTGCGAGGGGCCTCGGGGTGCCAAAAATAAGCCGTGGGCAAGGCCGTGCCCAAAAATAAGCGCCCGAAGGTCGTGGTGCCAAAACCCCCCAGCGGAAAAATGGCCAAAAAACGGGTGGGCTATAGCCTTGGTGGGGGGCGCGGGCGAAGTTCGTCCGCCGGACTCGGAATGGGGAGAGACTTTGCGAGGGGCCTCGGGGTGCCCGCGGGAAGTCGCGGGCACAGCCGCATCCAGAAATAAGCGCCCGAAGGTCGTGGTGCCAAAACCCCCCAGCGGAAAAATGGCCAAAAAATGGGTGGGCTATAGCCGTGGTGGGGGGCGCGGGCGAAGTTCGTCCGCCGGACTCGGAATGGGGCGAGAGTTTGTGAGGGGCCTCGGGGTGCCCGCGGGAAGTCGCAGGTACAGCCGCGACCAGAAATAATCGCCCGAAGGTCGTGGTGCCAAAACCCCCCAGCGGAAAAATGGCCAAAAAACGGGTGGGCTATAGCCTTGGTGGGGGGCGCGGACGAAGTTCGTCCGCCGGACTCGGAATGGGGCGAGACTTTGCGAGGGGCCTCGGGGTGCCAAAAATAAGCCGCGGACAAAGCCGCGCCCAAAGGTCGTGGTGCCAATACCCCCCAGCGGAAAAATGGCCAAAAAACGGGTGGGCTATAGCCTTGGTGGGGGGCGCGGGCAAAGTTCGTCCGCCGGACTCGGAATGGGGCGAGACTTTGCGAGGGGCCTCGGGGTGCCAAAAATAAGCCGCGGGCACAGCCGCGCCCAAAAATAAGCGCCCGATGGTCGTGGTGCCAAAACCCCCCAGCGGAAAAATGGCCAAAAAACGGGTGGGCTATAGCCTTGGTGGGGGGCGCGGGCGAAGTTCGTCCGCCGGACTCGGAATGGGGCGAATTTTTTGCGAGGGGCCTCGGGGTGCCCGCGGGAAGTCGCGGGCCCAGCCGCGACCAAAAATAAATGCCCGAAGGTCGTGGTGCCAAAACCCCCCAGCGGAAAAATGGCCAAAAAACGGTAGGGCTATAGCCTTGGTGGGGGGCACGGGCAAAATTCGTCCGCCGGATTTGGAATGGGGCGAGACTTTGCAAGGGGCGTCGGGGTGCCCGCGGAAAATCGCGGGCACAGCCGCGTCCCAAAATAAGCGCCCGAAGGTCGGGGTGCAAAAACCCCCAGCGAAAAATTGCCCAAAAACGGGTGGGCTATAGTCTTGGTGGGGGGCGCGGGCGAAGTTCGTCCGCCGGACTCGGAATGGGGCGAGCCTTTGCGAGGGGCCTCAGGGTGCCCGCGGGAAGCCGCGGGCACAGCCGCGTCCAGAAATAAGCGCCCGAAGGTCGTGGTGCCAAAACCCCCCAGCGGAAAAATGGCCAAAAATCGGGTGGGCTATAGCCTTGGTGGGGGGCGCGGGCGAAGTTCGTCCGCCGGACTCGGAATGGGGCGAAACTTTGCGAGGGGCCTCGAGGTGCCCGCGGGAAGTCGCGGGCACAGCCGCGACCAAAAATAAGTGCCCGAAGGTCGTGGTGCCAAAACCCCCCAGCGGAAAAATGGCCAAAAAACGGTAGGGCTATAGCCTTGGTGGGGGGCACGGGCGAAGTTCGTCCGCCGGACTTGGAATGGGGCGAGACTTTGCGAGGGGCGTCGGGGTGCCCGCGGGAAGTCGCGGGCACAGCCGCGTCCAGAAATAAGCGCCCGAAGGTCGTGGTGCCAAAACCCCCAAGCGGAAAAATGGCCAAAAAACGGGTGGGCTATAGCCTTGGTGGGGGGCGCGGGCGAAGTTCGTCCGCCGGACTCGGAATGGGGCGAGACTTTGCGAGGGGCCTCAGGGTGCCCGCGGGAAACCGCGGGCACAGCCGCGTCCAGAAATAAGCACCCGAAGGTCGTGGTGCCAAAACCCCCCAGCGGAAAAATGGCCAAAAAACGGGTGGGCTATAGCCTTGGTGGGGGGCGCGGGCGAAGTTCGTCCGCCGGACTCGGAATGGGGCGAAACTTTGCGAGGGGCCTCGGGGTGCCCGCGGGAAGTCGCGGGCACAGCCGCGATTAAAAATAAGTGCCCGAAGGTCGTGGTGCCAAAACCCCCCAGCGGAAAAATGGCCAAAAAACGGGTGGGCTATAGCCTTGGTGGGGGGCACGGGCGAAGTTCGTCCGCCGGACTTGCAATGGGGCGAGACTTTGCGAGGGGCGTCGGGGTGCCCGCGGGAAGTCGCGGGCACAGCTGCGTCCAGAAATAAGCGCCCGAAGGTCGTGGTGCCAAAACCCCCCAGCGGAAAAATGGCCAAAAAACGGGTGGGCTATAGCCTTGGTGGGGGGCGCGGGCGAAGTTCGTCCGCCGGACTCGGAATGGGGCGAGACTTTGCGAGGGGCCTCAGGGTGCCCGCGGGAAGCCGCGGGCACAGCCGCGTCCAGAAATAAGCGCCCGAAGGTCGTGGTGCCAAAACCCCCCAGCGGAAAAATGGCCAAAAAACGGGTGGGCTATAGCCTTGGTGGGGGGCGCGGGCGAAGTTCGTCCGCCGGACTCGGAATGGGGCGAGACTTTGCGAGGGGCCTCAGGATGCCCGCGGGAAGCCGCGGGCACAGCCGCGTCCAGAAATAAGGGCCCGAAGGTCGTGGTGCCAAAACCCCCCAGCGGAAAAATGGCCAAAAAACGGGTGGGCTATAGACTTGGTGGGGGGCGCGGGCGAAGTTCGTCCGCCGGACTCGGAATGGGGCGAAACTTTGCGAGGGGCCTCGGGGTGCCCGCGGGAAGTCGCGGGCACAGCCGCGACCAAAAATAAGTGCCCGAAGGTCGTGGTGCCAAAACCCCCCAGCGGAAAAATGGCCAAAAAACGGGTGGGCTATAGCCTTGGTGGGGGGCACGGGCGAAGTTCGTCCGCCGGACTTGGAATGGGGTGAGACTTTGCGAGGGGCGTCGGGGTGCCCGCGGGAAGTCGCGGGCACAGCCGCGTCCAGAAATAAGCGCCCGAAGGTCGTGGTGCCAAAACCCCCCAGCGGAAAAATGGCCAAAAAACGGGTGGGCTATAGCCTTGGTGGGGGGCACGGGCGAAGTTCGTCCGCCGGACTTGCAATGGGGCGAGACTTTGCGAGGGGCCTCGGGGTGCCCGCGGGAAGTCGCGGGCACAGCCGCGTCCAGAAATAAGCACCCGAAGGTCGTGGTGCCAAAACCCCCCAGCGGAAAAATGGCCAAAAAACGGGTGGGCTATAGCCGTGGTGGGGGGCGCGGGCGAAGTTCGTCCGCCGGACTCGGAATGGGGCGAGACTTTGCGAGGGGCCTCAGGGTGCCCGCGGGAAGTCGCGGGCAACGCCGCGACCAGAAATAAGCGCCCGAAGGTCGTGGTTCCACAACCCCCCAGCGGAAAAATGGCCAAAAAACGGGTGGGCTATAGCCTTGGTGGGGGGCGCGGGCGAAGTTCGTCCGCCGGACTCGGAATGGGGCGAGACTTTGCGAGGGGCCTCGGGGTGCCCGCGGGAAGTCACGGGCACAGCCGCGTCCAGAAATAAGTGCCCGAAGGTCGTGGTGCCAAAACCCCCCAGCGGAAAAATGGCCAAAAAATGGGTGGGCTATAGCCTTGGTGGGGGGCGCGGGCGAAGTTCGTCCGCCGGACTCGGAATGGAGCGAGACTTTGCGAGGGGCCTCGGGGTGCCAAAAATAAGCCGCGGGCACAGCCGCGCCCAAAAATAAGCACCCGAAGGTCGTGGTGCCAAAACCCCCCAGCGAAAAAATGGCCAAAAAACGGGTGGGCTATAGCCTTGGTGGGGGGCGCGGGCGAAGTTCGTCCGCCGGACTCGGAATGGGGCGAGACTTTGCGAGGGGCCTCGAGGTGGCAAAAATAAGCCGCGGGCAAAGCCGCGCCCAAAAATAAGCGCCCGAAGGTCGTGGTGCCAAAACCCCCCAGCGGAAAAATGGCCAAAAAACGGGTGGGCTATAGCCTTGGTGGGGGGCGCGGGCGAAGTTCGTCCGCCGGACTCGGAATGGGGCGAGACTTTGCGCAGGGCCTCGGGGCGCCAAAAATAAGCCGCGTGCAAAGCCGCGCCCAAAAATAAGCGCCCGAAAGTCGTGGTGCCAAAACCCCCCAGCGGAAAAATGGCCAAAAAACGGGTGGGCTATAGCCTTGGTGGGGGGCGCGGGCGAAGTTCGTCCGCCGGACTCGGAATGGGGCGAGACTTTGCGAGGGGCCTCGGGGTGCCCGCGGGAAGTCGCGGGCACAGCCGCGTCCAGAAATAAGTGCCCGAAGGTCGTGGTGCCAAAACCCCCCAGCGGAAAAATGGCCAAAAAACGGGTGGGCCTTGGTGGGGGGCGCGGGCGAAGTTCGTCCGCCGGACTCGGAATGGGGCGAGACTTTGCGAGGGGCCTCAGGGTGCCCGCGGGAAGTCGCGGGCACAGCCGCGTCCAGAAATAAGCGCCCGAAGGTCGTGGTGCCAAAACCCCCCAGCGGAAAAATGGCCAAAAAACGGGTGGGCTATAGCCTTGGTGGGGGGCGCGGGCAAAGTTCGTCCGCCGGACTCGGAATGGGGCGAGACTTTGGCCGGGCCTCGGGGCGCCAAAAATAAGCCGCGGGCAAAGCCGCGCCCAAAAATAAGCGCCCGAAGGTCGTGGTGCCAAAACCCCCCAGCGGAAAAATGGCCAAAAAACGGGTGGGCTATAGCCTTGGTGGGGGGCGCGGGCGAAGTTCGTCCGCCGGACTCGGAATGGGGTGAGACTTTGCGAGGTGCCTTGGGGTGCCAGAAATAGGCTGCGGGAAAAGCCGCGCCCAAAAATAAGCGCCCGAAGGTCATGGTGCCAAAACCCCCCAGCGGAAAAATGGCCAAAAAACGGGTGGGCTATAGCCTTGGTGGGGGGCGCGGGCGAAGTTCGTCCGCCGGACTCGGAATGGGGCGAGACTTTGCGAGGGGCCTCGGGGTGCCAAAAATAAGCTGCGGGCAAGGCCGCGCCCAAAAATAAGCGCCCGAAGGTCGTGGTGCCAAAACCCCCCAGCGGCAAAATGGCCAAAAAACGGGTGGGCTATAGCCTTGGTGGGGGGCGCGGGCGAAGTTCGTCCGCCGGACTCGGAATGGGGCGAGACTTTGCGAGGGGCCTCGGGGTGCCAAAAATAAGCCGCGGGCAAAGCGGCGCCCAAAAATAAGCGCCCAAAGGTCGTGGTGCCAAAACCCCCCAGCGGAAAAATGGCCAAAAAACGGGTGGGCTATAGCCTTGGTGGGGGGCGCGGGCGAAGTTCGTCCGCCGGACTCCAAATGGGGCGAGACTTTGCGAGGGGCCTCGGGGCACCAAAAATAAGCCGGGGGCAAAGCCGCGCCCAAAAATAAGCACCCGAAGGTCGTGGTGCAAAAACCCCCCAGCGGAAAAATGGCCAAAAAACGGGTGGGCTATAGCCTTGGTGTGGGGCGCAGGCGAAGTTCGTCCGCCGGACTCGGAATGGGGAGAGACTTTGCGAGGTGCCTCGGGGTGCCAAAAATAAGCCGCGGGCAAAGCCGCGCCCAAAAATAAGCGCCCGAAGGTCGTGGTGCCAAAACCCCCCAGCGGAAAAATGGCCAAAAAACGGGTGGGCTATAGCCTTGGTGGGGGGCGGGGGCGAAGTTCGTCCGCCGGACTCGGAATGGGGCGAGACTTTGTGAGGGGCCTCGGGGTGCCAAAAATAAGCCGCGGGCAAGGCCGCGCCCAAAAATAAGCGCCCGAAGGTCGTGGTGCCAAAACCCCCCAGCGGAAAAATGGCCAAAAAACGGGTGGGCTATAGCCTTGGTGGGGGGCGCGGGCGAAGTTCGTCCGCCGGACTCCGAATGGGGCGAGACTTTGCGAGGGGCCTCGGGCTGCCCGCGGGAAGTCGCGGGCACAGCCGTGTCCAAAAATAAGCGCCCGAAGGTCGTGGTGCCAAAACCCCCCAGCGGAAAAATGGCCAAAAAACGGGTGGGCTATAGCCTTGGTGGGGGGCGCGGGCGAAGTTCGTCCGCCGGACTCGGAATGGGGCGAGACTTTGTGAGGGGCCTCGGGGTGCCAAAAATAAGCCGCGGGCAAGGCCGCGCCCAAAAATAAGCGCCCGAAGGTCGTGGTGCCAAAACCCCCCAGCGGAAAAATGGCCAAAAAACGGGTGGGCTATAGCCTTGGTGGGGGCCGCGGGCGAAGTTCGTCCGCCGGACCCGGAATGGGGCGAGACTTTGCGAGGGGCCTCGGGGTGCCCGCGGGAAGTCGCGGGCACAGCCGCGTCCAAAAATAAGCGCCCGAAGGTCGTGGTGCCAAAACCCCCCAGCGGAAAAATGGCCAAAAAACAGGTGGGCTATAGCCTTGGTGGGGGGCGCGGGCGAAGTTCGTCCGCCGGACTCGGAATGGGGCGAGACTTTGCGAGGGGCCTCGAGGTGCCCGCGGGAAGTCGCGGGCACAGCCGCGTCCAAAATTAAGGGCCCGAAGGTCGTGGTGCCAAAACCCCCCAACGGAAAAATGGCCAAAAAACGGGTGGGCTATAGCCTTGGTGGGGGGCGCGGGCGAAGTTCGTCCGCCGGACCAGGAATGGGGCGAGACTTTGCGAGGGGCCTCGGGGTGCCCGCGGTAAGTCGCTTCAAGTGCGCGCGATGCCGAGTGAAA
>NW_006262275.1:0-1284 GCF_000493195.1 Citrus x clementina
ACTGATATATCGCCACTGTGCTGGAAGATTCCGAGTCCGGCGGACGAAGTGGGCCAGCCCCACCCCCCAAGGCTATAGCACACCCGTTTTTGTGGCCATTTTCTGCTGGGCGAACTCGGCGCCCCGGCCTTCGGGCGGTTATTTTTGGGCGCGGCTTTGTCCGCGGCCTATTTTTGGCACCCGGAGGCCCCTCACAAAGTCTAGCGGCATTCCGAGTCGGGCGGACGAAGTCGGCCAGCCCCACCCCCCAAGGCTATAGCCCACCCGTTTTTGTGGGCTTTTTCCGCTGGACGAACTTGGCGCCCCGGCCTTCGGGTGGTTATTTTTGGGCGCGGCTGCGCGCTCGGCCTATTTTTGGCACACGGAGGAGCCTCGCAAAGTCTCGCACCATTCCGAGTCCGGCGGTCGAAGTTGGCCAGCCGCACCCCCCAAGGCTATAGCCCACCCGTTTTTGTGGCCTTTTTCCGCTGGACGAACTTGGCGCCCCGGCCTTCGGGCAGTTATTTTTGGGCGCGGTTGTGCCCACGGCCTATTTTTGGCACATGGAGGTGCCTCACAATGTCTCGCGCCATTCCCAGTGCTGCGGACGAATTTGGCCAGCCCCACCCCCCGAGGCTATAGCCCACACGTTTTTGTGGCCTTTTTCCGCTGGACGAACTTGGCGACCCCGGCCTTCGGGCGGTTATTTTTGGGCGCGGCTGTGCCCGCGGCCTATTTTTTGGCACACGGAGGAGCTTCGCAAAGTCTCGCGCCATTCCGAGTCCGGCGGACGAAGTTGGCCAGCCCCACCCCCCAAGGTTATAGCCCACCCGTTTTTGTGGCCTTTTTCCGCTATACGAACTTGGCGCCCCGGCCTTCGGGCGGGTATTTTTGAGCACTGCTGTGCCCGCGGCCTATTTTTGGCACACGGAGGCACCTCGGAATGTCTCGCTCCATTCCGAGTCCGGCGGACGAAGTTGGCCAGCCCCACCCCGCAAGGCTATAGCCCACCCGTTTTTGTGGCCTTTTTCCGCTGGATGAACTTGGCGCCCCGGCCTTCGGGCGGTTATATTTGGGCGCGGCTTTGCCCGCGGCCTATTTTTGGTACACGGAGGCCCCTCGCAAAGTCTCGCGGCATTCTGAGTCCGGCGGACGAAGTTGGCCAGCCCCACCCTCCAAGGCTATAGCCCACCCGTTTTTGTGGCTTTTTTCCGCTGGACGAACTTGGCGCCCCGGCCTTCGGGCAGTTATTTGTGGGCGTGGCTTTGTGCACGGCCTATTTTTAGCACACGGAGGCCCCTCGCA
>NW_006262275.1:1633-4316 GCF_000493195.1 Citrus x clementina
AGGCCCCTCGCGCAGTCTCGCGGCATTCTGAGTCCGGCAAACGAAGTTGGCCCGCCCCACCCCCCAAGGCTATAGCCCACCCGTTTTTGTGGCCTTTTTCCGCTGGACGAATTTGGCGCCCCGGCCTTCGGGCGATTATTTTTGGGCGCGGCTTTGTCTGCGGCCTATTTGTGGCACACGGAGGCCCCTCGCAAAGTCTCGCGGCATTCCGAGTCCGGCAGACGAAGTTGGCCAACCCCACCCCCCAAGGCTATAGCCCACCCGTTTTTGTGGCCTTTTTCCGCTGGACGAACTTGGCGCCCCGGCCTTAGGGCGGTTATTTTTGGGCGCGGATTTGCCCGCGGCCTATTTTTGGCACACTGAGGCCCCTCGCCAAGTCTCATGGCATTCCGAGTCACCCCCCCAAGATATGGCCCACCCGCTTTTGTGGCATTTTTCAGCTGGACGAACTTGGCGCCCCGGCCTTTGGGGGGTTATTTTTGGGCGCGGCTTTGCCTGTGGCCTATTTTTCGCGCACGGAGGCCCCTCACAAAGTCTGGCGGCATTCCGAGTCCGGCGGACGAAGTTGGCCAGCCCCACCCCCCAAGGCTATAGCCCACCCGTTTTTGTGGCCTTTTTCCGCTGGACGAACTTGGCGCCCCGGCCTTCGGGCAGTTATTTTTGGGCGCGGCTCTGCCCGCGGCCTATTTTTGGCACACGGATGCCCCTCGTAAAGTCTCGCGGAATTCCGAGTCCGGCGGACGAAGTCGGCCAGCCCCACCCCCCAAGGCTATAGCCCACCCGTTTTTGTGGCCTTTTTCCGCTGGACGAACTTGGTGCCCCGGCCCTCGGGCGGTTATTTGGCTGTGCCCGCGGCCTATTTTTGGCACACGGAGGCACCTCACAAAGTCTCGCACCATTCCGAGTCCGGCGGACGAAGTTGGCCGGCCCTACCCCCCAAGGCTATAGCCCACCCGTTTTTGTGGGCTTTTTCCGATGGACGAACTTGGCGCCCCGGCCTTCGGGTGGTTATTTTTGGGCGCGGCTGTGCCCTCGGCCTATTTTTGGCACACGGAGGAGGCTCGCAAAGTCTCGTACCATTCCGAGTCCGGCGGTCGAAGTTGGCCAGCCGCACCCCCCAAGGCTATAGCCCACCCGTTTTTGTGGCCTTTTTCCGCTGGACGAACTTGGCGCCCCGGCCTTCGGGCAGTTATTTTTGGTCGCGGTTGTGCCCACGGCCTATTTTTGGCACATGGAGGTGCCTCGCAATGTCTCGCGCCATTCCGAGTGCTGCGGACGAATTTGGCCAGCCCCACCCCCCAAGGCTATAGCCCACCCGTTTTTGTGGCCTTTTTCCGCTGGACGAACTTGGCGCCCCGGCCTTCGGGCGGTTATTTTTGGGCGCGGCTTTGCCCGCGGCATATTTTTGGCACCCGGAGGCTCCTCGCAAAGTCACGCGGCATTCCGAGTCCGGCGGACGAACTGGGCCAGCCCCACCCCCCAAGGCTACAGCCCACCCGTTTTTGTGGCCTTTTTCCGCTGGACGAACTTGGCGTCCCGGCCTTCGGGCGGTTATTTTTGGGCGCGGCTTTGCCCGCGGCTTATTTTTATCACACGGAGGCACCTCGCAAAGTCTCGCGCCATTCCGAGTCCGGCGTACGAAGTTGGCCAGCCCCACCCCCCAAGGCTATAGCCCACCCGTTGTTGTGGCCTTTTTCCGCTGGACGAACTTGGCGCCCCGGCCTTCGGGCGGTTATTTTTGGGCGCGGCTTTGCCCGCGGCATATTTTTGGCACCCAGAGGCCCCTCGCAAAGTCTCGCGGCATTCCGAGTCCGGCGGACGAAGTTGGCCAGCCCCACCCCCCAAGGCTATAGCCCACCCGTTTTTGTCGCCTTTTTCCGCTGGACGAACTCGGCGCCGCGGCCTTCGGGCGGTTATTTTTGGGCGCGGCTTTGTCCGCAGCCTATATTTGGCACACGGAGGCCCCTCGCAAAGTCTCGCGGCATTCCGAGTCCGGCGGACGAAGTTGGCCAGCCCCACCCCCCAAGGCTGTAGCCTACCCGTTTTTGTGGTATTTTTCCGCTGGACGAACTTGGCGCCCCGGCCTTCGGGCGGTTATTTTAGGGCGCCGGTTTGCCCGCGGCATATTTTCATCACCCGGAGGCCCCTCGCAGAGTCTCGCGGCATTCCGAGTCTGGCGGACGAAGTCGGCCAGCCCAACCCCCCAAGGCTATAGCCCACCCGTTTTTGTCGCCTTTTTCCTCTGGACGAACTCGGCGCCCCGGCCTTCTGGCGGTTATTTTTGGGCGCGGCTATGCCCGTGGCATATTTTTGGCACACGGAGGCCCCTCGCAAAGTCTTGCGGCATTCCGAGTCCGGCGGACAAAGTCGGCCAGCCCCACCCCCCAAGGCTATAGCCCACCCGTTTTTGTGGCCTTTTTCCGCTGCACGAACTCGGCGCCCCGGCCTTCGGGCGGTTATTTTTGGGCGCGGCTTTGTCCGCGGCCTATTTTTGGCATACGGAGAACCCTCGCAAAGTCTCGCGGCATTCCGAGTCCGGCGGACGAAGTTGGCCAGCCCCACCCCCCAAGGCTATAGCCCACCCGTTTTTGTGGCCTTTTTCCGCTGGACGAACTTGGCGCCCCGGCCTTCGGGTGGTTATTTTTGGGCGCGGCTGTGCCCGCGGCCTATTTTTGGCACACAG
>NW_006262275.1:4416-10522 GCF_000493195.1 Citrus x clementina
GGACGAAGTTGGCCAACCCCACCCCCCAAGGCTATAGCCCACCCGTTTTTGTGGCCTTTTTCCGCTGGACGAACGTGACGCCCCGGCCTTCGAGCGGTTATTTTTGGGCGCGGGTGTGCCCGCGGTCTATTTTTGGCACACAGAGGTGCCTTGCAAAGTCTTACGCCATTCCGAGTCCGGCGGACGAAGTTGGCCAACCCCACCCCCCAAGGCTATAGCCCACCCGTTTTTGTGGTCTTTTTCCGCTGGACGAACTTGGCGCCCCGGACTTCGAGCGGTTAGTTTTGGGCGCGGCTGTGTCCATGGCCTCTTTTTGGCACATGGAGGTGCCTGGCAACGTCTCGCGCCATTCCGAGTCCGGCGGACGAAGTCGGCCAGCCCCACCCGCCAAGGCTATAGCCCACCCGTTTTTGTGGCCTTTTTCCGCTGGACGAACTTGGAGCCCCGGCCTTCGGGTGGTTATTTTTGGGCGCGGTAGTGCCCGCAGCCTATTTTTGGCACACAGAGGCGCCTTGCAAAGTCTCGCGCCATTCCGAGTCCGGCGGACGAAGTTGGCCAACCCCACCCCCCAAGGCTATAGCCCACCCGTTTTTGTGGCCTTTTTCCGCTGGACGAACGTGACGCCCCGGCCTTCGAGCGGTTATTTTTGGGCGCGGGTGTGCCCGCGGCCTATTTTTGGCACACAGAGGCGCCTTGCAAAGTCTCGCGCCATTCCGAGTCCGGCGGACGAAGTTGGCCAACCCCACCCCCCAAGGCTATAGCCCACCCGTTTTTGTGGTCTTTTTCCGCTGGACGAACTTGGCGCCCCGGACTTCGAGCGGTTATTTTTGGGCGCGGCTGTGCCCATGGCCTATTTATGGCACATGGAGGTGCCTGGCAACGTCTCGCGCCATTCCGAGTCCGGCGGACGAAGTTGGCCAGCCCCACCCGCCAAGGCTATAGCCCACCCGTTTTTGTGGCCTTTTTCCGCTGGACGAACTTGGCGCCCCGGCCTTCGGGTGGTTATTTTTGGTCGCGGCAGTGCCCGCAGCCTGTTTTTGGCACAGAGAGGCGCCTCGCAAAGTCTCGCGCCATTCCGAGTTCGGCGGTCGAAGTTCTCCAGCCCCACCCCCCAAGGCTATAGCCCACCCGTTTTTGTGGGCTTTTTCTGCTGGACGAACTTGGCGCCCCGGCCTTCGGGCCGTTATTTTTGGGCGCTGCTGTGCCCGCGGCCTATTTTTTGGCACACGGAGGTGGCTCGCAATGTCTCGCGCCATTCCAAGTCCGGTGGACGAAGTTGGCCAGCCCCACCCCCCAAGGCTATAGCCCACCCGTTTTTGTGGCCTTTTTCCGCTGGACGAACTTGGCGCCCCGGCCTTCGGGCAGTTATTTTTGGGCGTGGCTGTGTCCGTGGCCTATTTTTGGCACACGGAGGTGTCTCGCAAAGTCTCGCGCCATTCCGAGTCCGGCGGACGAAGTGGGCCAACCCCACCCCCCAAGGCTATAGCCCACCCGTTTTTGTGGGCTTTTTCCGCTGGACGAACTTGGCGTCCTGGCCTTTGGGCGGTTATTTTTGGGCGCGGCTGTGTCCGTGGCCTATTTTTGGCACACGGATGCGCCTCGCAAAGTCTCGCGCCATTCCGAGTCCGGCGGACGAAGTTGGGCAGCCCCACCCCCCAAGACTATAGCCCACCCGTTTTGGTGGGCTTCTTCCGCTGGACGAACTTGGCGCCCCGGCCTTCGGGCGGTTTTTTTTTGGGCGCGGCTGTGTCCGCGGCCTATTTTTGGTACACGGAGGTGCCTTGCAAAGTCTCGCGCCATTCCGAGTCCGGCGGACGAAGTTGGCCAGCCCCACCCCCCAAGGCCATAGCCCACCCGTTTTTGCGGGCTTTTTCCGTTGGACGAACTTGGCGCCCCGGCCATCGGGCGGTTAATTTTGGATGCGCTTTGCCTGCGGCCGATTTTTGGCACACGGAGGCCCCTCGCAAAGTCTCGCGGCATTCCGAGTCCGGCGGACGAAGTTGGCCAGCCCCACCCCCCAAGGCTATAGCCCACCCGTTTTTGTGGCCTTTTTCCGCTGGACGAACTTGGCGCCCCGGCCTTCGGGCGGTTATTTTTGGGCGCGGCTTTGCCCGTGGCCTATTTTTGGTACACGGAGGCCCCTCGCAATGTCTCGCAGCATTTCAAGTCCGGCGGACGAAGTTGGCCATCCCCAGCCCCCAAGGCTATAGCCCACCCGTTTTTGTGGCCTTTTACCGCTGGACGAACTTGGCGCCCCGGCCTTCGGAAGGTTATTTTTGGGCGCGGCTTACCCGCGGCCTATTTTTGGCATACGGAGGCCCCTCGCAATGTCTCGCGGCATTCCGAGTCCGGCGGACGAAGTTGCCCAGCCCCACCCCCCAAGGCTATAGCCCACCCGTTTTTGTGGCATTTTTCCGCTGGACGAACCTGCCGCCCCGGCCTTCGGGCGGTTATTTTTGGGCGTGGCTTTGCCCGCGGCCTATTTTTGGCACACGGAGGCCCCTCGTAAAGTCTCGCGGCATTCCAAGCCCGGCGGACGAAGTTGGCCAGCCCCACCCCCCAAGGCTATAGCCCACCCGTTTTTGTGGCCTTTTTCCGCTGGACGAACTTGGCGCCCCGGCCTTCCGGCGGTTATTTTGGGGCGCGGCTTTGCCCGCGACCTATTTTTGGCACACGGAGGCCCCTCGCAAAGTCTCGCGGCATTCCAAGCCCGGCGGACGAAGTTGGCCAGCCCCACCCCCCAAGGCTATAGCCCACCCGTTTTTGTGGCCTTTTTCTGCTGAACGAACTGCCGCCCCGGCCTTCGGGTGGTTATTTTTGGGTGTGGCTGTGCCCGCGGCCTATTCTTGCCACACGGAGGTGCCTCGCAAAGTCTCGCACCATTACGAGTCCGGCGGACGAAGTTGGCCAGCCCCACCCCCCAAGGCTATAGCCCACCTGTTTTTGTGGCCTTTTCCGCTCGACGAACTTGGCGCCCCGGCCTTTGGGGGGTTATTATTGGGCACGGCTGTGCCCGCGGCATATTTTTGGCACATGGAGGTGCCTCACAAAGTCTCGTGCCATTCCGAGTCCGGCTGACGAAGTTGGCCAGCCCCACCCCCCAAGGCTATAACCCACCCGTTTTTGTGGCCTTTTTCCGCTGGACGAACTTGGCGCCCCGGCCGTCGGGTGGTTATTTTTGGGCGCGGCTGTGCCCGCGGCCTATTTTTGGTACATGGAGGCGCCTCGCAAAGTCTCGCGCCATTCCGAGTCCGGCGGACGAAGTTGGCCAGCCCCACCCCCCAAGGCTATAGAGCACCCGTTTTTGCGGGCTTTTTCCGCTGGACGAACATGGCGCCCCGGCCTTGGGGTGGTTATTTTTGGACGCGTCTGTGCCCGCGGCCTATTTTTTGGCACACGGAGGTGGCTCGCAATGTCTCGCGCCATTCCGAGTCCGGTGGACGAAGTTGGCCAGCCCCACCCCCCAAGGCTATAGCCCACCCGTTTTTGTGGCCTTTTTCCGCTGGACGAACTTGGTGCCCCGGCCTTCGGGCAGTTATTTTTGGGCGTGGCTGTGTCCGTGGCCTATTTTTGGCACACGGAGGTGTCTCGCAAAGTCTCGCGCCATTCCGAGTCCGGCGGACGAAGTTGGCCAACCCCACCCCCCAAGGCTATAGCCCACCCGTTTTTGTGGGCTTTTTCCGCTGGACGAACTTGGCGTCCTGGCCTTTGGGCGGTTATTTTTGGGCGCGGCTGTGTCCGTGGCCTATTTTTGGCACACGGATGCGCGTCGCAAAGTCTCGCGCCATTCCGAGTCCGGCGGACGAAGTTGGGCAGCCCCACCCCCCAAGACTATAGCCCACCCGTTTTGGTGGGCTTCTTCCGCTGGACGAACTTGGCGCCCCGGCCTTCGGGGGGTTTTTTTTTGGGCGCGGCTGTGTCCGCGGCCTATTTTTGGTACACGGAGGTGCCTTGCAAAGTCTCGCGCCATTCCGAGTCCGGCGGACGAAGTTGGCCAGCCCCACCCCCCAAGGCCATAGCCCACCCGTTTTTGCGGGCTTTTTCCGTTGGACGAACTTGGCGCCTCGGCCATCGGGGGGTTAATTTTGGACGCGGCTTTGCCTGCGGCCGATTTTTGGCACACGGAGGCCCCTCGCAAAGTCTCGCGGCATTCCGAGTCCGGCGGACGAAGTTGGCCAGCCCCACCCCCCAAGGCTATAGCCCACCCGTTTTTGTGGCCTTTTTCCGCTGGACGAACTTGGCGCCCCGGCCTTCGGGCGGTTATTTTTGGGCGCGGCTTTGCCCGCGGCCTATTTTTGGCACACGGAGGCCCCTCGCAATGTCTCGCAGCATTTCGAGTCCGGCGGATGAAGTTGGCCATCCCCAGCCCCCAAGGCTATAGCCCACCCGTTTTTGTGGCCTTTTACCGCTGGACGAACTTGGCGCCCCGGCCTTCGGAAGGTTATTTTTGGGCGCGGCTTACCCGCGGCCTATTTTTGGCATACGGAGGCCCCTCGCAATGTCTCGCGGCATTCCGAGTCCGGCGGACGAAGTTGCCCAGCCCCACCCCCCAAGGCTATAGCCCACCCGTTTTTGTGGCATTTTTCTGCTGGACGAACCTGCCGCCCCGGCCTTCGGGCGGTTATTTTTTGGCGCGGCTTTGCCCGTAGCCTATTTTTGGCACACGGAGGCCACTCGAAAAGTCTCGCGGCATTCGGAGTCCGGCGGACGAAGTTGGCCAGCCCCACCCCCCAAGGCTATAGCCCACCCGTTTTTGTGGCCTTTTACCGCTGGACGAACATGGCGCCCCGTTCTACGGGCGGTTATTTTTGGGCGTGGCTTTGCCCGCGGCCTATTTTTGGTACACGGAGGCCCCTCGTAAAGTCTCGCGGCATTCCAAGTCCGCCGGACGAAGTTGGCCAGCCCCACCCCCCAAGGCTATAGCCCACCCGTTTTTGTGGCCTTTTTCCGCTGGACGAACTTGGCGCCCCGGCCTTCGGGCGGTTATTTTGGGGCGCGGCTTTGCCCGCGGCCTATTTTTGGCACACGGAGGCCCCTCGCAAAATCTCGCGGCATTCCAAGCCCGGCGGACGAAGTTGGCCAGCCCCACCCCCCAAGGCTATAGCCCACCCGTTTTTGTGGCCTTTTTCCGCTGGACGAACTTGGCGCCCCGGCCTTCGGGCGGTTATTTTTGGGCGCGGCTTTGACCGCGGCCTATTTTTGGCACACGGAGGCCCCTCGCAATGTCTCGCGGCATTTCGAGTCCGGCGGACGAAGTGGGCCAGCCCCACCCCCCAAGGCTATAGCCCACCCGTTTTTGTGGCCTTTTTCCGCTGGACGAACTTGGCGCCCCGGCGTTCGGGCGGTTATTTTTGGGTGCGGCTTTGACCGCAGCCTATTTTTGGCACACGGAGGCCCCTCGCAATGTCTCGCGGCATTTCGAGTCCGGCGGACGAAGTGGGCCAGCCCCACCCCCCAAGGCTATAGCCCACCCGTTTTTGTGGCCTTTTTCCGCTGGACGAACTTGGCGCCCCGGCGTTCGGGCGGTTATTTTTGGGTGCGGCTTTGACCGCAGCCTATTTTTGGCACACGGAGGCCCCTCGCAAAGTCTCGCGGCATTCCGAGTCCGGCGGACGAAGTTGGCCAGCCCCACCCCCCAAGGATATAGCCCACCCGTTTTTGTGGCCTTTTACCGCTGGACGAACTTGGCGCCCCGGCCTTCGGGTGGTTATTTTTGGGCGCGGCTTTGCCCGTGGCCTATTTTTGGCACACGGAGGCCCCTCACAAAGTCTCTCGGCATTCCGAGTCCGGCGGACGAAGTTGCCCAGCCCCACCCCCCAAGGCTATAGCCCACCCGTTTTTGTGGCATTTTTCTGCTGGACGAACCTGCCGCCCCGGCCTTCGGGCGGTTATTTTTTGGCGCGGCTTTGCCCGTAGCCTATTTTTGGCACACGGAGGCCCCTCGAAAAGTCTCGCGGCATTCGGAGTCCGGCGGACGAAGTTGGCCAGCCCCACCCCCCAAGGCTATAGCCCACCCGTTTTTGTGGCCTTTTACCGCTGGACGAACATGGCGCCCCGTTCTACGGGCGGTTATTTTTGGGCGTGGCTTTGCCCGCGGCCTATTTTT
>NW_006262274.1:0-13392 GCF_000493195.1 Citrus x clementina
AAACGACTAAGAATATTTTCTCTAACAAACTTGACAGCACAGCAAAATAGAATTGCAATAATAAGCAAATAACAAATTCAGCACAATATCTTAAGAATATCTAAGTGCTGTAATCGGTTGCACCATCATTCACGAACAAAATCTTGAAACTTGAAGGGGATTTTGGGCTGTCTCTTGGGCCTAGCTTGAGCAACCGGCTGTGCAGTGGTTCTATCAGTTTAGGCACACAAAGATGACTCAACGGTGAACGGAACCCTTAAAATTCGTTCTTAGATCATTTGCCCAAGTTCTTTCTATCAAGAAAGTAGTTGCAACTTCTTCAATGTGCCGAGAATGTTTGAAAAGATTAATGTCTTCTATTATATATTTCTTCTATTTGTACTCACTATAGGATAATTTCTTGTAAGTCTCTCCCATAGTTGGTTTGGCGTCAATGTCGATAGAATACGTCTAGGATACGTGATTGGTTCTTTCTTACAACCAAATCTTATCTTTTTTCCTGGAGCTGATACAAAATACATTTAATATCTAACTTGTCAACCTACCCCCAACATGTTCATTCTGCTGATGTTTCGTGCCAAAAATCAACTATGTGCCAAAAGTCAACCATATTAAACACGAATTAGACGAATAAACCATTGAGAGGAAAATCACATATATGTGGACGAAGGAGGAATCTGACATGACAACTCAAATCTAATTACAAACTACTCAAACACTAGAATCAACTCCTTAAATCTAATTACAAACTATTCAGACACTAAAAGCAACTCCTTAAATCTAATTACAAACTATTCAGACACTAAAAGCAACTCCTTAAATCTAATTAAAAACAACTCATTGGCCATAAGTGTATAACTTTACAACTTAATTTGTCTTAGTTAAACAAAATGCAACCCCTTGCAGACTTGGAAAGATTCAGACTTGACACTCTTCTTCTCCTTCGATATCCCGTCCACCAGGAAATTGGAATCCTTGGCCAAATCTCCACCTGATTTTGCCTGGGAGTGTACTTTGGCTTAACGATAAAATTCAGTAATGCTACGCTGGACCCCCTTTGGTTTTGGAGATTCTAACTTCCCATTGGACTCTTCAAATCTCAAAATTGCTAATCATTTGCTAATCTTTAATTCATAATCATTAACTTTAATTCCTTTAGTCATGTAACTTTTACTCCACAATGCTGACCGACAAACTCAGAAATTGAATTCATTCTCATCTACTGTTTCTTATTTATGCCGGGTCTAATATTTCTTCAGGATTTAATATTGGACAACGGAGCCAAAATAACAGCTACGATGCTCAATGGTATTAGACAAAACTTGTCATTGTTGCATAAGTTAGGACAAACCCACAAACTTCTACATTTCATTTAGAAGTTATTGTAAAGAAAACTATGGAAAACAATAATTAACATTTGATTTACGTTACACACTTGATAATACGTATGATTTCCATTCATGATGATTTGCATTTCATGGTAGAAAATAATAAAAAAAATCAAAATTAAAGCTGATAAATAATTTTTACTCCCTCCACAGAGTAATTCACAAAACTCTGAAGCAATGTTGACAATTCTAGAGTAATTCACAAAACTCTGAAGCAATGTTGACAATTCTCTCTCTCAGGTATTATTTCAAACACCTTGACTCCATAACCAATAGCATGCATAAATTCTAAAACAACACAAATCAACGAATAGTTATTTCGGCTAATGGGATAAGCCTGATAAGTTTTACTTCTAGCCCAATAACCTGCAAAATGGTCAAGTCCAAGCCGAGATCGGCTAAACATATCAAATTTAGCACAACAAATTGAAAGTTCAAAATAAATTTATAGTTCATCTTTTGACACCCTCAAGTGGAAGGGCCTTGTAAGGTACAGCCCCCACTTCCAACTGAAAAACCCTTTTATTCATTTGACATTTTCAATCATAATTAGGGAGCTGCTACCTTATATGCAATGTAAGGTACAGCCTCTCACAAACTCAAATGTGGATCCCATTTCGACCCACCAGCCTTGTGAGAGACTGTACCTTACATTGTATGTAAGGTAGAAAAAGCTTCATAATTATATTCAACCTAAAAACAAAGACATACGTGGTTTCTCACACCCCATGCAAGATACTTCACCTCTTTCTTACACGTGGTTTTTATTTGACTTTGTTCATTTCGATTTTTTTAAAAAAAAAATTGATAGAGCTCGGACAATGAATACAATATAACATAACACTTTTTTTCAAGTTTTCCATGTTTAAGTAGGTGGCTTTCAAAAGTTTCATTTGTGTTGTAAAACTTATAATAAAGTATTAAATTTGTGATTCATTGAGAATTAGAAATTTTCAAAAATATTGTATTGTTTTAGGGTTGGTGGCTTTCAAAGATTTCTTTCTCATTTTATTACAAAAAAGATGATTTTTTAAATTTAAAGATTAATTCCAACAACTAATTAAGTAAGATAAATAGGTAACATCAACACATTCAAAATTCCAGGTCTTTGTCAAAAGGGAAAAGTTATAATACGTGTGAACACCCAATAAGGTTTTGGTACAAAAGGAATAAATCACAATTTTTTATGTATTTTTTTTCCTACAAGTTTAAGTGGTCAATTTCAAAAGAACTCAAAGGAATTGAGTTGCTCTTTCATGGCTTCTCTGCATGCTTAGGTTCTATATAACTTTGTGAATTATCAATCTGTAGCTTGCATTTCTCTGTCTTGGTGTACTTATAAAGGACTTTTAACCAATAATCAATTTATATCGAGTACTGCTATATATCCCAAACTTCATATGGCCACAATTCAAATAACAACATAGATTCTTTTCCACCATTTTTCAACATAGATTCTACATATTTTGGGGATAAATTCCCAAATAATTATCAGAGCCTCCCCGCAGCGGTGGGGCATTGCTTGGGGGCACTCCTGCCGACCTAAGAGATGTCCTAGGGGTAAAAACATGGTTGCTTTTGGAGAGAAACCCAACTCCTCCCCTCAAGCCCCGAGGCCAAAGGCTATGTCACACTTGTTTTGGCCTTTCGCCATGGGCCCCCCTTGGGCTGCCTTAGAACTTTGACCCGGCCTTCTGCACACGCCTTCCCACGGGAGACTTGAGGCCGCCAGAAAAGAGGGGAGTCCTTTTCGAGCTTCAGTGTGGTTTTGTAGAATTTTTTCATAAATTTCAAGAAAAACCAACTTTTTTCTTGGGGGTAATCCTGCCGGCATAATTTTATAATAAATTCCCAAAAACCTATCAGAGCCTCCCCATGGCAGTGGGGCATTGCTTGGGGGCACTTCTGTTGACCCAAGAGATGTCCCATGGGAGAAAAACATGGTTACTTTTAAAGAGAAACTCAACTCCTCCTTTTAGGCCCCAAGGCCAAAGGCTATATCACACTCTTTTTGGCCTTTCCTCATGGGCCCCCTAGGGCTGCCTTGGAACTTTTCCCCGACCTTCTGTATGCACCTTCCCACGGGCGACGTGAGGCCGCCAGAGAAAACGGGAGTTGTTTTTGAGCTGTGGAGTGGGTTTGGCGAAATTGTTTCTAAAATTCCAAGAAAAACCAATTTTTTCTGCATATTTTTTGAATAAGTTCTCAAAAAACTATCAGAGCCTCCCCCCGACTATAGGGCACTGCTTGGGGGCACTCATGCTGGCCCAAGGGATGTCCCAGAGGAGAAAAATAGGGTTACCTTTGGAAAGAAACCCAAGTCCTTCCCCCAGACCCCAAATGGGATAGCTCTACACGATCAGAGACATCCCCATAGCTTTACAGAATAGCACAAAACTTCATCAGTGTAAAAATGCAATAGACATGTGATATCAATAAATTAAAAATAAAGGGGGAAAAAGACATTTAATCGGTTCTCATACGTAAAAGAATAAATCTATAAAATCTTTATAATCAAAAGATCTTCAAGCTACTTTCTGACATTTATGAGTGTTTAAATAGGGATAGTCGACCTTTTGATTGAAAATTGATCGTGGAAAATTAAGGCAAATGATAATTAAAGGGAACAAACATAACATTAATAGCCTATATAAGAGACCAAATTTTTCACAAGTACCAAGAATCCCAAAACCTTGGCCATTGTTAAGATCTCCTATTTTAACATGAGCTTAAACAATGTCAAACATCTGATAATCACATGATGAAAGCTAATTGTCACTCTTTTTTAACTTTAATATTTATTTTTTTAAATGCTTGAACCTTGTAATGAGCTCAGATGACTCTGTATCCCACTAAAGAATATATAATTTGTATCTTTCTATCACAATAAATAGAAAATCCTATGCTTCACCCTGATATGAGCACAAAACATAAAATAAAATCAAACCACAACCAATATTAGCGTTGTAACTGTATAACTCTTAGAAGAATAAAAATGGCAACTCACATGAGGGCGAAAAAGTTAAAGCGTTGCAATTCTTCCATATATCGGAACATATCCAACTTAGGCTAAACACGAAAACAGATAACGTCAACAAACCTTGCCCTAGTATAAAGTGCATATGTTTTCTCATTCTATTAGGGGAAAACGCAACTCAACACACTCAAGGCTCTAATTGAAGCACTAATGGGTACATTAACGCAAAAAGAAGAGTAGTTGATCAAGTAGCTCAGAAAAAGAGTTTTCTGTCATGCCAAGAATACTTTATCAAGTGGAAGGGCCTACCTGAGAACGAAGCAAGTTGGGAGCCCTCAAAATATTTGTAGCCCCGCCATGCCAAGAATTTTTCGTCAAGTGGAAGGGTCTACCCGAGAGTGAAGCATGATGGGAGCCCATAAATGATTTGTCGACGAGGACGTCTTCGGATTAAGTCGGGGAGAATGTCATGGCCAAGGCCTCCAAGTAGCATGGCCTGACCCATGGATGATTCTAGACTTATTATGGGTAGGTCGTGGGTTAATGCTTTCAGAGAGAAACGCAACTCCTCCCCTCGAGCCCCAAGGCTAAAGGCTGTAGCACACTCATTTTGGCCTTTCCTCATGGGCTTCCCTGGGGTTGCCTTAGAACTTTGACCCGAACTTCTACACGCACCTTCCCACGGGTGATGCGAGGTCGCTAGAAAAAACGAGAGTCGTTTTGGAGCCCCGGAGTAGTTTTGGCAGAATTTTGTTTTTCAAATTCCAAATAAAAAGGATTTTTCCTACATAAATTTCGAACAAATTCCCAAAAAAAAATCAAAGCATCCCCGCAGCGATGGAGCACTGCTTGGGAGCACTCCCACTAGGGTTGGCAAAACCCGGATCCGGATCCGCATTTAAATATCTATATTCAGATCCGCATCCGAATCCAGAAAAAATTATGTGGATCCAGATGCGGATTCGGATGCGGATAATATCTGCAACGAATGCGGGCGGATTTTCTGGATATTCGAATCCGCAAAAATTAAAATTAAATAATTTAAAATATAATTTAAAAATTCAACAATTTAAATAATAATATTAAATAAAATTCAATTATAATCGAATAGTTAACAATTCAACATGAATTACATACAATAACATCACAAATCTACAAATAAAAATATCACAACATAAATCAAACATAAAAAATAACATAAATTCAATTACACCACCATTAAAATTCACAAATAAAATTAATGCATCTAATTTAAGAAATTAAACCAAAACCCTAATTAAAATAATTAAAGTAAATCTGAAATTAAAGTAATTAAGGAAGATGACAAACTACATTTATGCATAATGACAATAATTAATTTAAAAGCAGATAATAATAATAATAATAATAATAATAAGAGTGATGATGTTTGCCTTGGGTCAAACCCCGAAAATAAACAAAACAACGTCTTTTGTTTGTTTTTTTTTCCTTTTTTGCTTCTCCAAAACGCTGTCGTTTCACTTACCATTTCCAAAACCAAGAATGTTAATCTTGCTCGACCGAGATCCAGCCATTCGGGATCCACAAGAGAACGCTTCATCCTCTTCGTCTTAAGTTGAACTGAAGAAAGTGATTAACAAAGAACGCACCCACTTAGTGAAGAACAAGACCAATAGCAGCTGAGTTTCGGCTGCGAAATTTGTCCTTGAAAGCTGAGTTTCGGCTACTAAGCTGAGTTTCAACGAAACAAGACCAACAGCAGCTGCGAAGTTTCGGCAGAGCAAGATTAACATTGTGCCTGAAAGCTTGAATTTTTTAAGCTTGAATTTATTTTTTTGGTACTGTCTTCTTTGCAGCATTTTTTTTTTATTTTTTTTAATTTTTCCCTGTGTTTTTACAACATTGTAACATTGTAACATTGAATTTATTTTTTCAGTTCTCATATTCTTGATTTGTCTCATTTCCGTTCTCATGTTTGTATGAAACTTTGTTTTGGGTGATATTGCCGTTATTTGACAATTACGTTAATATAATGGGTATTAAGCTAAGTATTTGTTTCTATATTGCATTTTGAATATTGATTAATGAGCTGGGCATTTGTTTGTATATCTGAACCTTATACTGCAAAAGCTATATCATTTGACCTATAAAATTTGACCAATTCTTTTCATTAGATTTCAAACCTTAATTTTCATTGTCGTCCTCAAGAAATCAATAAGATATATTGTATACAGCCTTGAGTTGACGAAGTGATGAATATGGAGAAGTTTCTATTACTAATACTCTTGTTAATTACCATTTGTTGGTTTTGAATTATTCAACTTAAACACCTTACCATCCGCTGAGTATTTGTTTTTATGTTGCATTTTGAATGTTGAGTTGTTTCATTTTGTATTTTAAATTTTGTTTCTAAATTTAATGAATTTGCGATAAATAACTAATAAGATATTGAATTATTTTAATTTGCAGCAATTAATGGATAATTTCGAACAAGTGGAGGAGGTTGATGAAGTTGGGGAATTGCAGGATTTAAAGGGGGCTGATTTGGAAGAAAACAATGAGGAATTGGTGGTGGAAAATGTTGTTGAGCCTACGGTTGGGATGTCTTTTGATAGTCCTGATGAAATGTTTGAATATTATAAAGCTTATGGCCTATAAGAGGGGTTTCCAGTGATGCGGAGATCTTGTAGAAAATGGGATGATGGGAGTTTGAGATATGTGACATTTACTTGTGGGAGAAACGGCAAGTCAAAAGCCAAATCCACTAATGTTTTGCGGCTTCAACCAAACCAAAAAATTGGATGCAATGCTAAAATTGGAGGACGTTTGGATTTTGTTAGTGGAAAATGGGTAATTGGAAATTTGATCCTTGAACACAACCATGCCGTGAGTCCGAGTAAGAGTAGGTATTATCGATGCAACTGTACCATTAGTCCTTTTGTTAAAAAGCAGCTTGAAATAAATGAAAAAGCTGGAATTAAAATGGCTCAAAGTTTTAAGTCGATTGTTGTCGAGGCTGGTGGCTTTGAAAATGTGTCATTTTTAGAAAGAGATGCTAGAAATCATGTTGACAAAGTGAGGCGATTAAGACTCGGAGAAAGGGATGCTATTGCAATTCAGAGGTATTTTCAGAAAATGCAAACAGAAAATGATGAGTTTTTTTTCAGTATTAACCTAGATGAGGAGGGTCAGTTAAAAAATGTATTTTGGGCAGATCCAAGGAGCAGGGCAGGCTATAAGGACTTTGGGGATGTTGTCACATTTGATACAACATATCTTACAAACAAGTATGACATGCCATTTGCTCTTTTTGTAGGAGTTAATCATCATGGTCAATCAATTTTGTTAGGATATGGGTTGATTTCGCATGAGGACACGGAGACATTTACGTGGTTATTTGACACATGGCTATCATGTATGTCTGGGTGTCCTCCCCTTGGAATCATTATAGATCAAGATAAAGCAATGAAAAATGCAATTCAGATTTTTTTTCCAAACACTAGGCATCGTTGGTGTTTGTGGCATATATTAACAAAGGTGCCTGAGAAGTTGGGAAGGTATGCAGAATATCATGCCATTAGGGTTTCATTGCCTTCTGTTGTTTATGATTCACATACTCCTATTGAATTCAAGGAAGCTTGGCATGACATGTTAGATAAATATGATATTAGTAATAATCAGTGGCTGAATGGATTATATAAAGAAAGAAATCGTTGGGTTCCATGTTTCGTGAAAACTACTTTTTGGGCTGAAATGTCAACCACTCAGTATAGTGAGAGTATGAATGCGTTCTTTGATGGGTATGTTAACTTGAAAACTTTGAAGCAATTTGTGGAGAAATATGAGAAAGCAATGGAAAGTAAAATTGAGAAAGAATGGCAAGCAGATGCACGGAGTTTTAGCCAACGATCGCCATGTCGTACCAGTTTTGCAATGGAAAAACAAATTGAAGCAGTGTACACTATTTCCAAGTTTCAGGAATTTCAACAGGAGCTGATGAATAAGATATATTGTAAGGTTTTCAGTTGTGGGGGGTCAGAATATGAAGTTATTGAAAATGATGAAAAGAGTAGAGAAAAGACTTTTAAAGTCATTTTTGAAAAAGATGAAGGTGAAATTCGTTGTGTGTGTTCAATGTTTGGATATAAGGGCATTCTTTGCAAACACGCTATCGCAGTGTTGTCATGTAACCATGTGCAATTACTGCCTGAAAAGTATATCCTACGAAGATGGAGGAAAGATGTGCGGAGATTCTATAGTAAAGTCAAAGTTAGTTATGATGCACGGAGTTCGAGCATTGAACATCAACGATATAAAGAGGAGTGCACTGCTTTTTATGATGTTGCTGAGGTAGCTTCCAAAAATGAAGAAAGCCATAAAAACATTATGGGTTGGATCGAGAAAGTAATGAAGGATGTATCTCTAAATGTTCGATCTGACGGTGATGATACAACCATTGATGGTGGATCTAGTAGTAACATACAGGATCCAGTAGTAATTCGGCGCAAAGGTCATCCACCTTGTCAAAGAAAGCAAAAGCAATTTAAGAGGCCAAAACAGAAATCGAACAATGTTTTGATAAACACATCTGTAGAGGTAATTGTATATACTTTAGATTAATTTAATACTTTGATACATTCATTTTAAATTAATTTAATTTAATACTTTGAATGTGTGTTGACTGCATTTCTAGGACGCGGAGACACATGATTTATCTTCTCAGGTGGCTACTACAATCCCAACACAAGAGAGCAATATGGCTATGGTAATATTTTTTTATTTGTTATTTCCATTGATTTTCATATGTTTGATAATTTGTGTTTAACTTTTTTTTTGTACAACAGCTACCACTACAAATACCCCTACAACATGCATTTTTCCCCTTTACTATCAGTATTGGATGAATTACTGTACAACTCATCACATACACTTGCAACATGCACAACAACAAAATTTTGAGGAGGCCAATCAAGGGGAGTTTTCAACTAATGAACCAAGCATATGATCGAAGTTAGCTTATGCTTATGTTTTATGTATTATTCAACTAATGAACTAATGTAATTTGGTGTATGTGTATTTCGACATTTTTGAAATTCTGGAGTTCATAAGTCTATTTTAAAAATGCTAGAAATGGATTCATTTGAAAAATATTAGAATGATTTGGGCCATAGTATAATTTTGAGAATAATTTTTGGGGCCAAATTATAATTTCATAACACTGTGAATTAATAAGTCTATTTTAAAAATGCTAGAAATGGATCCACTTGGAATATATTAGAATGATTTGGGCCATAGTATAATTTTGAGAATAATTTTTAGGGCCAAATTATAATTTTATAACACTGTGAATTAATAAGTCTATTTTTAAAATGCTAGAAATGGATCCATTTAGAATATATTAGAATGATTTAGGCCATAGTATAATTTTAAGAATAATTTTTTGGGCCAAATTATAATTTCATAACACTGTGAATTAATAATTTTTTGGGCCAAATTTCTCACTTAACTCGGATGACATTGTTTGTGGTTAATAGTCCCTTGGGAAGAAACTGCCCAATAAGGGAAACAATTACAGTTAATAATGCCAAAGAAATTACCTAATTCAAATTTTAATTGCAATTACAGTTAGTCAGCCTTTAAGAAAAGAAAACTGGAACATATGAACAACATGAAAACTGGAACATGAAAAGAAATTACCACTAAATTCTACAAGCAACCAACCAATAACCACCCAGTAGCTAATATGAAATCTACAAGCAATATGCTAGAAAGGCTACATATGTCTCGCGTAGCTTACCCAAATTCGAAAAGTTCAACAAACAAAGTTACCAATAAATTTTACAAGCAACCAGCCAGCAGCCCAGAAATAACAAATAAGAAGAGTGCATAAACAGACAACTGGAGATAAAATAAAAGCCTCCATCAATAATATTAATCATCATCACTCTGTTACACCTTACATTAATTCAAAAAAAGGGCAAAAAACGGGTGGGCTATAGCCTTGGTGGGGGAGTGGGGGCGGACAAAGTTTGTCCGCCGGACTCGGAATGGGGTGAGACTTTGCGAGGAGCCTCCATGTGCCAAAAATAGGCCGTGGACACAGCTGTGTACGAAAATAAGCGCCCGAGGGTCGGGCTGCCAAAAGCCCCAGTGGAAAAAAGGCCAAAAAACGGGTGGGCTGTAGCCTTGGTTTGGGGCGCGGGCGAAGTTCATCCGCCGAACTTGGAATTGGGCGACACTTTGTGAAGAGCCTCCATGTGCCTGTGGGGAGTCGCGGGCACAACCGCGTCCAAAAATAAGCGCCTGAAGGTCGGGATGCCAAAAGCCCCCAACGGAAAAAAGGCCAAAAAACGGGTGGGCTATAGCCTTGGTGGGGGGCGCTGGCAAAGTTCGTCTGCCGGACTCGGAATGGGGCGAGACTTTGCATGGGGCCTCCATGTGCCAAAACTAAGCGCCCGAAGGTCGGAGTGCCAAAAGCCCCAAGCGGAAAAAAGGCCAAAAAACGGGTGGGCTATAGCCATGGTGGGGGGCGCGGGAGAAGTTCGTCCGCCGGACTCGGAATGGGGCGAGACTTTATGAGGGGCCTCTGTGTGCCAAAAAAAGTCCGTGGGCACAGACGCGGCCAAAAATAAGCATGTCGGGGTGCCAAAAGCACCCAGTGGAAAAAAGGCCAAAAATTGGGTGGGCTATAGCCATGGTGGGGGGCGCGGGCGAAGTTCGTCCGCCGGACTCGGAATGGGGCGAGACTTTGTGAGGGGCCTCCGTGAACCATAAATAGGCCGCGGGCACTACCGCGCCCAATGATAAGCACCCGAAGGTTGGGGTGCCAAAAGCCGCAGCGGAAAAAAGGCCAAAAAACGAGTGGGCTATTGCCTTGGTGGGGGGCGCGGGCGAAGTTCATCCGCCGGACAAAGAATTGGCCAACACTTTGTGAGGAGCCTCCATGTGCCCGCGGGGAGTCGTGGGCACAGCCGCGCCCAAAAATAAGCGCCTGAAGGTCGGGGTGCCAAAAGCCCCCAGCGGAAAAAAGGCCAAAAAATGGGTGGGCTATAGCCTTAGTGGGGGACGCGGGCGAAGTTCGTCCGCCGGTCTCGGAATGGGGTGAGACTTTGTGAGGGCCCTCCGTGAGCCAAAAATAGGCCGTGGGCACAGACGCGCCCAAAAATAAGCTCGTCGGGGTGCCAAAAGCCCCCAACCGAAAAAAGGGCAAAAAACGGGTGGGCGATAGCCTTGGTGGGGGGGCGGGCAAAGTTTGTTCACCGGACTCAGAATGGGGTGAGACTTTGCGAGGGGCCTCCGTGTGCCAAAAATAGGCTGCGGGCATAGCCGTGTACAAAAATAAGCCCCCGAAGGTCGGGGTACCAAAAGCCCCAACGGAAAAAAGGCCAAAAAACGGGTGGGCTATAGCCCTGGTTGGGGTCGCGGGCAAAGTTCGTCCTCTGGACTCGGAATGGGGCGAGACTTTGCGAGGGGCCTCCGTGTACCAAAAATAGGCCGCGGGCATAGCCGCACCCAAAAATAAGCACCTTAATGTCAGGGTGCCAAAAGCCCCCAGCGGAAAGGCCAAAAAATGGGTGGGTTATAGCCTTGGTGGGGGGCGCGGGCGAAGTTCGCCAACCGGACTCGGAATGGGGTGAGACTTTGCGAGGGATGACCGTGTACCCGCGAGGACTCGTGGGCCAAGCCGTGCACAAAAATAAGTGCCCTAAGGTCGGGGTACTAAAAATAAGTGTCTGAAAAAAGGACAAAAAACAGGTGGGCTATAGCCTTGGTGGGGGTGCAGGCGAAGTTCGTCCGCCGGACTCAGAATGGGGCGAGACTTTGGAGGGGCCTCTGTGTGCCAAAAATAGGCCGTACGCACAGCTGTGCGTAAAAATAAGCACCCGAAGGTCGGGGTGCATAAAGCCCCCAGCGGAAAAAAGGCCAAAAAACGGGTGGGCTATTGCCTTGGTGGGGGGAGTGGGCGAAGTTCATCTGCCGGACTCGGAATGGGGCGAGATTTGCGAGGGGCCTCCGTGTGCAAAAAATAAGCCGCGGGCACAGCAGCGCCCAAATGTCGGGGTGCCAAAAGCCCCCTGCGGAAAAAAGGCCAAAAAACGGGTGGGCTATAGCATTGGTTGGGGGCGCGGGCGAAGTTCATCCGCCGGACTCGGAATGGGACGACACTTTGCGAGGGGCCTCCAGCGGAAAAAGGCCAAAAAAACGGGTGGGCTATAACCTTGGTGAGGGGGGCTGGCGAAGTTCGTCCATCGGACTCGGAATGCAGTGTGACGTGCGACACAAATAAGCCGCGGGAACAGCCGCGCCCAAAAATAAGCACCCGAAGGTCGGGGCGCCAAAAGCCCCCTGCGGTAAAAGGCCAAAAAAATGGGTGGGCTATAGCCTAGGTGGGGGGGGGGGGTTTGGCGAGGTTCGTCCGTCGGACTTGGAATGGGGCGAGACTTTGCGAAGGGCCTTAGTGTGCCAAAAATAAGCCACGAGCACAGCCACGCCCAAAAATAGGTGCCCGAATGTCGAGGCGCCAAAACCCTCCAGCGGAACAAGGCCAAAACAACAGGTGGGCTATAGCCTTGGTGGGGGGGCGGGGGGGGCTGGCGAATTTCATCCGCCGGACTCAGAATGGGGTGAGACTTTGTGAGGGGCCTTCGTGTGCCAAAAATAAGCCGCAGGCACAGCCGCGCCCAAGAATAAGCACCCAAAGGTCAGGGTGCCAAAATCCTCCAGCGGAAAAAGGCCAAAAAAATGGGTGGGCTATAGCCTTGGTGGGGGGGGTGGGGGCTGGCGAAGTTCGTCCATCGGACTCTGAATGAGGCGAGACTTTGCGAGGGGCATTCATGTGCCCGCAGGGAGTCGTAGGCACAACCGCGCCCAAAAATAGGCGCCCGAAGGTCGGGGCGCCAAAAGCCCCCAGCGGAAAAAGGCCAAAAAAAAAGGGTGGGCTACAGCCTTGGTGGGGGGGGGGGGGCTGGCGAAATTCCTCCCCTAAACTCCGAATGGGGCGTCCCTTTTCGAGGGGCCCCCCTGTGCAAAAATTAAATCTCGGGCACA
>NW_006262274.1:13654-29569 GCF_000493195.1 Citrus x clementina
AAGCGCCCGAAGGTGGGGGCGCCAAAAGCCCCCAACGGAAAAAGTCCAAAACAACGGGTGGGCTATAGCCTTGGTGGGGGGGGGGACTGGCGAAGTTCGTCCGCCGGACTAGGAATGGGGTGAGATGTGTGCCAAAAATAAGCCGTGGGAACAGCCGCACCCAAAAATAAGCGCCTGAAGGTTGGGACTGCCAAAGCCCCCGGTGGAAAAAGGCCAAAAAAATGGGTGGACAATAGCCTTGGTGGGGGGGCTGGCGGAGCTCGTCCGTCGGACTCGGAATAGGGCAACACTTTCCGAGGGGCCTCCTTGTGCTGGCGGGGAGTCGCGGGCGCAGCCGCGCCCGAAGGTCGGCGAGCCAAAAGTCCCCCGCGGAAAAAGGCCAAACAAACGGGTGGGATGTAGCCCTGGTGGGGGGGGCTGGCGAAGTTTGTCCGCCGGACTCTAAATGAGGCAAAAATTTGCGACAGGCCTCTGTGCGCCAAAAATAAGTTGCGATCACAGCCATGCCCAAAAATAAGCGCCTGATAGTCGGGACGCCAAAAACCCGCAGCGGAAAAAGGCCCAACAAAAGGGTGGGCTATAGCCGTGGTTGGGGGGGGGGGCTGGCGAAGTTTGTGGGACGGACGCTAAATGAGGCGAGACTTTGCGAGGAGCTCCGTGTGCCAAAAATAAGCTGCGGTCACAGCTGTGCACAAAATTAAGCGCCCGAAGGTGGATGCGCCAAAAGCCCCTTGCGGAAAAAGGCCAAAAAAACGGGTGGGCTATAGCCTTGGTGAGGGGGGGGGGCTAGTGAAGTTCGTCCGCCGGACTCAAAATGGGCCGAGATATTGTGAGGGGCCTCCGTGTGCAAAAAATAAGCTGCAGGCACAGACGTGCCAAAACATAAGCGCCCGATGGTCGGGGCGCCAAAAGCCCCCAGCGGAAAATGGCCAAAAAAATGGGTGGGCTATAGCCTTGGTGGGGGGGCTAGCGGAGTTCGTCCGCCGGACTATGAAGGACGCGAGATTTGCGAGGGCCTCTGTGGGCAAAAAATAAGTCGCGGGCACATTTTTGCCCAAAAATAAGCGCCTGAAGGTCAGGGCGCCAAAAGCCCCCAGCGGAAAAAGGCAAAACAAATGGGTGGGCTATAGCCTTGGTGGGGGGGGGGGCCAGCGAAGTTCGTCCGCCGGACTCAGAAAATGGGTGAGACTTTGTGAGTGGCCTCTGTGTGCCAAAAGTAAGCCGCGATCACAGCCGCGCCCAAAAATAAGCGCCTGAAGGTCGGGGTGCCAAAAGCCCCCGGCGGAAAAAGGCCAAAAAAATGGGTGGGCATAGCCTTGGTTGGGGGGGGGTCTGGCGAAGTTCGTCCGCCGGACTCGGAATGGGGCAACACTTTGCGAGGGGCCTCCTTGTGCTGGCGGGGAGATACGGGCGCAACCGCGCCCGAAGGTCGGGGCGCCAAAAGTCCCCGGCGGAAAAATGCCAAAAAAACGGGTGGGCTATAGCCTTGGTGTGGGGGGGGCTGGCGAAGTTTGTCCGCCGGACTCTGAATGAGGCGAGACTTTGCGAGGGGCCTCTGTGTACCAAAAATAAGCCGCGATCACAGCCGCGTTCAAAAATAAGCGCCTGAAGGTCAGGGCGCCAAAAGCCCCCAACGACAAAAGGCCAAAAAAACGGGTGGGCTATAGCCTTGGTTGGGGCGGGGGACTGGCGAAGTTCATCCGACGGACTCTGAATGAGGTGAGACTTTGCGAGGAGCCTCCGTGTGCCAAAAATAAGCAGCGGTCACAGCCGCACCCAAAAATAAGCGCCTGAAGGTCGGGGCACCAAAAGCCCCTGGTGGAAAAAGGCCAAACAAATGGGTGGGCTATAGCCTCGGTGGGGGGGGGGGGGGGAGGGCTGGCGAAGTTCATCCGCCGAACTCTGAATGGGACGAGACTTTGCGAGGAGCCTCCATGTGCCAAAAATAAGCCGCAGTCACAGCCGTGCCCAAAAATAAGCGCCTGATGGTCGGGGCTCCAAAAGCCCCCGGCGGAAAAAGGCCAAAAAAATGGGTGGGCTATAGCCTTGGTGGGGGGGCTCGCGATGCTCGTCCGCTGGACTCGGAATGGGGCAACACTTTGCGAGGGGCCTCCTTGTGCCGGCGGGGAGTCGCGGGCGTGGCCTCGCGCGAACGTCGGGGCGCCAAAAGTCCCCCGCGGAAAAAGGCCTAAAAAACGGGTGGGCTATAGCCTTGGTGGGGGGGGCTGGCAAAGTTCATCCGCCTGACTCGAAATGGGGTGAGACTTTACAAGGGGCCTCCATGTGCAAACAATAAGCCACGGGCACAGTTATGCCCAAAAATAAGTGCCCGAAGGTCGGGGGGGGTGCTGGCGAAGTTCGTCTGCCGGACTATGAATGAGGCGAGACTTTGCGAGGGGCCTCCGTGTGCGAAAAATAAGCAGTGATCACAGCCGCGCCCAAAAATAAGAGCCTGAATGTCGGGGCACCAAAAGCCCCCAACGGAAAAAGGCCAAAAAAATGGGTGTGCTATAGCCTTGGTGGGGGGGCTGGCGAAGTTCGTCTGCCGGACTCGGAATGGGGCAAGACGTGTGCCAAAAATAACCTGCGGGAACAGTCGCGCCCAAAAATAAGCACTTGAAGTTTGGGGTGCCAAAAGCCCCCAGCAGGAAATGGCCAAACAAATGGGTGGGCTATAGCCTTGGTGGGGGGAGGGGGAGCTGGCGAAGTTCGTCCGCCGGACTCTGAATGAGGCGAGACTTTGCGAGGGGCCTCCGTGTTCCAAAAATAAGTCGCGATCACAGCTATGCCCAAAAATAAGTGCCTGAAGGTCAGGGCGCCAAAAGTCCCTCGCGGAAAAAGGCCAAAAAATGGGTGGGCTATAGCCTTGGTGGGGGGGGGGAGCTGGCGAAGTTCGTCCGTCGGACTTTGAATGAGGCGAGACTTTGCAAGGAGCCTCCATGTGCCAAAAATAAGCCTCGGTCAGAGCCACGCCCAAAGGTGAGGGCACCAAAAGCCCCCGGCGGAAAAAGGCCAAAAAAATGGGTGGGCTATAGCCTTGGTGGGGGGGGGGGCTGGTGAAGTTCGTCCGCCGGACTCTAAATGAGGCGAGACTTTGCGAGGGGCCTCCATGTGCCAAAAATAAGCCGCGATCACAGCCGCCCCCAAAAATAAGCACCTGACGGTCGTAGCGCCAAAAGCCCCCAGCGTAAAAAGGGCAAAACAAACGGATGGGATATAGCCTTGGTGGGGGGGCTTGCGAAGTTCGTCCGGCGGACTCTGACTGAGGCGAGACTTGCAAGGAGACTCCGTGTGCCAAAAATAAGCATTGGTCAAAACCGCGCCCAAAAATAAATGCCTGAAGGTCGGGGCTCCCAAAGCCCCTGGCGGAAAAAGGCCAAACAAATGGGTGGGCTATAGCCTTGGTGGGGGGGCTGGCGAAGCTCGTCCGCCGGACTCGGAATGGGGTAACACTTTGCGAGGGGCCTCCTTCTGCCGGCGGGGAGTAGCGGGCGCAGCCGCGCCCAAAGGTCGGGGCACCAAAAGCCCCCAACGGAAAAAGGCCAAAAAAACGGGTGGGCTATAGCCTTGGTGGGGGGGCTGGCGAAGTTCGTCCACCGGACTCGGAATGGGGCGAGACTTTCCGAGGGGCCTCTGTGTGCAATAAATAAGCCACGGGCAGAGCCGTACCCAAAAAGAAGTGCCCGAAGGTCGGGTTGCCAAAACCCCCCAGTAGAAAAATGGCCAAAAAACGGGTGGGCTATGGCCTTGGTGGGGGGCGCGGGCGAAGTTCGTCCGCCGGACTCGGAATGGGCTGAGACTTTGTGAGACACCTCCGTGTGCCAAAAATAGGCCACGAGCACAGCCGTGCCCACAGGTCGGGGTGCCAAAACCCCAGCGGAGAATGGCCAAAAAGACGGGTGGGCTATAGCCTTGGTGGGGGGCGCGGGCGCACTTCATCCGCCGGACTCTGAATGGGGCGAGGCTTTGCGAGGGGCCTTGGTGTGCCAAAAATAGGCCACCGGCACAGCCGTACCCAAAAATAAGCGACCGAAGGTCGGGGTGCCAAAACCCCCAGCGGAAAAAGGCCAAAAAGACAGGTGGGCTATAGCCTTGGCGGGGGGTGCGGGCGAACTTCATCCGCCGGACTCTAAATGGGGTGAGGCTTTGTGAGGGGCCTCAGTGTGCCAAAAATAGGCGCGGGTACATCCGCGCCCAAAAATAAGCACCCGAAGGTCGGGGTGCCAAAAGCCCCCAACGGAAAATGGCCAAAAAGACGGGTGGGCTATAGCCATGGTGGGGGGCGCTGGCGAACTTCGTCCGCCGGACTCCAAATGGGGTGAGGATTTGCGAGGGGCCTCGGTATGCCAAAAATAGGCCGCGAGCACAGCCGCGCCCAAAAATAAACGCCCGAAGGTCGGGGTGCCAAAAGCCCCCAGCGGAAAATGGCCAAAAAGACGGGTGGGCTATAGCCTTGGTGGAGGGCGCGGGCGAACTTCATCCGCCGGACTCCGAATGGGGCAAGGCTTTGCGAGGAGCCTCGGTGTGCCAAAAATAGTGCGCGGCCACAGCCGTGCCGAAAATTAAGCGACCGAAGGTCTGGGTGCCAAAAGCCCCCAGTGGAAAATGGCCAAAAAGACGAGTGGGCTATAGCCTTGGTGGGGGGGCGGAGGCGAACTTTGTCTGCCGGACTCCGAATGGGGCAAGGCTTTGCGAGGGGCCTCAATTTGTCAAAAATAGGCTGCGGGCACAGCCGCGCCCGAAGGTCGGGGTGCCAAAAGCCCCCAGCGGAAAATTGCCAAAAAGACGAGTGGGCTATAGCCTTGGTGGGGAGCTCGGGCGAACTTCGTCCGCCGGACTCGGAATGGGGCGAGGCTTTGCGAGGGGCCTCGGTGTGCCAAAAATAGGCCGCGGGCACAGCCGCGCCCAAAAATAAGCGCCCGAAGGTCGGGGTGCCAAAAGCCCCCAGTGGAAAATGGCCAAAAAGACGGGTGGTCTATAGCCTTGGTGGGCGGGCGCCACTCCCCTCGTCTTTTTGGCCCGTGCCCAAAAATAGTGCCCCAAGGTCAGGGTGCCAAAAAGGCCCTAGGGTCCCCAAGACGGGCGCTTATTTTTGGGCGTGTCTTATGGTAAATAAAAGTTAGGTTTAAAAGATTCGTGGTACAAAAAATAGTCAAAACATGAGAAAAACGCAAAATTATGGGTCGAAAAAGCCCGCCAAGCTCCTTGGTGGCGAGCTTCCCTCGCTCGAGCATGGACTGCCTTTTACCACTTCTTCTAAGTTTTCAAAGTCTCGGTTTCTCCATTTTCATATTTTTGAAGCCAAAACATAGTTTCCCATGTCCGCCATCCCATGTTCTTCATCCGTACAAAAATTCTAGGCCTTCCAAACAAGTCTAACGCTTATCAGTTCAATCCGTAAAAATCTACACCAAAAAAACTCGGTTGCTTGTCCGCTACCCGTTGCCCTTTTCCGCAGTTCATTGGAGGCTACCTGCGCTGGAAGTTGCCTTAATATTTGAAAAGAAGATACAAAGATTTAGCTGCAGCTTGAACCCTTTACATGGAGGTCAAAATCACAAATAAAGTTTCAAACCCACCGCTGAGCCACCATAAATTCTTGCAACTATGGGCACAAATATTATTTAAATGAAAAAGTAAAATATAAATTAATAATAAAAAAATAATTAATGATTTCACATCGTAATTGGATATTTAAGTTTTTGTTTTCTATGGTCGAATCAAAATTAAAACGTCTTAGGGTAAAAAAAAATTAGGTTTAAAAAGTTCGTGGTACTTTTTGGCTGATAGCATGCTGTTTTCAATGAAGCTTTTACTTTTTAGCTGAGACGGCTAATGGGATAAGCCTGATAAGTTTTACTTCTAGCCCAATAACCTGCAAAATGTTCAAGACTGTTTAATGGTCAAGTCCAAACCGAGATCTTTTATTCAAATGGTTGCACAGGAAACCTAAAGATGGATGATGATGGGCTAAACATTTCAATTTTAGCACAACAAATTTAAAGTTCAAAATAAATTTATAGTTCATTTTTTGACACCCCTCAATTTTCCTGAAAAGCCCCCACTTCCAACTGAAAAACCCCTTTATTCATTTGACATTTTCAATCATAATTATATTCAACCTAAAAGTAGAGACATACGTGGTTTCTCACACCCCATGCAAGATACTTCACCTCTTTCTTACACGTGGTTTTTATTTGACTTCGTTCATTTCGATTTTTTTTTTAAATTGATAGAGCTTTGAGAATGAAGACAATATAACATAACACTTTTTTTTTCAAGTTTTCCATGTTTAAGTTAGTGGCTTTCAAAAGTTTCGTTTGTGTTGTAAAACACTTATAATAAAGTATTAAATTTGTGATTCATTGAGAATTAGAAATTTTCAACAATATTGTATTGTTTTAGGGTTGGTGGCTTTCAAAGATTTCTTTCTCATTTTATTACAAAAAATATGATTTTTTAAATTTAAAGATTAATTCCAACAACTATTTAAGCAAGATCAATAGGTAACATCAACACATTCAAAATTCCAGGTCTTTGTCAAAAGGGAAAAATTATAATAAAATTCATGTGAACAACCAATAAGTTTTTGATACAAAAGGAATAAATCACAATTTAAAAAATGTATTTTTTTTTTCCTACAAGTTTAAGTGGTCAATTTCAAAAGAACTCAAAGGAATTGAGTTGCTCTTTCATGGCTTTTCTGCATGCTTAGGTTCTGTATAACTTTGTGAATTATCAATCTGTAGCTTGCATTTCTTTGTCTTGCTGTACTTATAAAGAAGGACTTTTAACCAATAATCAATTTATATTGAGTAGTGCTATATATCCCAAACTTCAGATGGCCACGATTCAAATATCAACATAGATCCTAGAAAAAAAAAAGTTCACAAATTTAGTAAGCACTTTAGAAAAAAAAACAAAAATAAACTACTCATATAAGTTAGTAAGACTTCTCGTTCAATTGGGCTTAATGCATTTTATTACACGTTTAGCCCTAAAAAGAAATGCATCACTATCAACTATAACGCACGCATCTACATAACCTTCACTATTTAATTGCGTACACAGTGCTTCAGCCTCTCCTTTCGCTTTTACAACATGCATTCCAAATATTTCAAGCAGTTCCTACAAATCACAGTTATTTGCACAAACAAAATGACCAATCAGTCAGATAAAGTATTCAAAGAAGCAATTACTGTTAGCCTAAAGGGCTACACATATTGTAATTTTCATGATGACAAACATGTGTCTTAAGTGATATGATAAATGTTGTATTTCACATTTTCACTAGTTCTTGAAGGATAATATTTATGCAAGTGAATCATGTGAAATTAAGTTCAAGACAATCAACGGACAATTGCTTGATCAATAACAAAATTTAGCTCAACGGAGTCATTATTGTGACAAATTCTTATAAAGCCGGTATGATTTAATAAATGCATGGTTTAGTATTTGAGAAACTCAAGATTTTATAAAACATTGCTTTTCATAAAGGTTTTATATTTAAAGTTTTAAAAAACTTAAATTTTATATTTCGTGTCAAATTTTATTGAAATAAATTTAAAACTTATAAAATTACCAAAAATATATATAAACACATATAATATTAAAAAATGTTTAAGCCAACCAGTGCCGGGCTTAAAAAACCTAGCCCGAGCGTCTAAAAATTTCATTCGGGCTGGGTCCGAGCATTCCAATACCCTAAAACCCTAAACCCAGGTTTTGACAACCTTACATGGGCCCCCTTATGGCTGCCGTGGAACTTTGACCTAGCGTTTTGCACGCGCTTTTCCACGGGCGACACGAGGCCGCCAAAACAAACGAGAGTAATTTTGGAGCCCCATAGTGGTTTTGGCGGAATTTTTTCTAAAATTAAAAAAAAATTGATTTGTTCTGTATAATTTTGGAATAAATTCCCAAACAAACTATCAGAGTCTCCTCGCGGCAGTGGGTCACTGCTTGGGGGCACTCCCGCTGCCCTAAGCAATGTTCCAGGTTAGAAAAACAAGGTTACTTTCGGAGATAAACTCAACTCCTCCCCTTGGGCCCTTAGGCCAAAGGCTATATCTCACTTGTTTTGGCCTTTCCTCATGGGCCCCCCTAGGGCTGCCTTGAAACTTTGACTCAACCTTCTGCACGCGCCTTCCCACATGGAATTTGGGGCTGGCAGAAAAAACATGATTCATTTTGGAGCCCCGAAGTGGTTTTGGCATAATTGTTTCTAAAATTGCATGAAAAATCGATTTTTTTTACATAATTTTGGAATAAATTCCCAAAAAACTAACAGAGCCTCTTGATTTTTCGGATGCACTTGCATTTGGATCCGGATCCAGATCCGCACGGATCATGATTCTTAGACTTCGGATCCGCATTTTTTAATGTGCAGATACTGATTTTTCAAGATCCTAATCTTCCGGATCTTTGCGGATTCGGGCCAGACCCAGATTTTTTTGCCATCCCTAACTCCCACCCACCCATGGGATGTCCTGAGGGAAAGAAATAAGGTTACTTTCAGAGAGAAACCCAACTCCTCACTTCGGGTCCCAAGGCCAAAGGCTATACCACACCCATTTCGTCATTTCCTCATGGGCCTCCCTAGGGCTGCCTTAGAACTTTGACTCGACCTTCTGCATGGGCCTTCCCATTGACGATGTGAGGTTGCAAGAAAAAATGGGAATTATTTTTTAACCCATGGAGTGGTTTTGGTGGAATATTTTTCTAAAATTTCAAGAAAAATCAATTTTTTATGCATAATGTTGGAATAAAGTCCCAAAAAACTATCAATGCCTCCCCGTGGTGGTGGGTACTGCTTGAGAGCACTCCCACCCGCCCAAGGGATGGAGAAAAATAGGGTTGCTTTTTAAGAGAAACCAAACTCCTCCCCTCAGACCCGTATGCCAAAGGTTATATCACACTTGTTTTGGCCTTTCTCATGCGCCCCCCCTTGGGTAGCCTTGGAACTTTGACCCGGGCTTCTACACGCTCCTTCCCATGGGAGATGTGAGGCCGCCAAAAAAGAGGGGAGTCGTTTTTTTATCATCGGTGCGGTTTTACAGAATTTTTTCAAAAATTTTGAGAAAACTGATTTTGTTCTGCATAATTTTATAATAAATTCTCAAAAAACTATCAGAGCCTCCCCACAATGGTATGGCACTGCTTGGGGGCAATCTCGCTAGCCCAAGGGATGTCCCTGGGTAGAAAAACCGATTTTTTCTAAAAATCCAAGAAAAACCATTTTTTTTGCATAATTTTGGAAAACGTCCCAAAACAAACTATCAATGACTCCCCACGGCGGTGAGGCACTGCTTGGAGCATTCCCACCTGCCCAAGGGATGTCTTGGAGGAAAGAAACAGGGTTACTTTCATAGAGAAATCCAACTCCTCCCCTCGAGCCCCAAGGCCAAAGGCTATATCACACCTATTTCGGCATTTCCTCACAGGCCTCCCTAGGGTTGCCTTACAACTTTGACTCGGGCTTCTGTACGAGCCTTCCCATTGATGACACGAGGCCGCCAAAGAAAACGGGAGTCATTTTTTAGCCCTGGAGTGGTTTTGGCAGATTGTTTTTTTAAAATTCCCAGAAAAATCAATCTTTTATGCATCATTTTGGAATAAAGTCCCAAAAAACTATCAATGCCTCCCCGCGGTGGTGGAGCACTGCTTGAGAGCACTCAAGTCGACCCAAGGGATGTCCCTGGGGAGAAAAATAGGGTTACTTTTTTATAAAAACCAAACTCCTCCCCTCATGACCCAAGGCCAAATGTTATATCACACTCGTTTTGGCCTTTTCTCATGGGCCCCCCTTGGGCAGCCTTGCAACTTTGACCCGGCCTTCTGTACGCGCCTTCCCACAGGAGACGAGAGGTCGCCAGAAAAAAAAGGAGTCATTTTTTAGCCTCGGTGTGGTTTTGCAAAATTGTTTCAAAATTTTAAGAAAAACTGATTTTTTCTACATAATTTTATAATAAATTCCCAAAAAAAACTATCGGAGCCTCCCCACGATGGTGGGCCACTGCTTGGGGGCACTCCCACCAGCCCAAGGAATGTCCATGGGTAGAAAAATAATGTTACTTTTGGAGAGAAACCCAACTCCTCCCTTCAAGCCCTAAGGCCAAAGACTATATCACACTCTTTTTGGGCTTTCTTCATGGGCCCCCCTTGGACAACCTTGGAACTTTGACCCGGCCTTCTACACGGGCCTACCCACGGGCGATACGAGGCCGTAGGAAAAAATGGGAGTCATTTTTGAGCCCCTGAGTAATTTTAGCGGAAGTTTTTCCAAAATTCCAAGAAAAACCAATGTTTTCTGCATAATTTTGAAAAAAGTCCCAAAAAACTATCAATGACTCCCCGCGATAGTGAAGCAGTGCTTGGGAGCACTCCCATTGGCCCAAGGGATGTCCCAGAGGAGTGAGACATGGTTACTTTCAGAGAGAAACCCAACTCCTCCCCTAGGGCCCCAAGGCCAAAGGTTATAGCACACATATTTTAACGTTTTCTCATGGGCCTCCCTGGGGGTGCCTTAGAACATTGACCCGGCCTTCTATATGCGTCTTCCTATGGGTGACGCAAGGCCGCCAGAAAAAAAAAAAACAAGAGTCGCTTTGGAGCCCCATAGTGGTTTTGGCGGAATTTATTTTCAAATTCTAAAAAAGTCAGATTTTTCCCGTATACTTTTGGATTAAATTCCCAAAAAACTATCCAAGCCTCCCCGCTGCGGTGGAGCACTGCTTGGGAGCACTCCCACCAACCTAAAGGATGTCTTAGGGGAAAGAAAAAGGATTACTTTTGGAGAGAAATCCAACTCCTCCCCTTAGGCCCCAAGGCCAAAGGCGATAGCACGCCCGTTTCATAGGCCTCCTTGGGCTTGCCCTAGAACCTTGACCTGGCTTTCTGTATGGGCCTTCCTATTGGCAACGCGAGGCCGGTAGAAAAAATAGAAGTCATTTTTTAGCCCCGAAATGGTGTTGGCAGAATTTTTTCTAAAATTAAAAAAAAATTATTTTTCTTTATAATTTTTGAATAAATACTCGAAAAACTATAAGAGCCTCCTCGTGGCGGTTGAGCACTGCTTGGCAGCATTCCAACCAGCCCAAGGGATGTCCCATGGGAATGAAACAGAGTTACTTTTGGAGTTAAACCCAACTCCTCCCCTCAAGCCCCAAGGCCAATGGCTATATAGCACACTCGTTTTGGGCATTCCTAATAGGTCTCCCGGGGGCTGCCTTGAAACTTCGACTCGAACTTCTGCACGGGCCTACCCACGGGCGATGCGAGGCAGCCAGAGAAAATGATAGTTGTTTTGGAGCCCCAGAGTGGTTTTAACGGATTTTTTCTAAGATTTCAAGAAAAATTAATTTTTTCTGCATAATGTTTTAATAAAGTCCCAAAAAACTATCAATGCCTCCCTACGATAGTGGGCCACTGCTTGGGAGCACTCCCGCCGGCCCAAGGGATGTCCTAGGGGAAAGAAATATGGTTACTTTTTTAGAGAAACCCAAGTCCTCCCCTCAGGCCCCAAGGCCAAAGGCTATAGCACACTCATTTAGGGCGTTCCTCATGGGCCCCCCGGGGCTGCCTTGGAATTTTGATTCGACCTTCTGAACGCACCTTCCCACGGAAGACATGAGGCCGCCAGAAAAACGAGAGTAGTTTCAGAACCCCGTAGTGGCGTTGGCAGAATTTTTTCTAAAAATTCAAAAAAATCAATTTTTCTACATAATTTTTGAATAAATTGACAAAAAACTCTCATACCCCAACCGTGGTTGTGGCTTACAACTTGGAGCACTCCCGCTGGCCCAAGGGATGTCCAAGTGGAGAAAAGCAAGGTTACTTTTGGAGAGAAACCTAACTCCTCCCCTCAAGGCCCAAGGCTAATGGTTATAGTTGTAACGCCACAAATTCTCATACATATTAAATTATGGAAATTGGGCTTTCATTGAGAATTATGGGTGGCCTATAACCCTTATTAAGAGGTTATTTATGAGATAATTTTGGAAAAGGGTTATTTTTCCTAATTAAATAGGGTTTCTTAAGACTCCCTATAAATGCATACTTTTTCCCCTTCCATAACCCTAAGTTCACAACGTTTATTCTTCTTCTCTGCTGCTCTTTACGCTCCTACCCAAATCTTAGGATTCAAACCTTTGTTTAGGAGAGAATCAAAGCGACGGGTAAGTTATTCTCCCTGTTCTCAACAGATTTCTAATCACTCTATCTAGCTAGGGTTTATATTGGCACGATTCAAGAAGGTTATAGATCATAATGCATGATTTAGAATATATTTAGGCTATGCTTAGGGTTTTGATTTATTATGAGTTTAGTTAATCAATCCTTGACGTATTAAGCACAGGATAATTCTGGATAGCATGAGTATCTCGAATTTAAAGCTATATTTTCTGAACGAATTTTCTTATAAAGTTTATATTTCTGGAAACTAGACATGTAGGGCTTCTTGATTAAATTTTATTTCATTAAATTTGACTTCGTTTTCAATTTTATATGTATTTTCGAAATAGAAACCACTGCACTGGAAAACTGCGATTCCAGTATTGTGATCAGATCCACAAGACTATTTGTACCACCAAATGAACTCGGACAATTCTGAAAGTTTATATGTATGTTAATATATGTGTCTAGGATTCCCAGTTTTAATTTCATAATTGTCTGATTATTATTTTATTTTATAAAAATCACGGAACCCGTTCTGTTTGGTTTAGATTATGTGAAAACAGTTTCGAATTTGCTGAGAAGTAAATAGTTTTTAAAATGTTTTTGATATCGGATCCTCTTGTAAATTTTACATGGGGTACTCATGGATGTCCAGAATAGTTCCATTCTAAGTCTTAGATTAAGAGTTAAAATTCTGAGAATCAGACCTGTACGGGTATGAATTAGAAAATCAGATTCTTAGAATAAGTTATTAATTGTCATATCTTGTATTTGTTTAAGGTATTGAAGGTGATTGAGGCTCTTAGAAGCTTAGAGGTGTGTTTGTTCATTCATTTGTCGAGGTAAGTAATTTCATTCCTGGTATACTAGATATGTATAAATATTTTGAGTATAAATGTTTTTATACTACTTAAAGGATTAATTGATTTTGATAATAAAATTAGTTTTATGTAAATGTTTTTAAGTTAAATTCTTTTGACAAAGTATTTTATGAATGCTTTTTAATATGTAAATGATTTTATGACATGACAACCTTTTATGATTTTATCTTTAAAATGTTATGCAAGCCTAAATTATTGATATGAACTTTTATGAAACTGATACGAATGTTTTGTACCTATGTTTGATTTCAATTATTGATGATTGTATGAGATTCTTAATGTTTTGGCTCATTGTCCATAGTTATTATGATTCTGATTCTGATTCTGATTCTGATTCTGATCGTAATATACGATATATCTGTCTGGACCAGTACTGGGTTTCTGTTCTAAGTGTGCACATGATATTCTGATTCTGTTTCTGGCCGGGTCACCGGGACTATATGTGACAAGAGCTAATCTTTTGTTTTCTGTATACATATTATATGATTTGCTTCGTAAGTAAATATGCTTTTGAATATTCTGAATTATTAAGAATTTATGTTATGTTATCGTGATATATCGTTTTATGAAATTTATGGATTATGATATATGTTTTAAACAAAAGAAGGCTTGCAATATTTTTTGTATCGATAGGCCTAATATGTTAGAAATGGTTTTACTTACCAAGTTGACGGCTCACCCCTCGTCATTACTTTTTGCATATTAAGTTTCTTTGAGAGGGCCGCTTAGCTTTGGAGTTAGTAATTTCTGTCTCCGTTGCTATTTGAATAAGAGGAGGAATAGACTTGTGTTTCTATTTAGTTACTTCTATTATGAACGTGTAATTTGGAGTTTGAGACTTTTGTTATTATTTTTATGTCCTCGGGAGAGATTATTTAGTATTAGACGTTTAAATTTGTGGATTTATTTGAATAAGAATTGGAGGTATTTCAGTTTGAAACTTATGAGTATAGATTATGATTTGTGAGTAACCTCCTTCTTCACGTGCTCCACACGTGTTAGATTTGGGGTGTTACATTAGCATACTTGTTTTGTCTTTTATTATTGCCCCCCCCCCCGAGGGCTGCCTTGGAACTTTGACCTATCCTTCTGCACGCACCTTCCCACAAGCGATGCGAGGCCTCCAGAACAAACATAAGTCGTTTCGGAGCCTCGAATTGGTTTTATTGGAATTTTTAAAAACATTTGAAGAAAATTTGATTTTTTTCTATATAATTTTGGAATAAATTCCCAAAACATTATAAGAACCCCGCCGTGCCAGTGGGGCAGTGGTTGGGAGCACAACTGCCGCCCAAGGGATGTCCCAGTGGAGAAAACACAGGGTTACTTTTGGAGAGAAACCCAACTCCTCCCTTTAGACCCCAAGGCCAAAGGTTATATCACACTCATTTTGGCCTTTCTTCATGGGCCCCCCAAGGGCTGCGTTGGAACTTTGACCTACCTTCTGTGCGCGCCTTTCCACAAGGGACACAAGGTCACTAGAGAAAATAAGAGTCGTTTCGGAACTCCACAGTGGCTTTGGCTAAAACTTTTGTAAAATTTCAAGATAACCCAATTTTTTCTGTACAATTTTGGAATAAATTCCCAAAAACTTGTCAGAGCCCCACCGCAGCAGTGAGGCATTGGTTGGGAGCAATGCCGCCAACCAAGAGATTTCATAATGGAGAAAAACAGAGTTACTTTTGTAGAGAAACCCAACTCCTCCCCTCATGCCCCAAGGCCAAAGGCTATAGCACACTCATTTTTTTCTTTCCTTATGGGACCACCTAGAGCTGGCTTGGAACATTGGCCCGGCCTTCTGTATGCGCCTTCCCACGAGTGACTTGAGGTCGGCAGAAAAATTGGGAGTCGTTTTGAAGCCACATCTTGGTTTTGGCAGAATGTTTTCTCAAATTAAAAAAAAATTGATTTTTTTCTACATAATTTTGGAAGAAATTCCTAAAAAACTTTCACAACCCTACCGCGGTGGTGGGTCACTACTTCTGAGCACTCACACTAGCCCAAGGGATGTCACAGCGAAGAAAAATAGGTTACTTTTAGAGAGGAACACAACTCCTCCCCTCATGGCCCAAGGCCAATGGCAATAGCACACTCGGTTTGGCCATTATTATTGGCCCCTCGAGGGCTGCCTTGGAACTTTGACCCGGCCTTCTGCACGCACCTTTCTGTGGGTAATGCGAGGCTACAGGAAAATACGAGAATCATTTCAGAGCCCCGGAGTCATTTTGGCCTTTTTTTCTAAAATTCGAAGAAAACCTGATTTTTCTGCATAATCTTGGAATAAATTCGTAAAAAACTATTAGAGCCTCCCTGCGGCAGTGTGGCACTACTTGGGAGCACTCCCACTAGCCCAATGGATGCTTCAGCAGATATAAACAGGTTTTTTTTTTTAAAGAAACCCAACTACTCCCCTTAGGCCTCAAGGCCAAAGGCTAAAGCACCCCCGTTTTGGCCTTTCTTCATGGGCCCCCTAAGGGCTACCCTGGAACTTCGACCTGGCCTTCTGTAAGTGTTGTCCCACGAGGGACATGAGGTCACTAAAGAAAACGAGAGTCATTTCATAGCCCCATAGTGGTTTTGGCAGATTTGTTTCTAAAATTCCAAGAAAAACTGATTTTTTCTATATAATTTTGGAATAAATTCCCAAAAACTTATCTAAGCCCTGCCGCGGCAGTGGGGTATTTGTTGGGAGCCCTACTGCCGTCCCAAGGGATGTCCCTGGGGAGAAAAACAGGGTTATTTGTTTAGAGAAACCCAACTCCCCCCCCCCCCCCAGCCCCCAGGGCAAAAGGTATAGCACACTCCTTTTGGGCTTTTCTCATGGGTCCCATAGGGCTGCCTTGGAACTTTGACCCCGCCT
>NW_006262274.1:29669-61001 GCF_000493195.1 Citrus x clementina
TCCCCCCCCCCCCCAAGCCCCAAGGCCAAAGGCTATAGCACACTCGTTTTGGGCTTTTCTCATGGGTCCCCATAGGGCTGCCTTGGAACTTTGACCCGGCCTTTTGCACGTACCTTCTCACGGTCGACACAAGGCCATCAGAAAAGGGGCAATCGTTTCGGTGCCCCGTAGTGGTTTTAGCAGAATTTTTTCTAATATTTAAAAAAAATCAATTTTTTCTGCATAATTTTAGAATAAATTACTAAAAATCTATTAGAACCCAACTGCGGTGGTGCGTCACTACTTGGGAGCACACCTGCTGGCCCAAGGGATGTCCCAGTGGCGAAAAACAAGGTTACTTTTGGAGGGACACCCAACTCCTCCCCTCAGGGCCCAAGGCCAATGGCTATAGCACACTCCTTTTGGCCTTTATTATTGGCCCCTGATGGCTGCCTTGGAATTTTGACCCAGCCTTCTGCAAGCGCCTTTCCACAGGCGACGCGAGGCTACCAGATAAAACGGGCATCGTTTCAAAGCCCCGAAGTGGTTTTGGCAGAAATTTTCATAAATTTTGAAGAAAATTTCATTTTTTTCTGCATAATCTTAGAACAAATTCCCAAAAAACTATCAGAGCCTCCCCACGGCAGTGTAACACTACTTGGGAGCACTCCCATCGGCCCATGGGATATCCTAGGGGAGAAAAATAGGGTTGCTTTTTTAGGGAAACTCAACTCCTCCTCTAAGGCCTCAAAGCCAAAGGTTATAGCACACTCGTTTCGGCCTTTCCTCATGGGCCCCCAAGGCTGCCTCGAAACTTTGACACGGCCTTTTGAACGTGCCTTCCCACGGGCAACGCGAGGCCATAAAAAAAAAGAGTCGTTTCAGAGGCCCTTTGTGGTTTGAGTGGAAGTTTTTCTATAATTTCAAGAAAACCCAAATTTTTCTTCTTAATTTGAGAATAAATTCCCAAAAAAAAACTATCTAAGCCTCCCTGCGGCAGTGGGGAATTGGTTGGGAGGACTCCCGTCGGCCCAATCGATGTCCTAGGGGAGAAAAACAAGGTTACTTTTGGTGAGAAACCCAACTCCTCCCCGCAGGCCCCAAGGCCAAAAGCTATAGCACATTTTTTTTGCCTTTCCTCATGCCCCCATAAGGCTGCCTTGAAACATTGACCCACCCTTCTGTAAGTGCCTTCCCAAGGTCGACCCGAGGCCGCCAGAACAAAACAAAAGTTCTTTCGCAGCCCCAGAGTGGAATATATTCCCAAAAACTATCAAAGCCTCCTCGCGGTGGTGGGGCACTACATAGGAGCACTTTCGCCAGCCCAAGGGATGTCCTAGGGGAGAACAATATGGTTCCTTTTGGAGAGAAACCCAACTCCTCCCATTAGGCCCCAAGGCCAAAGGCTGTAGCACACTCATTTTGGGCTTTCTTCATGGGCCCTCCTTGGGTTGTCTTGGAACTTTGACCCAGACTTCCGCAAGCACTTCCCATGGGCGACGCGAGGCCGCTCGAAAAAATGAGAGTCTTTTCATATCTCCGTAGTGGTTTCGGCAGAATTTTTTATAAAATTTCAAAAAACATCGATTTTTTCTACATAATTTTGGAATAAATTCGCTCGAAACTATCAAAGCCCCTACTGTGGTGGTGGCTCACTGCTTGGAAGCACTACCGCTGGCCTAAGAGATGTCCCAGTAGAGAAAAACATGATTACTTTTGGGGAAAAACCTAACTCCTCCCCTCAGGGGCCAAGGCTAATGGCTATAGCATACTCATTTTGGCCTTTATTATTGGCCCCTCGAGGGCTGCCTTGGAACTTTGACCTATCCTTCTGCACGTGCCTTCCCACGAGCAATGCGAGGCCTCCAGAAAAAATAGAGTCGTTTTATAGCCCCATAGTGGTTTTTGCAGAAGTTTTTCTAAAATTCCAACAAAAAATGATTTTTTTTGCATAATTTTGAAATAAAATTCCAGAAACACTATCAGTGCCTCCCCGCGATGGTGGGGCACATCTTGGGAGCACTCCCGCCGGCCCAAGTGAAGTCCTAGGGGAGAAAAACATGGTTAGATTTTGAGAAAAACCCAACTCCTCACCTTAGGTCCCAAGGCCAGAGGATATAGCACACTTGTTTTGGTCTTTCATCGTGGCCCCCTCTGGGGCTGCCTTGGAACTTTCATCTAGCCTTCTACATTCGCCTTCCCACGGGTGACTCGATCTTGCCAGGGAAAATAAGAGTTGTTTTGGAAGTTAGAGTGATTTTGGAGGGATTGTTTCTAAAATTCCAAGAAAAATCAATTTTTTCTGCATAATTTTATAATAAATTCCCGAAACAATTATATCACACTCATTTTGGCCTTTCCTCAAGGGCCCCCCTAGGGCTTCCTTAGAACTTTGACTTGGGGTACTGCACATGCCTTCCCATGAGCAGTGCAAGGTCGCCAAACGAAACAAGAGTCGTTTCAGAGCCCTGGAGTGGTTTTGGCGAAAATTTATCTAAAATTCAAAGAAAAAACTAATTTTTTCTTCATAATTCTGGAACAAATTCCCAAAAAACTATCAGAGCCTCACCCCGGTGGTGGGACACTACTTGGGAGCACTCCCGCCGGCCCAAGAGATGTCCCTAGGGACAAAATAAGGGTTACTTTTTTAGAGAAATCCAACTCCCCCTTCAGACCCCAAGGCCAAAGGTTATAGCACACTCATTTTGGCCTTTTCCTAATGGACCCCTGTTGGGAATAAATTCAAATGCTATTGGTGTCAATGTGCAAGTGTACACAACAAGTAATAAAGTTATGAGTGTTCAAGATCGTCTCTACAGGAACTGGTGTTACTAGAAATGCTACAGCAATCACAACAGTGCAAACTCTCTTCTATCTTAACGTAATAAAATCAATAAGATTGACCAACTAAGAGAACTAACAATAAAATAAAAATGCAATTATCAATTAAATTATATGTTCAACACAAAGAGAATTTAATAGGAGTAAGTAGTTGAATGATCAAACTCTCGATGGAGTGATTGTCACTTAGCACCAGTTGCTACAACATTTGTTATAGCACAGGGGCAGAATTACTTTGCATCTTCAGTTGTCGCGTGTTGGACTTCTTATACCCTAATGCAACCTAACAATGATCAGTTGTTATGTAAACAAAAGATACGACATTACAAGCATGTACTCTCTCTACCCTACAAGGTGAATTCCTATATCTAGTTCATCACGAATCTTAAATTAAGTGTGGTCCTTTTGGGATTCAAGTTAAACTCAATCCAGGAAACTCAACTTAAGATCAAGTATTGCTCTAATAAGTTCCACTAAGACAGACCTTTTTGTGGCTCTCTCTTAACTAGTATCATTAAATGGGAGGTCAACAGAAATAATGAATGTAATAAGATTTATTAAAGCAAAGTGCTACAGTAGACGTACAGCAACTCATAAGAACAGTCAAGAACCCATCTAGATTATTGTCACTCAACTACAATCAAATTTAGTTCATAACTTGTAAAACAAAAACAAACGACAAAGTTTAAACCATCAAATACATATTTCCAACCAAAGAATAAAGAAGAAGAACAAGAGTTGAATCAGAAAAGTTGAATTCCAAATATTCTGCAGAGTTTGTTATTGGTACAGACTTGCGTCCTTCTCTTCAATCTTCTTCTTTGTCTTCTTTCTTGTTTTCTTTTTCATTGTGATTGATAGCCCCTTTTTCCTATAATGTGTGCTCCTTTTATAGTTAAAAACTAGGGTAAACGAAAGCCTAGGTCGCGTGTCTTCCAGATTAGGAAACTGCAGATCGCGATATTCTGCAAAATCTTCTCTGTCGATGTTCCAGAATTGCTATAGCAACGACTACAACAACTGCATTGTTCTAGATTTGTTTCAATTCTTCTGTAGCCAAGTTCTTTTCCACCTTTTGCAAGTCTATTGCAGTAACATTATTTCCTTGAAATTTGAGCTTTCGGTCACCTACAATTATGCATATAGTTTAAGCACACAATTTATTCTAAATAAAAAAATTATGAATAATAAACTAAGATGAATAATTATGCAAAATATAATAAAATGCAATGAAAGCACATCATTTACTCTCTAAGTATTATTGATTTAAGTCTAAAAGTACAATGATAACTCTCATTTCATAGAGTTATAACATCCCCAAACTTAAACCATTACTTGTCCTCAAGTAATGAAAACAACACTAACACTTTAATCACACAATCATGCAACAATTAACTTATCTCCGTCATCAAAATTGCCAGGATTCTTCAACCCTTAAATCACACTCTTGATCATACAAAATTGTCATAGCGGTTCAAGTGTTAGACTTAGGCCTCATTCTGTCCAAAGTGTGTGTGCCACTTTGATCAAATTCCATAGGTGCTACAGCATTACACAGACATTGCATATAATTCAAGGGTAGAACACAAATATATTCACATACGGGGGATCAGAAGTCATAAATAAACTCAAATTGTGCTACAACACAAAAAAAAAAATTTTAAATCTTCTCAATGTATCTTTGATTTTTCATGTGAATGTCGATCACTTATAATGATGACGGCCAATTACTTAACCAATGCATAGATCAAAGTTGCTGCAGTAATCCTCATAACATAGTCTTATCTAAAGATATCTTTAACTAAAGGCTGAACATGGGGCTCATGAACAGACCTGTCTACTCAATATCCTAGATAGAAGACCTCAAAAATCTTTTTTTTTTGTTACTACAGCAATGCTCATAACTCATGTTACCTTTGGACTCAAGTCTGCATATGGGGTGCATACTCAGCTCTCGTTACTCAGCAACTTAACCCAATGGAGCAAAATTTATTTCTTCACAAACATAGTACACAAAAATTTTCCCCCAACTTGAAATATTTTCTATTATTTTCAGTTTTCTTGGCTCTACTACAGCATTCTCATAAAACTCAACCAAAGTCTAAGTGTCGGGACAAAATTTCAACCTCCATTTCTCATTATCTCTACTTGGCATTCTCATAAATACTGAATAACACTTAATTTATCTTCATTAGGTTTTCAAATTCATACACAAGTACTATATAACAGAGCTTCACACTATAACACAAAACACACCCCCAAACTTGAGAGGTATTGTGTCCTCACAAGCACACAAAATAAAACAACACCAACCACAATCGCCCCATCTATCCTCCTGAGGAGGAGTTTGTTTTCAAACCCCCGGTTCGAACAGGAGAAGTACGCCATGCTAATGTGCCTTGGATGATCCACATCTCAGGGTCAGGCGCTGATGAGCACATTGAACTATACAGAAAGCAACAGGTTCACCACTTTTTGAAAGAGCTCCATAGACAGTCCTTAGGATATCCTTGCGGTGAGGTAGCGGACAACGACTTTTTCTTTCTCAGTAATGGGCTGGTGGGAGGAGTCATTATGGGTGTAGCCTCCCCGAGCGGAAAAGATCTAGTCCTCTTTTGTGCTGGTGTGTCTGAGGCAATAACACCTCCAGAAGTGCCCCATTTTCTCTTGCTGGGTCCTTTAGGACTAGTGAGGATAGGTTTTCTGGGAGTTTGTTATAAGGTAGTTGGAGCGATTTTTTCAACTGTAGACCCTTCGCCTATGATTGCGGCAATGATATCAAGCAGGTGTTTTGTCTCTGTGGGTGTACGAGTAACCCTGGTTGCTGCAACTTCCAGCTCAACATCAATGTCTTCTGCTTTATTTTCATATGCAAAAGGGTAATCACTTTTTCTTTGCCCGTACAAGAGAGGACTGGAATGGGAGGCTCCTCTGCAGGTTCATCTTCCTCCTCTCTTATGATGTGCTTATTCCTGGACTTGGAAGATGTCCTTTTCGGGGGTTCCTCAAGTTCTTTTTGGAGTCTTCATCCGCCACTGTTGGGGAACTGTCGGTTGTAGAATTAACACCCTCTTCTTTAGGCTGGAGTGATTCGTTGTCAGCATCTGAATCGGCCTATACTTGCGGTTCTGCCGTAGCTTCTTCCTCAGGTATGTCTGCATTAGTAGCATCTTCACTGACTTCTGCATCTGTGGTAGAGGTACTAAACTCAAACTGTTGCAGCAATGAATCAGGGAATTTCGATGGGTACTTTTCATGTATACAGCAAATTGGTGGAGGTGGCCTTCCAAGTGCTGCAAATAGCCCAAAAATTGATTATTTTCCCACTACTAGGCTTCAGCACAATGAGTGATACTGGTGCCCAGTTCTTGGATTCTCCTCTCCAAACCAACAACTCTTCTCGCCCCTGCTACAACAGCTGGTTCTGGTGGGGTTGCAGCAGCTTCACCAACAATTTGCTCGATGGTGTGTGCGGTGAGAGCACCATCACTTGGAATGGGGCAAGGTCTTGCGAGGGGCCTCGCGGCACCCATGGGGAGGCGCGTACAGAACCCCGTCGAAAAATAATGTCCGTAGGTCGGGGGGCCAAAGGCCCCAGGGGCGCCAATACGGGTGTGCTATAGCCTTGGTGGGGGGCGTGGGGGCATGGTATCCGCGGGACTCAAAATGAGGCAAGAATTTGATATGGGCCTCGCGGCCCCGGGGGCAGGCGCATGCAGAGGCACGTCCAAAAGTAGTGCCTGCGGGTCGAGGGGAGCCCCACGCAGAAGACCACACAAAAATAGTGTCGGCAAGTAGGGGGCCAAAACACCCTAGGGGCCCTAAGATGGGCTATAGCCTTGATGGGGGGCGGTGGGGTGTGGCCTCTGCAGGACTCAGAATGGAGCAAGCCTTTACGAGGGGCCTCGCGGTGCCCTGGGGGAGGCGCATACTAAGGCCCGCCCAAAAATAGTGCCCACAGGTCTGGGGGCCAAAATGCCTCAGTGGCCCCAAGACGGGTGGAAAATATCCTTGGTGGGGGGCAGCGGGGGGTGGCCTTCGCAGGACTCGGAATAGGGCGACGCTTTGCGAGGGGCCTCAATGTGTCCACGGGGAGTCGCTGGTACATCCGCACCCAAAAATAGTGCCACAAGGTCAGGGTGCCAAAAAGCCCTAAGGGGCCCCGAGACGGGTGGGCTATAGCCTTGGTGGGGGGCGCGGGCGAAGTTCGTCCGCCAGATTCGGAATGGGGCGAGGTTTTGCGAGGGGCCTTAGTGTGGCTGTGGGGAGTCGAGGGCACAGCCGCACCCAAAAATAGTGCCCCAAGGTCGGGGTGCCAAAAAGGCCCCAGCGGAAAGAGGGCCCTAGACGGTTGGGCTATAGCCTTGGTGGGGGGTGCAGGCGAAGTTCGTCCGCCGGACTCGGAATGGGGTGAGGCTTTGCGAGGGGCCTCGGTGTGCCTGCGGGGAGTCACTCGTATAGCCGGGCCCAAAATAGTGCCCCAAGATCGGGGTGCAAAAAACGCCCCAAGGGCCCCAAGACGGGTGGGCTATAGCCTTGGTGGGGGGCACGGGCGAAGTTCGTCTGCCAAACTCAGAATGGGGTGAGGTTTTGCGAGGGGCCTCGGTGTGGCCGCGGGGATTCACGGGCACAGCCGCACCCAAAAATAGTACCCCAAGGTCGGGGTGCCAAAAAGGCCCCAGCGGAAAAAGGCCCCTAGACGGTTGGGCTATAGCCTTGGTGGGGGGCGCGGGCGAAGTTCGTCCGCCGGACTCGAAATGGGATGAGACTTTGCGAGGGGCCTCGGTGTGCCTGTGGGGAATCGCTCGCATAGCTGCGTCCAAAAATAGTGCCCCAAGTTCGGGGTGCAAAAAATGCCCAGGGGCCCCGAGACGGGAGGGATATAGCCTTGGTGGGGGCGATAGGGGGTGGCCTCTGCGGGACTTGTAATGGGGCAAGGATGTGCGAGGGGCCTCGTGGCACCCGGGGGAAGGCGCGTACTGAGGCCCGCCCAAAAATAGTGCCCACAGGTCTGGGGGCTAAAACGCCCCAGGGGCCCCAAGACGGGTGGAAAATATCCTTGGTGGGGGCGGCGAGGGAGTGGCCTCCGCAGGACTCAAAATGGGGCAAGGCTTTGCGAGGGGCCTCTCGGCGCCCGTGGGGACGCACGTGCAGATGCCCCCCAAAAAATAGTGCCTGCAGGTCGGGGGGCCAAAACACCACAGGGGCCCCGAGACATGTGGGTTATGGCCTTGGCGAGGGGCGCGGGGAGTGGCCTCCGCGGGACTCAGAATGGGACGTGACTTTACGAGGGCCTTCGAGGCTCCCGGGGGGAGACGCGTACAGAGACCTACCCAAAAATAGTGCCTGCAAGTCAGAGGACCTACGGCCCCAGGGGCGCCAATACGGGTGTGTTATAGCCTTGGTGGGGGGTGCGGGTGGTGGCATCCGCGGAACTCAGAATGGGGAAAACATTTGCAAGGAGCCTCGCAGCCCCTAGGGAGAGGTGTACGCTGAGGTACGCCCAAAAATAGTGCCCACATTTCAGGGGGCCAAAACGCCCCAGGGGCCCCTAGACGGGTGGGCTATAGCCTTGGTGGGGGCGGCGGGAGGTAGCCTCCATGAGACTCGGAATGGGGCAATTCTTTGTGCCCGTTGGGAGGCGTGTTCAGAGGCCCGCCCAAAAATAGTGCCCGCAGGTCAGAGGGCCAAAATGCCCCAAAGGCCCTGAGACGAATGGGCTATATTCTTGGTTGGGGCGGCAGGGGGTGGCCTCCGCAAGACTCGGAATTTTGCAAGGGATTACAAGGGGCCTCACGGGTCCCATCGGGTGGGGCGTGCAGAGGCCCGCCCAAATATAGTACCGCAGGCAGGGGCGCCAAAAGTCACCCAGGGCCCTGAGATGAGTGCGCTATGGCATTGATGGGGGGCGCGGCGACATGGCATTGGAAGGACTTGGAATGGGGTGTTACTTTACGAGAGTCCTCGGGGTGCCTGGGGGGAAGCGCGTGCAGAGGCCTGCCCAAAAATAGTGCTCGCAGGTCGGGTGGCCAAAGACCCCAGCGGCGCCGATACGAGTGTGCTATAGCCTTGATAAGGGTGCGGGGGCGTGGCATCCACGGGACTCAGAATGGGGCAAGAATTTCAGAGGGGCTCCACGACCACCGAGAGTAGGCGCATACAATCGCACGCACAAAAATAGTTCCCACAAGTCGGGGGCCAAAACACCCCAGGGGCCCCGAGACGGGTGCGATATAGCCCTTGTGGGGGGCGGGGTGGCCTCCGTGGGACTCAGAATGGGGCAAGGGTTTGCGAGGGGCCTCACAGCACCCATTGGGAGGCACGTGCAGAGCCCCGCTCAAAAATAGTGCCAGCAGGTCGGGGCTCCAAAAGTCACCCGGGGCCCCGAGACGGGTGTGCTATAGCCTTGGTGGGGGGCGCGGGGGTGTGGCATCGGCAGGACTCAAAATGGGACGAGACATTGCGAGGGTCCTTGGGGTGCCCAAAGGGAAGCGCGTGCAGAGCCATGGACAAAAATAATGCCCGCAGGTCGGGGGGCCAAAACGCCTCAGCGGCCCCAAAACGAGAGGGTTATAACCTTGGTGGGGGGGCGTGGGGTGGCCTCCGTGGGACTCGGAATGGGGTAAGGCTTTGCGAGGGCTCTCATGGGGTCCGTGGGGAGGCATTTCAGAGGCCCACCCAAAAATAGTGCTCGCAGGTCGAGGGGCCAAAATGCCCCAAGGGCCCCGAGACGGGAAAGCTATAGCCTTGGTGGGAGGCGACAGGGGGTGGCCTCCACAGGACTCGGAATACGGCAAGGCTTTGTACGGGGCCTCGCGGTGCCCGTGGGGAGGCACGTGCAGAGACATGCCTGAAAATAGTGCCCGCAGGTCAGGGGACTAAAACGCCCTAGGGGCCCTTAGACGAGTAGGCTATAGCCTTGGTGGGGGCAGTGGGTTGGAGCCTCCGCGAGACTCGGAATGGGGCAAGGCTTTATGAGGGACCTCGTGGGGCCCACGGGGACATGCATGCAGAGGCCCGCCCAAAATGGTGCCCGCAGGTTGGGGGGCCAATGGGCTATAGCCTTGGCAGGGGGCGTGGAGAGTGGCCTCTGCAGGATTCGGAATGGGATGTGACTGTACGAGGGTCCTCGGGACGCCCGGGGGGAGAAGCGTTCAGAGACCTGCCCAAAAATATTGCCCACAAGTCAGGGGGCCAAAACGCCCTAGGGGCCCAATGACGGGTGGGCTATAGCCTTGGCTGGGGGCGGCGGTGGGTGGCATCCGCGGGACGTGGAATGGGGCAAGGATTTGTGAGGGGCCTCATGGTGCCCAGTGGGAGGCGCGTGTAGAGGCTCGCCCAAAAATAATGCCCGCAAGTCAGAGGGCCTACGGCCCCAAGGGCGCCGATACGGGTGTGTTATAGCCTTGGTGGGCGGTGCGGGGGGTGGCATCCGCGGGACTCAAAATGGGGAAACAATTTGCGAGGAGCATCGCGGCCCCTGGGGAGAGGTGTGCGCTGAGGTAAACCCAAAAATAGTGCCCACAGGTCAGGGGGCCAAAACACCCCAGGGGCCTCGAGACGGGTAAGCTATAGCCTTGGTGGGGGCGGCGGGAGGTAGCCTCCACGAGACTCGGAATGGGGCAAGTCTTTGCGAGGGGCCTTGCGGCACCCTTTGGGAGGCGTGTTCAAAGGCCCGCTCAAGAATAGTGCCCGCAAGTCGGAGGGCCAAAATGCCCCAAGGGCCCCGAGACGGGTGGGCTATAGCCTTGGTGCGGGGCGTGGGTTCGCCTCTGTGGGACTCGGAATGGGGCAAGTGTTTTGCGAGGGGCCTCATAGAGCCTATGGGGAGGCACGTACAGAGCCCTGCTCAAAAATAGTGCAAGCAGGTCGGGGCGCCAAAAGTCACCCGGGGCCCCGAGACGGGTGTGCTATATAGCCTTGGTGGGGGGCGCGGGGGTGTGGCGTCGGCCGGACTCGGAATGGGGTGAGCCATTGCGAGGGTCCTTGGGGCGCCCCGGGGGAAGCGTGTGCAGAGCCACGAATAAAAATAGTGCCCGCCATTCGGGGGGTCGAAACGCCCCAGGGGCCCCAAGACAGGTGTGTTATAGCCTTGGTTGAGGGCGCGGAGGCGTGGCGTTGACAGCACTCAGAATGGGATGAGACTTTGCGAGGGGCATCGTGTCTCCCGTGGGGAGACGTGTGTAGAGCCCCGCCCAAAAATAGTGCCCGCAGGTCGGGGCGCCCAAAGTCCCCCGGGGCCCCGAGACGGGTGTGCTATAGCCTTGGTGGGGAGCGCAGGGGTGTGGCGTCCGCGGGGCTCATAATGGGGTGTGATTTTGCGAGGGTCCTCGGGGTGCCTGGCAAGAGTGCGTATAGAGCCCCGCCCAAAAATAGTTCTCACAGGCTGGGGCGCCAAAATGCACCCAGGGCCCCGAGACGTGTGTGCTATAGCCTTTCTGAGCGGCGCGGGGGCGTGGTGTCCGCTGGACTCGGAATGGGGGAGAATTTATGAGGGTCCTCGGGGCACCAGGGGGGAGGTGCATGTAGAGCCCCACCCAAAAATAGTACCCACAGGTCGGGTGCCAAAAGGCACCCGGGGCCCCGGGAGGGGTGTGCTATATCCGGCCCCGGGAGGGGTGTGCTATATCCTTGGAAAGGGGCGCAGGGGCGCGGGGGCGTGGCGTCCGCGGTACTCAGAATGGGGTGAGACTGTGAGAGGGTCCTCGGGGCGCCTGCGGGGAGGCGCATACAGAGCCCACCCAAAAATAGTACCCGCAGGTCGGGGGGCCAAAGGCCCCAAAGGCGCCGAAACGGTCGGGCTATAGCCTTGGTGGGGGGTGGTGAGGGGTGGCCTCCGCGGGACTCATAATGGGGCAAGCTTTGCGAGGGGCCTCATGGCACCCGGGGGGAAGCGTGTACAGAGGCCCACCCAAAAATAGTGCCCGCAGGTTGGGGGGCCAAAGTCCCCAAGGGAGCCGATACGGTCGACTATAGCCCTGGTGGGGGGAGGCGGGGGGTTGCGTCTGCGGGACTCGGAATGGGGTGAGACTTTGCTAGGGTCCTTGGGATGCCCTGGGGGAGGCGCTTGTAGAGCCCCGCCCAAAAATAGTGCCCGCAGGTCATGGGTTAAAAGGCTCAAGGGCGCTGATACGGGTGGACTATAGCCTTGGTGACGCGAGCGGGACCGTGGTGTCCGCAGGACTCGGAGTGGGGAGCAACTTTATGAAGCTCCTTGCTGCACCCGGAGGGAGGCGCATACTGAGGCCCGCCCAAAAATAGTGTCCGCAGGTCAGGGGTGCAAAACGCCCGAGGGGCCCTAAGACGGGTGGGATATAGCCTTGGTGGGGGGGCGGGGTGGGGCCTCTGTGGGACTCAGAATTGGCCAAGGCTTTGTGAGACGCCTCTCGGTGCCCAGGGTGAGGCGCATGCAGAGGCCCGCCCAAAAATTGTCCCCACAGGTTGGGGGTCCAAAACACCCCAGGGGCCCCGAGACGGGCGGGCTATAGCCTTGGTCGGGGGCGGCGGGGGGCGGCGGAGGGTGGCCTCCGTGGGACTCGGAATTGGGAAAGGCTTTGCAAGGGGCCTTGGGGCACCCGTGGGGAGGCGCGTACAGAGCCCCGAGACGGGTGGGCTATAGCCTAGGTGGCGGGTGCGAGGGGTGGCCTCCGCGGGACACGGAATGGGGGAAGGCTTTGCGAGGTTCCTCAGCGTGGCTGGAGGAAGGCGCATGCATAGCCCCACCCAAAAATAGTGCCCGCAGGTCGAGGCGCCAAAAGGCACCCGGGGTCCTAAGACATGTGTGCTATAGCCTTGCGGGGTGGCCTCCGCGGGACTTAGAATGGGGCAAGGCTTTGCGTGGGGCCTTACGGCACCAGGGGGAATGCGCGTACAGAGCCCCGCCCAAAAATAGTGCATGCAGGTCGGGGCGCGAAGAGGCACATGGGGCCCTAAGACGGGTGTGCTATAGCCTTGGTGGGGGGCTCAGGGGCATGGCATCCGCGGGACTCGTAATGGGGCAAGAGTTATCGAAGGTCCTCGAGGCGCCCGAAGGGAATTACAGAAAATTAAAATACCTAGAAAATACAAGATGGAGAATGAATTACGGAAAATTAAACACAAAATTGAATTCAAGGATGTCAAATTAGGGGGAAGCCCCCCTTTTGATAGATACACTGAGCAAATCATGACCATTGGATTAAAAACATTTTGGACGCTCAGGATTGAGCCACATCATCAGTGAACAGTATGTCGTTTGACCACGCGGTTTGAATAGTAACACAATTTGACCATGTTGTTTGAACACTCAGGCGGCTTGAATAGTGACGCGGTTTGGTTGTAAATAATCTCGTTTATATGCATGTACCGTACACATGTTTTTTGGTCCACTGACATGTTGCCACGTCACCGATCAACAGTACATAAGAATTTTAGTCCAATAGGATCGTGACACATATGTCAATGCCACATCATCGGTTAATGTCACGTCATTGTTCCGTATATGTGAACAGTGCCATTTTCCCTTTTATGTTCCTCTTAAGGTTTTTTACTGTCCTAAGTTCAAAAGTGATGTCCGTTTTGCTGTCTGATCTCTCGCTCATTGTGAAATGACCATGATGCCCCTAAATTACATAAAATACTTAATTAAAATAAACACACATAATTAAATTACAAGAGACTTAAATACATAAAAGTAAGGGTGTTAGTAAGGCTTGAAATGTAAAATGACGATTTTCTCCTTTATAAATATACACTTTCTAACACTTAACACACTCCCCAACTAGCTTATTGTTAGTCCCTAGCAAATAAAGCGAAAACAAAATTCAAATCCAAATTTTAAAAAAAAACACTCATGTTTATTCAATCAGATTAATGATAGCAGTCAAATAAAAGTATAAGCATTATCTCCAGTCTAAAGAAACATCACACCCACATCAACCATCCATATGAATCAGCCTAATAGACTTTGTCACAGCTACTTCCAAGAATGACATGTCAAACCCCAAAATCTCACTGGAAGTAGTGACACTCTCACAAGAAAATTAAACCCAATAAAAATTCTCACTCCAATGAATGCTAAATTTGAGAGAAAATAATACATAAGTAATATCATACGCTCTCACCAAGATGAAAGAAATATGTCCATAGTTTAGAAATAATGCGATCTTAATTCAGACAAAATGTTAACCAACCTAATTTATTATTTTTTTTATGTATCACTACATCTTTTTAGCCCATAAAACTAACTTCTACTTCATACTATAGATCCCTAAAATCAAGAATGACTTTTATTAGGAAATAAAGTAGGCTAGGGTCATGGCTAACAAAAAAAAAGGGTAATAGGAAAACAAAAATGTATGTTTGAAAAATAGCGGACTTTTGGAGATTACAAGGTGCTTTATTTTTTTTTTTTAGTATTTTCTTTTCTTTTCTTTACTTTCATTTTTTTTCATTGTATTTATATATATATATATATATATATATATATATATATATATACATATCTTTTTTTTTCATAGCACTATTATTATGAATATATAATCATCCCTATTTTCAAACATAATTAGGTGGTGGAAAACATAAAACATAAGTGATACTCCACATTGGAGTGGAAAAAGATGATAGGTTATCAAAGAAAAAGGTTTTTTTTTAATATATAGGCTCAAATGGATTAACTATGGGTACTTTATAATAGGGTTGGCTAAAAAGGCTCAAATGGATCAAAGATGGTCTTTCCATCATCTTTTAGGGCTCTAAATAATCTTCCATGTCTACAAGTTAAGATTGACTTTTAGATGTAACAACACATATTTTTTATTATTATTTTATTTTAAAATTTTTTTAAGGGTCAACTCCAAAGAAATCTAGAGATCGTGTATAAAATAATAAACTGCTAAGTTGTATGAAGAATGGGGATAAAAAGGGTCATTCTCCAAGAAAAATGATAGGCACAAAAACTCACTTGGTATTCATTATGACATGTGCATTCCTTCAAGCAACTCATATTTGTCTCCGACATCAACATGTAGAGTAGCAAACATGGCGTAACATCACTTAAAACTAAAGATAATACAAATACTAAAATTTGAAAGCCATCATGTCATCCAATGTTAAAAAAATCATACAATTTTTTTTTGTTCAAACGACATTCTACCCCCCAACCTATTCTAAACATGAAAAGAAAATATGCATGCAAAGAGGTGAAAATGATGCAAAAAAATTAATTAGAAAAGTTACACTTAAAATGATAGAAAAATAAAATGTATTTTTTTTTAACTAAGATGTATTTCTAGAGTCACTACACAGCCATCTTCGACTCAAAAATTTGAAAGTGTATATTTATAAAGGAGAAATTAAAAAGAAGAAGAATAATAATTGTCAAAACTTAATAAAGAAAAAGAAAATTTCTAGAAAATTTTTTTATTTTGTTTTTGTTTTTTTCAAACGAAGAAGATGCGTTTCTAGAGTCACTACACTCCATATTCAGCCATCTTCAACACAAAAAGTTAGCCACGGTTAGTCTCTACAACAAAAAATCAGTAAAAACTTAACCAAGATTCCACAATCGTCAACTATTCCCCCCCTCCAACCAGAACGAAACATTGTCCTCAATGTTTTAAAGGAAAGAAGTAGAGTTTAGAGGACATCACCTAGGTGGTGCAACACAGAAGAAAATATTTACAAGCATAGAGTTAAATCTAATTTATACATCTTACTGCGGCTACTGTTACCATCATTATTTGGGTACTCCAATACCAAGGTCCTAGGATCTGGCTCTAGTCAATAAGCTTGTAACAGATCAAGTAGCTCATTAGCAGTATTAGCACAAATAAAAAACTTTTTCATTGTAGAAGGAATGAAATAGTTTTTTATTGCATGGTTAAGAAATGCGATAAAGCCATCATAAAAGTTATTGATATTAAACAAACCAATGGGTTTCTTGTGAATGTTTATATGGGCCCAAGATGCTAATGTGATAAGTGCATCTAGAGTTGCAAGATCTCCTGGTAAGAAAATAAAAACATCAGCATGATTAAGCATTTCAGTTATTCTTTCTTGTGTACCTGAGACGACTAACTCTTCTCCAGTCGGTGAGTCAGACAAACTGCCCAAAGGTTTTAAAGCTCTTGAAATGATGCCTGACACTTGGCTTCGTCTGACAAAAGCAGCTTCTGAGATCAATTTTGATAACCCTCAGTTACCTCCTCCATACACCAAGTGTAATTTTTTCTCTGCTATACTTCGACCAAGATCTATGGCTGCCTCAACGAACTCTTTATGTTTGCCATAGTTAAATCTAGAAAGCACACAAATGTTCTTGAATTGTTTATTGGGAGTAGCTACCATTGGGATACTTCTCAAAAATAATTTGTGAGTGCTTAACAAAATAAATCATATTTAAAAATCTTGGTGACAGTGGGTCACAACTGTGTATGAGGTAACATGTCTATGTCAATTAACGTGTAAAGCATGGCTCGAGAGTCAAAAAGCAAATAGTAAAAAGAAAAAAATGATAAAATAAAATTATTAAAGACAATAATGCAAATGATAAAATAACAGTGAAGTAAAAGGATATTTACAGGTAGTTGCGACTATGGCTCACATCTTCCCATGGTTTTACGTCCAAAAACAGCTTGAACACTCTCTATAGGTCGATGATAGGCTTCCCATCCAATTTTCTTATTAACTGGCAAACAGGGTCGTTTATAGTCAAATTCCCGAGACTGTATCGTGCATACTCTTTCTGGAATAATGGCCATAACTGGAGAATCGCTCCTTGTCATATCCATTGGGATGCGTTTCACGAGACAAAAGGATATCATCCAATGACTCCTTATTCAAGCCATCCCTAATGAATTGAATCTTATCTTCCTTGTTATCAGACACCATTTCTAAAGAACGTGGCTTTTTATCGCATCTCATTCTAGTACACTTATGACAAGCAATAGAAATTCTTCGAGCCCTTCGTTTTCTTGCATAATTTTCATTACCACAACCAGGCATGTATGCAATAAATTTTGGAGGCAACTCACCTGCCAATCGTACTTTGGCCTCGATAAACCAACGGATGTCAGCATGTATGTTATTCTTCATAAGCAATCGCATGCGCTCGGACCGAGCTTTATGGATTGTAAGGAGGACGTTCTGAGGAAGTGAAGGGAATCGATTGCGAAGCTTTGTTAAAATCTCATTTCTATCCATACCTTCACTTCAGAATATCAGTTATTATGGAAAACTAAGGTAACCGACTTGATTGTCACGGAGTACTGTTATCCGCCACTTCACCGGGTAATAAACTAATGCACACAAACAAAGTAACAAACTAAAATGCACAAAGAAAATTACAATCGTCCTCTTATTGAATTTACCTCAAGCTCCAATTGAATGTCGAAGATACCTCCCTTAATGTCTCTGAGTTGGCTTTCTAAATCCTCAACATGGGATACTAACTCTAGTGGTTCTAGAGCCCAAATATGATGTGTTTTACAAAATCGAATCTGCCTTTTGAGATGAGATTTTACACGTTGAAGTCATCTAAGAATGTCCACGAGAAGATGTTTAGCTGAGGCACTCATGATTAACAATGATAGGAGAAAACTTAATGGTTAAACAAACACACTTTTGTAAAAAAATAATTTCAATTAGCAAAAGAATAGTAAAAAGAAAGAAAAAATCAAATTACCGAAAAGAAAGAAAAATCTAAATTCAAATCTGGTAGGTCACTCAAATTTATTTCGGTGTCCTCTCCATGTGGTTGGTACTCTAGATATGGCTTTAATCTTTGACCATTAACTTTAAAAGTGACATCGTTCTTTGGGTCCTTAATTTTAATTGCCCCATGTGGAAAAACAGTGTGAACAATAAGGGGGGCCAGACCATCGAGAGCATAACTTACCTGGGAATAAGTCCAAGCGAGAATTGAATAAAAGCACTTTCTGACCTGGAGTGAAAGATTTTCTCATAATTTGCTTGTCATGAAATATTTTCATTCGCTGCTTGTAAATTTTAGTATTTTCGTATGCATCATTGCGAATTCCTTCAAGTTCGGCCAGCTGTAATCTTCTTTCTGAGCTAGCTTGCTGCATGTCAAAGTTGAATTTCTTGATGGCCCAGTGTGCACGATGCTCGAGCTCCACAGGTAGGTGGCAAGCTTTTCCATACAGTAGCCTATAGGGTGACATCCCAATCGGGGTCTTGAAAGCCGTTCTATATGTCCATAATGCATCATCAAATTTTAATGACCAATCTTTTATGTCTACCCTCACCGTCTTTTCTAATATGTGCTTTATTTCTCGATTGGAGATCTCAACTTGGCCACTGGTTTGCGGATGACATGGGGTCGCCACTTTATGAATGATGGAGTACTTTGTCAAAAGTACTTTGAATGATTTGTTACAAAAGTAGGTACCACCATCACTGATTATTGCTCGTGGGAATCCAAAGCGTGAAACAATGTTGCTTTTCAAAAATCTTATCATCACCTTGTGATCATTGGTTCTACATGGAATTGCTTCTACAAATTTTGATACGTAGTCAACAACAACCAATATGTATTGATGGCCAAAAGAAGGGAGAAAGAGACCCATGAAGTCGATACCCCACACATCAAAAATCTCAACCACTAAAATTGGATTTAATGGCATCATGTTCCTTCGTGTAATGCTCCACATTTGTTGACACCTATCACATGAAGAGCAAAAGGTGTAAGCATCTCAAAATATAGTTGGCCAATAGAAACCACATTGTAAAACTTTAGTCATTGTTTCTTAGCGCTGAAATGACCTCCACAAGCTTGTTCATGGCAGAGTGAAAGGACATTTTGAAATTCATTTTCTGGGAAACATCGTCTAACAATTTGATATGCACAATACTTGAACAGATAAGGGTCATCCAAAAGAAATTCTTTATTTCTGCAAAAAAAAATTGGCTTTGTCTTGCTTGGTCCAATGCTCTGGAAGTTGACCTGTAACAAGGTAATTAACGATATCAGCATACCACGGTAATACTTCCACACTCATTAATTGTTCATCTAGAAATGACTCATTCAATGTTAATGGTTCTGTAATTGTGTCAAAATGGAAACGAGAGAGATGGTCAGCCACAATATTTTATGTATATTTCTTATCTTTAAATTCCAAGTCGAATTCCTGCAAAAGTAACACCCAATGAATTAGTCTAACTTTTGCATCTTTCTTTGTGAGAAGATATTTAAGAGCAGCATGATATGTGAATACAATAATTTTACAACCAATGAGATAAGATCGAAATTTCTCTAATGCAAACACTACTGCTAGCATTTCTTTTTTAGTAGTTGAATAGTTCAACTATGCATCATTCAATGTCATACTAGCATAATAAATAATATGAGGAATTCGATCAACTCTTTGTCATAATACTGCTCCTACTGCATAATCAAATGCATCACACATGAGCTCAAATGGTAAACTCTAGTTTGGGGGCTGAATGATGGGTGATGATGTCAATAATTGCTTTAGTTTTTCAAATGCCACAAGACATTAATCATCAAAGACAAAAGGTACATCCTTAGCAAACAGATTGCATAAGAGTTTAGAAACTTTGCTACAATCTTTAATGAAAAATCTATAAAAACCAGCATGCCCAAGGAAATATCTTACTTCTATGATTGTTTTAGGTGGAGGAATATTAGAAATGAGATCCACCTTCACTTTGTCAACCTCAATACCTTTGCTCGAAATGATGTGACCTATAACAATACCTTATTTTACCATAAAATGGCACTTCTCCTAATTTAAGTCTAGGTTTTCTTTATACATCTCTACAAAACTAGTGTTAGATGATATAAACATTGATTAGATGAGTCACTAAAAATAGAAAAGTCATCCATAAAGACTTCAAGGAATCGTTCAACCATATCAGAAAAAATGCTTAACATATATCGTTGAAATGTAGCAGATGCATTACATAATCCAAATGGAATCCTCCTTTGCGAGGGGCCTCAGGGTGCCCGCGGGAGGTCGCGAGCATAGCCCCGCCCAAAAATTAGCGCCCGAAGGTCGGGGTGCCAAAACCCCCCAGCGGAAAAAGGCCAAAAAAATGGGTGGGCTATAGCCTTGGTGGGGGGCGCGGGCGAAGTTTGTCCACCGAATTCGGAATGGGGCAGTATTGCGAGGGGCCTCGGTGTGCCCGCGAGAGGTCGCAGTCACAACCGCGCCCAAAAATAAGCACCCGAAGGTCGGGGTGCTAAAACCCCCCAGCAGAAAAAGGCCAAAAAAAGGGTGGGCTATAGCTTTGGTGGGGGGCGCGGGCGAAAATGCATATTTATAAAGGATGGTGTTAGTTGTTCAACTCTTGACTTCCATTTATTAGTGTCCATTGATGGTGCTGAGTTAAGTAGGGCGTTGACCTCATCTATTGATCTGTCAATATCAAAATCAAAATCAAAATCAAAGTGAGTTAAACATGTTTGTAAAGGATCATCACTAAGGTTTGAAAGAAAAGTATTATCAACTATTTCTTCTATTAAATCCACATCAACAATTCTATCATCTGCATTATGAGGTTATTTGGCAATATTGAAGATGTTTAGCTCCATAGTCATGTTGTCAAAGGACAATTGCATATTTCTAGTCCTGCATTGAATGTGAGCATCGTCAGTTACCGAGAAAGGTCGGCCTAAGATAATGGGGATGTGTTTTCTTGAATCCTGGATTGGTTGAGTTTCAATTACAATAAAATCAATAGAAAAATAAAACTTGTCTACCTGGATAAGCACGTTCTCCATAATACCACGAGGTATTTTCATGGATCGATCTGCAAGCTATAACACCACTGAAGTTGGGTGTAATTCTCCCAGTCCAAGTTTCACAAATACTGAATAAGGTAATAGATTTATACTAGCTTCTAAGTCCAACAAAGTATTCTCAATTGTGTGGTTCCCTATACTACATGAGATAGTGGGGGAGCCTTGATCTTTGCATTTTAGAGGAATTTTGTATTGGAGTATAGAACTAACGTTTTCTGTTAAAAATGTCTTCTTTTGAATGTGAATGTTTTGTCTTTTTAGTATAAAGGTCTTTAAAAAACTTGGCATAAGATGACAGTTGTTTTATAACATGAAGTAAAGGGATGTTAACACTTACCTGTTTAAAGATTTCAAAAATCTCACCTGTGGATTTTCCCTTCTTTCCTTTAGCTGACCTCTGAGGAAATAGAGCTTTAGGAACGTATTCTCGTGAGTTGGTTTCTTATTTCTCCTCTGATGATGATTTCTTAGCATTTAAGGTACAATTTGATTTGTTTTTATCACTGGGATCTCCACCTTGTTGTCGACTTCTTTCCCTTTTCGCAAGATCTGACGGCTTTGACCTTTCCATGTTGCTGTGGTGAACTGGTACTTACTTCATACACTCCTTTAGGATTAGGTACTGGTTGACTTAGAAATTTATCTTTCTCAACAGTCATTGCCAAGGTTTGAACTGAAGAAGCAAGTTGTCCCACCATCTTCTCGAAGTTTGAAACTGATTGGGCTTGTGAGTTGAAGCCTACTCTCATCTCATTTCGTAGTTCATCAATGGTGCGGTGAATTGACTCGCCAACATTAACCTCATTCACTCCCTTAATTGACCGTTGTTGGGAATTATCTGCTTGTGGCTGGAACAATTCCCAAATCTCTTATGCACTTTTTGACATTAGCTCTCCTCCACTTGTTACCATTAACCATTCTTGCACATGTGGCAATAATCCCTCCAAGAAGTATTGGCATTGGTGTCATTTCTCGTACCCATAATGTGGACACTTCAAAAGTAGCCCATTGAATTGCTCTCATGCTTTGAAAAACTGCTCGTCTTCTCTCTAGGTAAACTCTGAGATTTCCCTGCAAATAACATTGGTTTTACGCACTGGGAAATATTTATTCAAAAAATTTGTTACCATTTGTTCCCATGATGTAATGCTATTAGCAGGCAATGTATTGAGCCATGAACGAGCTCTATCCTTTAAAGAAAATGGGAATAATCTAAGTTTAACATCATCATCTGAAAAATTCTCATATTTAAAAAGTTGACAAACAGCATGAAAATCATTCAAATGATTATACTTGTCCTCATTTTCTAGGCCATAGAATGTAGGGAGACAATTTAGCACACTGCGTTTTAACTCAAAACTCCTAACAACTACATTTGGGTATCTTATGCAAGATGTGCTCAAATTAGTTAAAGGACTAAAGTAGTCCTTAAATGGCCTCTCTGGTGGTGCTTGTTGTTGTTGTTGCAAATCCATTTCAATTTTATTTTTAATTGCAACGTGTTTCTGTGTGCGAAGTATTTTTTCAAGTTCAAGGTCTATATGCTCAAGATTAGGTAATAGTGACCTTCGACCATGCATGCAAAGAACACAAAAATAAATTGGAACAAAACAAATAAAAATAAAGAAGAAGGAGAAATTACAATACTAACCTTATCACGTTGTTATAACCTTACTATGAAAATACACTAAAAAAAATATGTGAAACAAATTAACTAAAAAAAATTAATGAGATAAACGAAAAATTACAAAGAAAAATAACTTGAAAATTAAATTACAGAATTTTAAAGAAGAGAAAAAGAAAAGAAATTCTTACCTCAAAATGTAGATTCACTTTTTTTCTCTTTTTTTTAATAAGAAAAAAAATTACAAGAAAATAATTAAAAGAAATTATTTACAAAAATTAATTCTATTAATTAAAATAACTTACCTCCCCGGCAACGGAGCCAAAAACTTGTTGTGCAAATTTTATTGAACTCGCAAGTGCACGAATCTATTGTAAAATATATCAATAGTGATGAGTGTCGATCCCACGAGGAGGTGGATTTTAATTATTTGTAGAATTAATTTTCTATAAGGGTGGTTGGATTTGTGGTGAAAATTATTTGGAATATTCTAAAATTTAAATTAGAATAACTTGAATAAATTGAAGCGAAATCTATTGAAATGACGTACTTGGGTATCTGGATCTGCATCAACATGCACCATGGGCTAAATATTCCTTATTATTGCTAATTAAATCATGAGAGGGATTTCCACTCCTCATGAACCACACTCTAATCAATATGGTGCTAAGGGCTTGTCTTGCCAAATAATAATAACCTTGTACTAGGGAGCCGGTTAAACCAGGGCGGTATCTAGACAAGATTATTACTATTTGTCGACGAAAGGTCAAAAACATCCACAATAATTAGAGTGGAAGAGAAAATAAATTTACCAAATAAAGCCCATGCACATGTTGAGACTTCACCTTCAACCCAAGCTTGAAAGAAAATTAGCTACTCATAATTGAACTAGGGGTTAAATGGGAATTTATTAAAATACATAGAAAATATAACATGGAGAATGAATTACCAAAAATTAAACTCAAAAATGAATTCAGGGATGCCAAATTAGGGGGGAAGCCCCCCTTTTTATAGATACACTGAGTAAATCATGACCATCGAATTAAAAACATTTTGAACGCTCAGGATTGCGCCATGTCATCAGTCAACAGTACGCAGTTTGATCTCGTTGTTTGAATAGTAACACAGTTTGACCACACGGTTTGAACAGTCATGCGGCTTAAATAGTGTCGCGGTTTGGTTGAAAATAATCTTATGTATATGCATGTACCGTACACACGATTTTTGGTCCACTGACATGCTGCCACGTCACCGATTAACAATACATAAGAATTTTAGTCCAATAGGATCGTGACACCTCATTTGTCAATGCCACATCATTGGTCAATGCAACGTCATCGTTTCGTATATGTGAACAGTGCCATTTTTTTCCTTTTATACTCCTCCTAAGGTTTTCGACTATCCTGAGTTCAAAAGTGATGTTCATTTTGCTGTCTGATCTCTCATTCATTGTGAAATGACAACGATGCCCCTAAAATACATAAAATACTTAATTAAAATAAAACACACATAATTAAATTACAAGAGACTTAAATACATAAAAGTAAGGGTGTTACTAAGACTTGAAATGTAAAATAACAATTTTCTCCTTTATAAATATACACTTTCTAATACTCAACACCCGTCTAAAAATAGTGCCCACAAGTCGGGGCGCCAAAAGGTCCTCGGGGCCCCGAGACGGGTGTGCTATAGCCTTGGTGGGGTGCGTGGGGGCGTGGTGTCTGCGGGACTCGGAATGGGGCAAGGCTTTGCGAGGGACCTCGGAGCTCCCGGGAGCACGCCCAAAAATAGTGGCCGCAGGTTGAGGTGCCAAATGGCCCCCAGGGCACCGAAACGGGTGTGCTATAACCTTGGTAAGGGGCGCGGGGACGTGGCGTCCGCGGGACTCGGAATGGGGCGAGGCTTTGTGAGGGGCCTCCTTGCGCTCCAGGGAAGGCGCGTGCAGTGCCCTGCCTAAAAGTTGTGCCAACAAGTCGGGGGGCCAAAGGCCCCAGGGGAGCCGAGACAGGTGGGCTATAGCCTTGGCGAGGGGCGCGGGGGCGTGGTGTCTGCAAGACTCAGAATGGGGCGAGGCTTTGCGAGGGGCCTCGTTGCGCCGTGGGGGAGGCACGTGCAGAGCCCCGCCCAAAAATAGTGCCCGCAGGTAGGGGGCCAAAGGCCCCAGGGGCGCTGAGACAGGTATGCTATAGCCTTGGCGGGGGGCGCAGAGCCGTGGCGTCCGCGGGACTCGGAATGGGGCGAGGCTTTGCGAGGGGCCTCATGGCACCTGAGGGGCAGCGTGTGCAAATCCCCGGCCAAAAATAGTGCCCGCAGGTCAGGGCACCTAAAGCCCCCCGGGTCCCTAAGACGAGTATGTTATAGGCTTAGTGGGGGCATGGGGGAGGGGCGTCCGCGGGACTGGGAATGAGGTGTGGCTTTGCAAGGAGCCTCGGGGTGCCCGGGGGAGGAACGTTCAGAGCCCACCCAAAAATAGTGCCCTCAGGTCGGGGCGCCAAAAGGCACCCGAGGCCCCGAGACGGTTGTGTTATAGCCTTGTTGGGCGGCGCGAGGGCGTGGCATCCGCGGCACTCAGAATGGGGCGAGGTTTCCGAGGATCCTCGGGGAGCCCTGGGGCAGGCACGTGCAGAGTCCCGCCCAAAAATAGTGCCCGCAGGTCAGGAGGCACAGTCCCCAGGGCCGCCAAGACGGGTGTGCTATAACCTTGTTGGGGGGCGCGGGTGCGTGGCATCCGTGGGACTCGGAATGGGGCGAGGCTTTGCGAGGGGCCTCGGGGCGTCGAGGGGTGGAACGTACAAAGCCCGGCCCAAAAATAGTGCCCGTAGGTCAGGGTGCCAAAGGCCCCAGGGGCGCCGAGATGGATGTGCTATAGCATTGGTGGGGGCAAGGGATGTGGACTCCTCGGGACTCGTAATGGGGGAAGGCTTTGTGACCTGCGGGCGCCGAGACGGGTGTCCTATAGCCTTGGTGGGGGCATGGGGATGTGGCCTCTACGGGACTCGAAATAGGGTAAGGCTTTGCGATGTGCCTCTAGGCACTAGGGGGGAAGGTCGTATAGAGGCCCGCCCAAAAATAGTGCCCACAGGTCAGGGGGTCAAAGGCCCAGAGGCTCCAAGACAGGTGTGCTATACGCTTTGTGGGGGGCAGGGGGTGTGGCGTCCACGGGACTCAGAATGGGGCAAGGCTTTTAGGGGGGCCTCGGGGCGCCTGGCAGGAGGTCAGTGCTGAGGCCCCCCAAAAATTAGTGCTCGCATGTCAAGGGGCCATAGGACCTAAGGGCGCCGAGACGGGTGTGCTATAGCCTTGGTGGGGGAAGGGGGGTGTGGCCTCCGCGGGACTCGGAATGGAGCAAGGCTTTGCAGTGGACCTCGAGGCGCTCAGGGTGAGGCTCCTGCAAAGGCTCGACCAAAAATAGTGTCCCAAGTCAGTGGGTCAAAGGACACGAGGGCGCCGAGACGGGTGTGCTATATCCTTGGTGGGGGCGGGAGGGTGTGGCCTCCGCAGGACTCGAAATGGGACAAAGCTTTGCGAGGGGCCTTGGGGCGCCTAGGGGGAGGTGCCTGCTAAGGCCCCCCCAAAAATAGTGCCCGTAGGTCAAGGGGCCAAAGGCCCCAAGGGCGCCGAGATAGGAGTGCTTTATCCTTGGTGGGGGGAGTGGGGTTGTGGCTTCCGTGGGATTCAGAATGGGACAACGCTTTAAGAGGGACCTCGAGGCCCCCGGGGGGAGGTGCGTGCTGAGACCCCTCCAAAAATAGTGCCCGTAGGTCAAGGGGCCAAAGGCCCTAGGTGCTTTGAGACAAATGTTCTATAGCCTTGGTGGGAGGCGGGGGTGTGGCCTCCACGGGACTCGGAATGGGACAAGGCTTTTCGAGGGTCCTCGGGGCGCTCGGGGGGAGGTGCGTGCTAAGGCCCCCCAAAAATAATGCCCGCAGGTCAGGGGACCAAAGGCCCCGAGGGCGCCGAGACGAGAGTGCTATAGCCTTGGTGGGGGGCGTGGGGTTGTGACCTCCGCGGGACTCGAAATGGGTCAAGGCCTTTTTAGGGGCCTTGGGGCACTCAGGGGGAGGTGCGTGCAAAGCCCACCCAAAAATAGTGCCCGCAAGTTAGGGGGCCAAAGGCCCCGAGAGCGCCGAGACGGGTGTGCTATAGCCTTTGTGGGGCGCGGGGGGTGTGGGCTCCGTGGGACTCAGAATGAGGCAAATCTTTCCGAGGATCCTCAGGCCGCCCGAGGGGAAGTGTGTGCAGAGGCCCGCCAACAAATAGTGCCTGCAGGTCAAGGTGTTAAAGGCCCCGCGGGCCCCGAGACAGGTGTGTTATAGCCTTAGTTGGGGGCGGGGGGATGTGGCCTCCGCGGGACTCGGAATGGGGCAAGGCTTTATATTTACACATTCCTGTATTTAAAACTCAATTACTAAGTCAATATGAACTAAAAATTAAATTAAACATTTTATTAAATCCAAAAACACTTTATATTAATAACATCCACATAACAATATATAGAACAAGTTTTATAGATAGATAAAGTTTTTGATTATCGATATATAAGTTAAATCATATTAGTAATAAACTACTAACAATGTAACGAACTATAAATCTAACTAGTATCCAACAGTTATCCAGCCAAAAGGATAAAAAGTTCAGAAAACAAATTCCAACAACCAATAGTACATATTTTAAGAAGCCATTGAATCTTTCGGGTGGCAGAACTTCTCCCATATTCTTAATAAATTTCCAATAGATAAACTCTCATTCTCAGTAAATTCCCGAAAAAAAACTCCCAAGTTGAATAGTTTCTTTCAACTTGCATGTATAATACCAACTGAATATACCCAACACTCACAACAATATCTTACAAGATTCATTTTTTCATTTATCCAACCATTTAATTGTCATTCACAAACTCAAGATGCAAATCTTTCTTCGTTATTGTAAAATACAATTGACTATTTGCTCCAAAAAATAGAAATGAATTAGAACAGTATGCAGACTTCTGTAATTCTTTCTTCCACAATATTCATTACCAATAGCAACATATTTCAAGTCAAAAAGATCAGGATGTCTCATTGCAGCTCGTACAGAAACCATGTAGAATTTGGATCACGGTTGCAAACTCAGTACCATCAAGAGCTTCCCGCAACAAATATAAATTTATTTGAAAAAAAAGAAGCCCTTCTATGAATGTGTACCTCTAAACTAACAATAAGTACCACCTTTAACAGCGAGATATGAAAGTAGGTTTATTCTGGACAAGAATGAAATAATTATACCCCATGAAAAATGGATTTTTAGAATCGAGTTCCTATATCACATTAAAATTCAGAATTGATTTGTTAAACACTCTCAAAACAATTTTTTTTCCTTGAAAATTAGCTTAAAGGAGATAGTTTTTCTTGTTTTCTCGTTTTCAAATTAGAAGATGGTTTTTTAACCAATGGGCATGCAAACATTATGATAGAAATTTAATATTGACCCTTTTTTACCAAATTTAAAAGTAATATTTTATTTTTAAAAATATTCAAAACGCGGCATGATGTGATTTTTGAAATAAACTTTATCAGCATGGCATATTCCTACAATAAAACGAAAACTCAAGGAAATTAGTGGAAGACAATGGTACGCTGCCCATATGGGTATTTAACAATGATCAAGATAGTTGAAGAAGTTGACTATAAAATAACCGAGTGCATGAAAGTAGGGGCACAGCTCCATCATAATTATATGATAAAATGATTTTTATCATAAAGTCACTATCATCTATTGTCAGTTTTTTTGTAGTGCGAATAGCTTTTAAGAAGAGAGTGGAGCATGTTCTTAAGAGTAATGTAGCCTCAATTTAGGATTCCTCGTTTGCTCTGACGAAGGATCCTTAATGCCGATCCAGTGATCCTTATTTCCACCCACAAGAGATCCTTACTTTTCATCTCATTATGCTCACCCCTCGCGATAGTGTTTTGACAACATTCCCTACCAACATTCAATACATTATTGTTCCAATGCAAATTGGAGCCAAAAACCTATTGTTCCAGTACCAAAAAAACACTAAGTTGAATGAAATTTCCATGGATATGACTAATTCCAAAAGTCATTTGTATCGTACTGTCGGATGACCGAGAAATCAATTAAAACCACAAAACACGGGTAGACATGGCTTCTTCATTAGGTAAAAAATTCTAACCACTAATTTAATTTACTAAATTTAAAGTTCCTGTTCTATTTATACTCCACGTTTCTAATAGCAAAAAAATCAGAACCAAAAATATTTATCAAGGAGGTCGAAATTAGGGAAAAATGCGGAGCACGCGAAGCAGCAGCGGACTCGTGGTCCTCCAAGCCAGCCTTCTCATCCTACGGTTAGCTGCCACAACATCTGCCATTGGCGTTAACTATGGCACCATTGCTAATAATCTTCCGAAACCAGCTGAAGTGGCCAACTTTCTGAAGACAAAAACAACAATTGATGCGATTAAACTCTTTGATGCCAACCCTGAGATTCTTCGTGCCTTTGCTAACACAAACATTTCTGTGACTGTTAGCGTTGGCAATGGTGACATTCCTGCTCTTGTTCAGCTCCCAGCCGCTAAAAACTGGGTAGCTGCTAACATTGTTCCATTTTACCCAAGTACCAAGATTATTCGTGTTGTTGTTGGTAATGAAATCATGCAAAGCGCTAACAAGGACTGGATTTATAATCTTGTACCTGCCATGAAGTCAATCAACAAGGCTTTGATAGAAGCTGGTATTAAAGATATTAAGGTACGTAACCTAATAATTATTAATTAGTCTAGTATTTGTAAATTTGACATGCCTGCATCTACTTTATATATGCGTACGTAATGCATGCAGATCTCAACCCCAAATACTCTAGGGTTCCTTGGTGTGTCGGAGCCACCAAGTGCAGGCAAGTTCAGGGAAGGGTACGACAAAGACATAATTGCACCCATGCTTGAATTCTTACGTGAAACCAAGTCAGCATTCATGATCAACCCATACCCTTACTTCAACTACGCCGATTCAATCTCAGACTACATTCTCTTCAAACCCAACAAAGGAGTATATGATCCCAACACAAGGATTACATACTCCAACATGTTTGATGCTCAAATGGACGCTGTATATTCAGCCATGAGAGCTCTCGGTTACTCTGATGTGCCCATTGTGGTGGCTGAGACAGGTTGGCCCTCTGCCGGTGACCCACGGGAGTCCTCTGCTACTGTGGACAATGCCGCTTCCTTCAATTGGAACTTAATTCAGAAGGTTAACTCTGGGAAAGGAACACCTTTGATGCCAAACAAGCAATTTGAGACTTACATTTTCGCATTGTTCAATGAGAATCAAAAACCCGGGGCGACCTCTGAGAGGAATTTTGGGTTGTTCAAACCGGACTTTACCCCGGTTTATGATGCTGGAGTCATGCTCAATGGGGCCGGGGCCAAGACGCAGCCACAGCCACAGCCAACAGACAAGAAATTCTGCGTGCCAAGACCCAACACAAACCCTCAGTCCCTGCAAGGAAATTTAGACTGGGTATGCAGCCAAGGTATTGACTGTGCGCCTATTCAACCTGGAGGTTCTTGCTTTGAGCCCAACACTCTCTGGTCTCATGCACAGTACGCCATGAATGCTTACTATGCGCTCAAGGGCCGCCGTGACGATAACGACTGCGATTTCAAGCAAACTGCTTTGCTCACTACCAACAATCCAAGTAAGTTAACTTCAAAATATTTTTAATTATTTTTTCATTTGACGGGGGATAGTGAAAGGAAATATAAATTATGTTGTTAACACGTGGGAAATGGAATCCAACAGTTCTTGATATGGTGAATGAGGATATATATGTATTATTGTAATCAAGTTGTTCTAAACATGAGGATATATATATATATATATATATAAACACCATATCTCATTGGGAAAATTTTTAATAATTTACCAACTGATTAAAATAATAATCCACTTCCCTAAAAAAAATTGACTAAATTTCTAAAACCGGCCTAAATCATCATCTTTCTTCTTTTTTATTCTCAAACGCATACATGATCATTCTTAATTTATATGTATTGTACGTTTTCATTATCAAATAATTAATGTTACTGCTATAATTATTTATTATATTATTTATTTAAATTCTTCCTAATTTGCTTTGCTTATGTTCTTAATTTTTTCAGGCTATGGCAGCTGTGTTTACGCCTAAGGTGATCAGCTTTCATATGGAACAAACTGCTTGATACATTCCTCACTTCTGTAATAATACAAAGTGTACCTGCTGATTATTATTAAATGTAAGATAAATGTTGGTGTGGCCGTGGGATTGAAAATGTTTATGTTCACTCTTTTACTTCTTCATTTATAATCTCGCCTACTAAATTAAACTCTCACTTTTCGGATTGATGTTTACAAAAATAAAAATAAAAAAGTTATTTATGGTTTTGTTTAAGCTCATTTATCATTATAACAAAATCGATTTAGAAATTTGGATATTAGTACGGATTGATTTAAATGTTACATTTTTAAGGCAATCCATTCAAAGGGTTTACTTACAATATGCGAAAATTGATCAAAATTCCCTCATTGTTTGTCGATATGTGCATATAAATTAATGTGAATAAAGTGCTTCTATGTTTTGTGATTAATTTTAGAGTGCTGCTGCTATTTATACACAGTAAAGCACAAACTTTGCACATGACACTCAAATGGCACCGTCTACTTTAATGGAAAAAGACCCTTCGATTGCCAAATAACACAAAAGTTCGAACTGTCCGTTTTCCATCTAGCCTTGCAACCTACTTTTCTGCTCGGTTGCGGCTTTAATAAATTACTAGATTTGCTTCTTGACTCGCCGCTTCGCCTACAAACAAATGTAACATATATTGAAATCCCATCTTTTCATCAGCACTCTAAAACGGCGCATCCAGTTCTTGTTCCACATTCTAAATATTCTCAAATTCTTCAATATTTCCCTCTAATCTGTTCTGCTCAGCTTGCTTATGCTGTTCAACTTCGATGCGTTCTCCAAATTCATCGTTTCTGTATTTGAATAAAAATTATAATAAAAGCTAATAATTTCATCAATCTGACAGCAAACCTGAAAGGCGGCAGCATACTCATACCATGCGCGCCGGATTCTTTT
>NW_006262274.1:62155-279291 GCF_000493195.1 Citrus x clementina
TCCCAAAATAGGCCGTGAGGTAACGGGAGTCTCCTCCAAGGCGTTGGTTGCCGGGACCTAATCAATGATCTGTATAAGTTGATTTTTAATTTGGCAATTGAAGTGCATTTTTTCATTATTTAAAACGTAAGTGGTGACTTTTTCATTTGGCAATTGAAATGTTTTTTTCAATTATTTGAACGGTATCGTTTGCGTGTCATGTGTAAAGGTTTGTGCTTTATTGTGTATAAATAGCATTTTCTTAATTTTAATATTTTTCTGCCATGCTTGTAATTTGTAGCAACATATTGAAATTTAATTACCTATATATTTCTTTCTATTAACCAACAATCATGCTTTCTCAAAAGTTATCAATACAGAATCTTTTCTATTTTCTTATGTTTCAAAATATATCAAAACTTACCTTGTTGTCAAACAAATAATTAACTTCTACTAGTTTTGTCCTTCAATATAATTTTTTATAAGTAGGGTATGGTTTTTAAAATTTGATTTATATGGCATGATTTATTCTTCTTTCCCAATTCTTTTTTTTTTTTTCTTACGGCACGGCTGCTTCACAGATTTTTTGAACAAAACATCCATCTGTGTTTGAGTTCGGATTGGAATTTTTATTTAATTGAAGAGTAAGCCTATTTTTTTCTGGTTCTAAGACCGGGAGGTCTAGCGGTCAACCCACTTCTTTCAAATTGTTTCTCATTATTAAGAAAAGGTAACGAAGATAAAATACGAGCTTGTTTTATAGCAATAGTAATTAATCATTGTTCTTTTAAGGTCAATCTATTCACCCGTCTAGATAATATTTTTCCTTGTTCACTAAGAAATCGACTAATTAAAGTCATGTTTCTATAATCAATTCGATCCCCCGATTGGATCGGGGGCAAACGCCTACGAAAAGATCGCTTGGATTTAAGAAAGAGTCGCTTGGTTTTATCCATAATTTGTTTATTCCTTATCCCTAAAATACCATTTCGATGAAATCAAAAAATGATTTATAGAATCAATTATAGGATTTGGTTTGTCTAGATTTATTTATTTGTTTTTATTAAAATATATGAAATAATCTAGATATATATCTAGATTAGTTTTTCATGTCCCTTGGAAGGGTGACACAAAAGCACGCGGCTTGACTCTATCTATTTTTTTATCTCCCCATGAAGTGTATGCTTGTAACAATAGGGACAGAATTTTCTCAATTCCAATCGACTGGGTGTATTGTGTCGATTCTTTTGAGTAATATATCTGGAAATACCCCTTGATTCCTTATTAACACCGTTTTGAACACAACTAGTACATTCCAAAATAACCCTTACTCGGACCTCTTTACCCTTGGCCATGAACCTCCTTGGGGTTTTTGATTCACCCAATTTTTCTATTTTCCAACCCGCAACGAATAAGAAGCACGGGACAAAAAAATAGAAGTTGCTAACCACTCAAAAAAAACTTATGAAATAAAGATTTTGTTGCAATCAATATAGTAAATAAATAGGAAATAGAAATAAAAATAAAAAATAATAAGTAATACAAGAATTTATCATGTTTCATTCTAAAATCAAATGTCTTTTACAGCCATGACTAGTGGCATGTTCGGTTTGAAGAAATATGAGGAGAAGAAAGGAGGAGAAGGAAAGAAGGGGAGAAAATTAATTTAGAACAAAAAGTGTTTTTCATTTCTTTTTCTTTTTTTGAAACTGTATACAACAGAGTACCGAAAATTTTTTATATTTTTAAATAGTAATTAATCAAGCTCACTTCTCAATACATAGCTCATGTTTGGTTGGAAGAAATGGTAGAAGAGGAAATGAATGGAAAGAAATGAAGGGAAGACAAAATAAGTGAAGAAGAGGGTCAATTTCATTATTCTAAGTGTTGAGAATAAATCCCGCCACTCCAAATCCAATGCCCTAATCCCTAAAACCGCGTCTCCTCCACCACTAGCCTCCTTTTGGTGCTGTTGCTCGGTAGCAACCTGCCGTCCATTTTCTTCTTCTTCCTTTTGTTGTTGTTTCTCGCCCATCTCATTCCCCACGCCGTTGCTGCTCCTGAGTCATGTCACCCCATTTCTTGCTAATCATGGGCCAATTTCTCGGCCGTTTAGCTCCAAAAGTTTGATCAATTTGGTTATATAGTAAAATGAAGTAAAATATTAAAAGGGTGTATTATTTATGGTTGTATATTGGGTTTGGGAAGAAATGGAGGAAACAGGAAGGATAATTTTCTCTTGAAGATCCATGACGATGGTGAAATGAAATTAGGTTTAAAAGAATCAGAGTAGTAGTAGTAATTGAACTGTTGCTGTTGTTGTTCATAGAAGAAGATGAAGATCATCATAATGTAAATAAATATGGAAAATGATTAATCAAAAAAATGATAAAATTGAAAAAAAAAATTAGATTATCAATTTATTATTTTTTAATTTTATCTAACAATATGCAAATCCATATATCTAGAGCATCCACTCAGAATCCTCATGGATATAAACTACATTTGAATATGTATATTTTTTACTTGCAAATTTGAATGTGGATACACTTACATTCGAATCTAGATTTTGTCATCTCTCACTTTAGATCCAAAAGTTTAAGTGTTCGTAAAATTTATATATGTGAATAATATGTACAACTACCATATAATGATATATATAACAATTGTCTAATGGTTTTTGTAATATCGACCACATCGATGATGGTTTAATAGAGAGTGGTACATTAGTTAGGGTGTAATATAAGAGCGTTTATTTTGTTTTAAAAAAATAGTAGTAGGTAATCCTACACTTTTTCCCTAGTACAGAGACTTAGAGGGTCATTTGGCCAAGTTTAGGCTTAGAAAAAATGAGGTTTCATTCAAAGCAATGAGAAGCAAAAAAATTAGTAATCCAGAGTTATATTAAGATAGATTTGCTACAAAAAATGGTGACACTACAACAAATGATAGAATATTTGACATTTTTTTTAAAATGATTGTTTTCAAAAACTGCCAAATATATTTGAGACTTCATTGGAAAGAATTACAAATGATCATGGCCCCTTTCTAGGTAATTTTTTTTTTCTTTTAAATGTACCTAGGTCTCTTCTAGAAGAGGTTAATAAAAAGATTTTGGCACACTTTTTATATAACAAAATATTTGTAATTTAGTGGTAAGAGTATTGTTTTTGTTTAGTAGTTTTGGAGACTTGGCTCAAATTCTAATAATCACATCATTTTATTTTTTTTAGATATTTTGTAGAAATTAGTTAGAAAAATAATTCTTTCACAAATGCGGACCCTAAAAAATTATCCCAAATAATTTGACATTTATCAATTGATTGATAAGATTATATAATTCATTTAAGAATTATCAATTACTTAATGAATGACATATTATTTAGGATAAAATTAATAATAACTAATAAATAAATATTAACTTTATTTATATGTCTATCATTACACGAAAGATAAATAATTTATTATTATTACTTAAAATTTAAAAGAAAATAATAGAATTTGAGCTTTTAAGACTTAAAATGTTCTCAAGTGAACAATAAAAAAATTAAGCACCCTAAATAAAATTAATATTTTATAAAATAAAACCCCCTATTTGAATTGTTTGGGTCTGCCACTGCATATAATGGTTGATGCAAAGTTTCAAATATGTTTCAATTATTACTAAATAGGCATAAATAAATCCATATAACTATATTTGACTTATAGTAAAAATTATTAAGATGAAAAATAAAAAAATAAAAAATAAAACCATGTAAGAACAGAGAGATCACTCCTTATCATTGCACCATGTGCGTTTAATATGCTCCATTATCACTTCCAAGTAGAGTGGGGAAAAAGCCTAGGCCGACCCGACCTGCATCACAAGACCATGGACGAGTCAAAAATTCTAAAGCCCACTATAAATGGGCCTGGTAAAGAGCTTATGGAAGAAGTCCAGGCTTGGCCCAAGCTTTATAATTTAAAAAAAATTTAAAAAATTAATTTACAATTTGCATAATTTATAATTTATAAGCATTTGTTGCTAGTATTTTTTGTATTAGACTATTGGTCTATTATGTATTGGATAATCATCTTAAGTGATTTTTTTAACCTTCAATTTTATTAAAATTTTATTTCAGAAACTAATGAAATCCTAAGTCCAGCTCGACCAAGTTTAGACAGAGTTTCAAAAAATTTGGATCTATTACCAATGAGATAAGCTTAGGCCTAGGCTTGAAAAAGCTTTGGCTTAAGCCCATAATTTTCCATCCCTGCTTCTGAGTTTCTCTATGGTCAGTGCCTTGTGATCTCATTGTCAAGGTGTTGTGGAAGAGTCACACCGCAAAGGAGGCCAATTGGGAGATTGAGGATCAGGCGTGATCTTAGTCTTTGTATTTCTTTCGCCAGATATATGAATTGTGAGGATGAAATTTGTTGATGCGAGATTCCGGTTCTCCTCGTTATACGACCAGGATCTCTGCTCGATCAACTTCCCCACGACCAGGAGGTCTCCTAGTAATGCTTCTTCTCCAGATATCCCTGCACACACAGACAAGTCAGAGTACGCCGGTTGTTCTCCTGGCGCAAACCCTCCGACGCTCAAGTCAGATATCAAGGTTCGGGGAACGCTTGCCACGGGTCTTATGGCTTTTTCGTGGTTTTTTTCTTTTATCTCAAAAATGCCAACCCTTTTACCTTCGTTGGCTACCTTTTTATAGGCTTCCTCTGAATCCCCGTTTTCTGCTTTTCTCGAGACGGTCTGGGGCTCTGACTGCTGCGTTATGGGCAAACGTGGGATCTTGCGTGTTACGCCATGGTTCAGGGGAAAGCGCGGCTGTCGTGGTTCTGTGAGATCTTGCGTGTTACGCCACGGTTCAGGGGAAAGCGTGGCTGTCGTGGTTCTGCGAGACCTTGCGTGTTACGCCACGGTTCAGGGGAAAGCGTGGCTGTCGTGGTTCTGTGAGACCTTGCGTGTTACGCCACGGCTCAGGGGAAAGCGTGGCTGTCGTGCCTAGATTCTCGGGCTGGAGAGCATGTCTTGCCAACTGCCGTCGACCGGGTCTCCTCGCCTATCGACCTCTAGCCGGAATAGCCGTATCCCTCTTATAGGAAATTGGCCTCGCGGATGACAACATCGTGGACGAGCAGGATATTTCTGCTCCTGTTCTTCCGCGCACCAGGCTTTTACGGAACACACCGGTTCGCAGAACTCTGCCATCCGATATCTGCTCGTCATTCCTGGTCTCGTCGACATATTTATCCCAAACAGTACCTCTCCCAAACACCGGTCCCCCAGTTTCTGGTGTTGGGTAATGTAGTGGACCAGCAGTGGAAACTTGACAGTACTCGCTCGCGTAGGATTGGAAAAGGCTGCCAAGAGTCATGTCGCATTTAATTGCGGACGAGGTGACGTGGCAGAAATCCCCCCCTCCATTTGAATTTCAAACCGACGGTTATGAGGCCCTCGGGATTCGGCGCAGTTATATACTGGCAGCCCAAAAGTCCGTCCTCATTTGGAAAGCCAAATCCTCTCGAACGGCATATTCACCATTCACTCCGTCTCCGTCTCCGTCTCTGTTTCTCCGGCAAAGAAGTTCCGGCACGAAGTCCCCATCCTTGCCTTTCTCCGATTGAAGCAGTACTTCAGGTATTACTTCTCTCTCCTCAGTCTCGGATAGTTTGTAGATAACTTCTTTTTTCTTTCGTTTGGGTAGTAGTTGGTGGTGTTGTGGTTAGAGTTTAGGGAATGTCGAAAGGTAAAGAGAAAGTCATTGAGGTTGATGACGACGGGTTGGACTTCCTGCCTAGTCTGCTCACCGATCCCGCCTTTGACCCCGAGATCCCCTTAGAGCCTATTAGGTCTAGTGTCAGGACTAGTACTAGGAGCATGTCTCCCCAAACGACCTCTACGAGCGGGAGTAATGGTGAGGATGGATCTTCTGGCTCCGAGGATACTCTGAGTGAGGGTCGAGGAGATGATTCTGGTGAGGCGTCCCCATCAGGAGCGCCGCGACCAGAGGGGAGGAGTACAATAGGAGGTAGAGCCCTATCGCGGGATTACGCTATTGATTACATGACGTGCACGACCACGTTTGATGAGCTCGAGGACCTCCGGCTGAGGTATAGCATTCCTGGCGAGATACCTCTCAAGGTCCCAGGAAAGAAGGATGCTCCCAGCCGGCCTCCTAGGAGATATGTTACCCTGTATCTGGACAGCTTTAAGTACGGGCTGAGGTGTCCCTTGCAATCTTACTTTGCCCGGATACTTAACGGACTAAATCTAGCTCCTGGTCAGCTGAATCCCAATGGGTGGAGAGTGCTCTCTGGTCTGTTCATATTTTGGGACAGATGTTGCCAAAGCGAGCCCACGGTTGATGAGGTGAAGCACCTGTACCAGCTAAAGAGCAGCCCCAAAGATGCAGGCTGGTACTACTTCCAATCTAGCGCCAAGACAAGGAAACCTATAACCGACCTCCCTACTGGTGGTGGTGGGAATTGGAAGAGAAAGTTCTTTTTTGCTGGGGGTCTTTGGGGTCAGGTCGCACAAATGGACGGGAAGGATTATCGGGTCCCACCCCGTTTCACGGTCCCAGGTTGCCTGCTCGCTCCAGATGCCTTGTATCCATAGTTGTTCTTGTTTTATTGGCTTGTTTCTAACCAAGTGTCTGTTTGTGTTGTAGTTTCTTGGGGCGTTCATTTCCCACTCCGACCTGGCCAGCTCAAACGGGTTGAGGCTGTGCTAGTCAATTCCTGCTCGAGCCGGGAACTGTTAACCACATACAACTTGCTCGAGTCTCGCTTGATACTTCCTGGCCATAGGATGGAGGACGTTGTGATTGGGGCTCTGACCCGAAAACGTTCTCGACCTCCAACCACGAAGAGGGACGAGAGTAAGGATGCCCCTACCGCAAAGCGGGCCAACATCGTGCAGCAGGCCCCACCCTTGAAGATTTTACCTCCGGCTCCTGTAAAAGTCGGGGAAGCTAGTGGAGTAGCCACAGATCCTGCTACCTCTTCTCCTCCTGTCGGGCCTCGATCTCGCTTACCTGACAGCCGAGCAGAACATCTGGTCCCTTACCTCAATGAGTTAACTAAATCCGTGAGCAAGAAGGACCTGGAGGACTTTGACGGCCGCACCTTGGGTGAGCTGGTGGGGGCCATGCAGCATAGCGCTTTCCACCTCAGCTGCATGACCACCTATTACAAGGCTAAGGTTGGCCGCTACGACCGGAAAATGAAGGAGGATATTCAATCGGCGACGAGCAGAGCTGACGTTGCCGAGAAGAAAGCAGCGGAGCTGAATCTCGAGAATCTGAAGCTGATAGAGCAAGAATCACTTGCTCAAGCAAAAGCCATTACCCTCGAGGAGGAGCTTACCAAGGTCAAGGAGGATCTGCAAAGGCAGAAGGCCATGTATGAGGCTCAGCTCGAATCTCTCCGTGACTCCCACCGAGCTCAGGTCGAGAACTTGGAGAGGGAGGCCGACAACCAGTACGACCAGGGACTTCGGCATTCCTATCGTTGCATCATGGCCGTCCTCGGGAAGCAACATCCTGACCTGAAGATGGATGACCTTGCAGCTGGTGTCGCTCGGCATATGGATGAGGAGGCGGCCAAGGAAGATGCCGAGGGGGTAGAGCCGATCGTGATTGAGGAGGAAAACTCTCCTCCTCGTGCAGTCCCTGCTGAAGTTGGCGAGGCGAGCACCCCCCCCGGACGCAACTGGCGATACCCCCCCCGCACCTGAGGAGGTTCAGCCAACCGATGCTGCTCGGCTCACTGATCCGCCGTCTTTTTGATATATTTCTTTTATTGTAGTGGACAATGTTCATGAAGATTATCCCCTCTGTTAATCATTAACAGATTAATAAAAATGTTTTTTGATTACTTTCTTGTGTTGTAATTATGAATTAATTTTCGTTTGAGAATCTGCTTGTCTTCGCCTAGACGAGCAGGTTCCGGCTTGGCTCATGGTTTGGGCCGCATGCCTTTGAAGATTTTTCAATGCCTGGGATTCGGTTTGCCTTCGCGCGGTCGAGCAGATCCTGGCACGCTTGGCTTCGGTCTCGCCATAAGACAGGCTTTGAGACTTGGCGAGCCTTTGCATGCCTTGGGAATTTCTTCGAATGTTTTGGAGTCTGCTCGCCTTCTCGTGGTCGAGCAGATCCTGGCACATCTGCTCGAAGGTTTTAATGCTGCCCCGAGGAAGTTTCCTGTACCATTCTCGTGCACGTCCCTCGAGGGATAGTGGGAACACCCTGCACCTTTGGGGTTGAGATAGTCCTTGTACCCCAGTTATGTCGTTGAAGCGCTCTATGTGCATCAGCGGATCAGTTCTTCCCGAGTATCTGAGGTCGGGGAGGCGGAAATCTCTCGGAATAACTGCCCTCATGATCTCCGCTGCGAGCGGCGATTCTCCGTCCAGCATTATCCTCCAACCGGGGGCTCTGTTCCTCCCTTGCATGTCGTCAATTATCTGCGCTAGTCTGCGCACTTCCTCCTCCAGCTGCCCTGCACGACCAGGGTCACGTGCTGCAACTTGATCCCGCTCTTGCTCTACATCTTGCAAGTGTTGCCTCAACTCTGTTTCCTCTGCATTCACCACCCCGTCGTCCGCGTCACAAGTCTGTCTTGCCGGGGACCGCTCTCTTTCTCTATGAAATTCTCCCCGTAGAGGTACGTTACCCCTCTCACCACCAAGTCTCCCTGGGGTTTGACTTCTCCCCGCACTATCGGGACCTGGAGCCACTCCACCGCCTCTCACCCTTCCCTCTTGGGTTACCCTTCGCTCGCTCCGCAGCTCATGCAGGATGGTTGTCAAGGTCTCCATCTGCTTTTCCATCCGTTCCATCCGGTCGAACATGACTTTTTCCCGTGCTTCGCTGACTATTTCCCTCAGCGTCACGGAATCGTTAAGCCTTATATCACCCCCTTGTGCACTACTTCCTCCTGTCTCCATTGCTTTTCGCTTACTTCACCCCTCTTCTTGCTATCAACAGAAGCTTTTTGCTCTGGATCCCCACAGACGGCGCCAAAATGTTGATGCGAGATTCCGGTTCTCCTCGTTATACGACCAGGATCTCTGCTCGATCAACTTCCCCACGACCAGGAGGTCTCCTAGTAATGCTTCTTCTCCAGATATCCCTGCACACACAGACAAGTCAGAGTACGCCGGTTGTTCTCCTGGCGCAAACCCTCCGACGCTCAAGTCAGATATCAAGGTTCGGGGAACGCTTGCCACGGGTCTTATGGCTTTTTCGTGGTTTTTTTCTTTTATCTCAAAAATGCCAACCCTTTTACCTTCGTTGGCTACCTTTTTATAGGCTTCCTCTGAATCCCCGTTTTCTGCTTTTCTCGAGACGGTCTGGGGCTCTGACTGCTGCGTTATGGGCAAACGTGGGATCTTGCGTGTTACGCCATGGTTCAGGGGAAAGCGCGGCTGTCGTGGTTCTGTGAGATCTTGCGTGTTACGCCACGGTTCAGGGGAAAGCGTGGCTGTCGTGGTTCTGCGAGACCTTGCGTGTTACGCCACGGTTCAGGGGAAAGCGTGGCTGTCGTGGTTCTGTGAGACCTTGCGTGTTACGCCACGGCTCAGGGGAAAGCGTGGCTGTCGTGCCTAGATTCTCGGGCTGGAGAGCATGTCTTGCCAACTGCCGTCGACCGGGTCTCCTCGCCTATCGACCTCTAGCCGGAATAGCCGTATCCCTCTTATAGGAAATTGGCCTCGCGGATGACAACATCGTGGACGAGCAGGATATTTCTGCTCCTGTTCTTCCGCGCACCAGGCTTTTACGGAACACACCGGTTCGCAGAACTCTGCCATCCGATATCTGCTCGTCATTCCTGGTCTCGTCGACATATTTATCCCAAACAGTACCTCTCCCAAACACAATTTTTATTAGTTGGAAGGAATTATAAGACATGTGCTTGACAGCCACAAATGGTTTATTAATTTTGAGCCACCAAGCTACATGCTTCATCAATATTAGCTGCGTGCTTCATCAATATCAACTGCTAACTTCACTGAAACTATAGTCCTACTTGCTTCATCTATTTCACATGCCTGCTTCATTATTTTAGCCATCAGCTTGCCTAATTCGATGAGCATTTAAAATGAAAAATTGAAAGCAGCTATCATTAATTTGCATCGTTTTAGGAAAAGAGACAGAGAGGAAAAAAAGAGAAAAAGAAAACAAAAAGAAAAGAAATAAAAGAGAAAGAAAGAAGAAAAGATAAGAGAAATAGAAAAGTAAAAAGAGTATGCCGAGAGAAAAAATTAAAAAAATAGAAAAATGATAAGCCAAAGTGGAAAAATTTGAGCAATTTTGATTTAGTTTATTTTATACATATAACTTTTTTATATTAGTTCTAATAGTTAATTGAACACTGTGTTTAAGAGAAATCCATATTCTTAGGAATCAACAATAGTCCCAACAAAAGATTAATTGAGCCATAATTTGTAATTAGATTTCCGTTATTACTATTATGTATCATGTGAAGCATTTATATTTAATAGTATGATATATCATTATGTTATAATTATATGTGTGCACAGTATATGGTTGATTGAGTCACGAGATGTGATTGTCAATCACCATATACCTTTCTAGTTAGGTACTCTATGCATGCTTATTGAAAACTAGATTGCTTTACCAGCCAAATGACGTTTATTTTGCCAAGTATAAGAAGTTTTTCCCACATTTTGCTCTTGCGATGATGATCTCAATGAGTATAACAATTATTTTCCTTTAATATTATTTGGTGTAGTTTTCTCATGTATGTATGTATGTATGTATGTATGTATGTATGATTTCATCTTTATTTATATATTACATTCAATGCATGGTTATGTCACTATTTTCCTAGGCTTATTACTAATCTGAAGAAAACCGATACTTAATTAATAAATTATGGATCAACTCTATCTTACAATATTATTATGGAAGGTTGTTTGTACCGCAGCCAATACGAGGTTCTACATGCATGGGAGCAGTCCGACATAGTTGTTATCAATAAGTAATCATAAGGTAACTAGATAAGAGTATTTTCTCTACTACAGACATCCATCCTCAAAAAAAGGTGTGTGTATTTAAAATGGGCCTACAGACATACAATATTGTGTTTTGCAACACTCTATATTGGTCCTTGCAAGTGCACATTTCACAAGCATCTTTGCACTCGTAAAAATTGACTGGTATATGCATTTTATGATGTAGCTAGCAATAGGTTTATTTTCTTAACTTAATTTTCTATCAACATAATTTAACTAGAATATTTTTTTCTCCATACTTATGTACTTTTAAGGGCTAACTTGATAATGTTGTAACTTTTGAAATAATTATTGTTAGCTTGCTATAGAAATAACCAACTATGAAGAGAATCAGTTAAACGTTTGATAAATTTATTTTTAAAATTATATAAAATATTTTTATAGTGTATATATAATAATTGATAATTAAAATAAATATGTTATATTATTAATTTTATTTTGTTATCTTAATATAATTGGTAATGATAATAATATCTTTAAAGTTAATGATTTGTCCAAAGGCACATTCCGTAAAATGTTTATTTGCCAATAAGCTTATTCCATAAAATGCATGTTTGTCTATAGGCAAATTCTATAGAATACTTGTTGGTACGAAGGTTCTTACTTTAAAATATTTTCTAAGTGTCTAAGTCATTATTTGTAAAAAATAAACCTAGGCCATTCTTTGAATAATCATACTTTCATTGTTTTGTGAAGACTCACTCTTTGGGCATTTTACTTATAAATATTCTCTAAGTTTAGGTCATTATTTATAAGTAATAGACCTAAATCATTTTTTGTAAAATAAGTATCTAGGTTCATTCTTTACAATGAATAGATCTAAATCATTCTTGGAAGAATCATGCCTTTAGCATTTTGTCAAAAACTCGCTATTTGGGTATTTTACTTATAAATATTCTCTAAGTGCTTAGGTCATTCTTTGCAACTAATAGACTTAGATTGTTCTTTTTAAAGAGATGACCTAAGTCGTTTTTTATAAAAAAATAGACTTAAGTTTTTCTTTGTTTAATCATACCTTTAGCGCTTTGTTAAAGACTTGCTCTTTGGCCATTCTACTTAGAAATATTTTCTAAGTGTCTAAATCATTATTTGTAAAAAAAATGGATCTATGTTATTTTATATAAAAAATTGACTTAAGTGGCTCTTTATAAAGAATGAACTTTGGTTATTCTTTGTAAAGAATGGACCTAAGTTTTTTTTTTTTAAATCGTGCCTATGGCACTTTGTTGTATCTTATAATTAGACACTTCACTAAAACATTTAAGCACTTAGGCAATTCTCATTAAGAATTCTAAATTATTCTATGTAGAAAGTTTTTATTGAACCTATATTTTTTATAGATTTTGGGTCATCCATAATTTGATCCGACACGTAAAGGCTGCTTGTTGCTTTGATAGATTACTTTTTAGTTCGTACAAACTAGTGTAATTAGTTGGGTAGCCAAAAATCTGATCGTCTGAAGTATCTAGCCTTCAACACTTGAGCATCCAAAGACTTGGAAACTGAAGTCATCTCTACCCTATTACGCCAAAAGTTCAACTCAAAAAAAAAAAACATATTTGAAAGAAGCCTACGTCATTATGATCACATGGTTGAAAGGAAGGGACGAACTTGGCAATACTATCACGTTTTAACAAAGAACCACCAATTCTCAAAACAAAAAATTAAAAAATAAATAAATAAAACCACCAAAGGCATGCTTGATGAACCAAAAGCTTATTCATGTCATGACAGATAAGAAAGAGCTGAGCATCTATCTAAAAGCAGTTGATAAGAGTCCAGTTGTCCAATAATCATGTGTGAATACCTTATCCCAAACCCCCCTTCCCCAATTGCAAAAAGTCCAATCAGCAAATACTGTTAAAAAATAAACTTCCAGACGGCCCAACACAATTGCATTAAGAATTCAGGTACCATTTGATCATGTTCTATTCCAGCCGTAATGTAACAAACATAAGAATTCAGTTTTAAATCGATGCACTTCCTCAACGCGAAAAAGATATGCTCAACATTTTAAGACGTAAGAAGAAACGAGGGGGTGGGGGGCTGGCGAGCAAAGAGAAAAGAATATATATAACAGCAAAATTTCCTAAACCCATATAATAAGGGGCAAGGAATACATTCAAGGTGGTACTAAAAGCCGAAAACAATCTAATGAATATTGCAGCAGCACAGTGGTAACAACTGGTTTGTTGGCACTGTTAGGCATAAAGAAAACCCATAAACAGCTCCAAAAACTTGATACCGACCCGCTTGCCGCCAGTAAACCAAAATGTAAGATGCATAAAGTGCGAAGAAGTTTCCACCATATGGTTGCTACTTTATTGTTATGATGTCTGCTATAAGCACCTGCCCTTCATTCTGGTCCACTCTTATTAAATATTAGGTAAAAAGAATCTCTGAACAGAAAGCCGCAAATAAATTACACTCAAAAAGAAGGAACTCTCATCTCCTGGGCCAAAATTTCTACCTATCAAAGAGCTCTCAACGAGAAATGCCGACGCCTCTCAAGCTTCAACCAACGGGTATTATCACTGTTTATGGGGTTCAAAAACCGCTCTGCTTCCACTTCAGAATGAAGCGAGGACTGCAGCCTCTTTAAATGTCCTCTGCACTGTTTATGGTCAAGAGAATAAGTGGTGGTGATATTCTGTTCATCTGGATTAAAATCTCTTTGGTGCGGTGATTGCCACTTGGCTTGCAAATAAGCAAGAGATCTCCATGGAGGAAGAGGCATTGAGTTTTGACTTAGAGAAGATCTAGCAGCATCAACCATAACTTGGAGAAACTGTTTCAACCTTATCAAAGAGCCCACATAAACAACTGGAAGTGATTTTAATATTCTATCGTAAGAATCAACAGCCCGAGCAATTTCAAAGTAGCTTCGGAAGTCAATGTCAATTATCAAACGCTCAGAGCTCCCAGCAGTATTGTAGTTGACCACATCAATGTATTCATGATCGCCTGCATAACATAACCACAAGTTTACCATCGGATATGGTTCAGCTAAAAACATTTAATATCATTTGTAATGCAAGAAGGGAAAAGTTTCATTCCTTGCCATGAAAATACAATGAAATCCCAAACAAGCAGATTTAGACTTATTCAAAGGAAAATATGATATATTTGAACTACTGACATGGATCAGTAAATTCACTCTATCTTTAACCATGTAGGGTTGATTTGGTATATGGTTCCCAAAACTTTCCAAAAAGTACAACTCGCATATCCAAATTCATTACTTGACAATCTATATATCTAGAAACGCATAGCATTGTTGTAAAATGATAAATATAAGACATTTGCAACTTGGACATTTTATAGCATACCTCCGGGGACCTTGCCACTACCCTGCCACCTCGTGGAACACACCGCAGCATCATAGCCCGAAAGTCTCAAGAGTTTGACCAGAACAAACCTGATGCAACTGGCATTACACTGGTCTGACTTCACAGCATGAAGATCTGTCTCTTTGATTGATAGAATTAAAGAATGAACCACCAATGTCAGGTCCATCTCATACTGAGGCACAGAACGCTTGTAAAACTGTAATATCATGAAAAAACTACTTCAACATCAAAAAAATTCTCCCAAGCAGAAATCAAAGACTAAAATTGTGGTTTTCCCAAAAATTGTGGTTACACACTATTATGTAAAACAACGACGCCCACCATTATTAGATTGCACACTATTTCTTAGCATAAACAGACGGTACACCGGCACAATCAGATTGACATACCAGCTGCTATCATCATAATATATACATAATTTTTCTTCCATATGGATATTCATATTCAATAAAATCTGGACTTTTATATAGTTGTTAACAATTTGGTGTTGAATTGTAGAAAAACAATGTGACTTGCTACTGGAGAATGATTATATATATATAAAGCAACACCAGCGTTTTTTTTTTTTTTTACCTCTCAATTACAGTTCAAAATCAACTAAATCTATAAGATAAAAAAATGAAATGTATGTTGTTGATGAATCCGTGAGAGCAGAAGAAAATTTTCAATTTTATAATAAAAATATATTTCTTGTTCATAACTAAAATTGCCTACTGCCAAAAATGGCTAAGTCGTGGCGATTTAAAAATGAAATTACCGAAATTTTGTCGGCGAGGTGAGCCAGATCGGAGAAACCGGAATCGGAGTCGCTGCTACAGAGAGAATCGGTGCCAGCACTGCCATTTTCCAAAAAATCGCTGACCATGAGAGCCAAATCGTGCTCGCTCTCGTGGCTGAACCCTCCACCTATGCCCCTGGCCCACAAATCCCCCGCGGCAGTCGCCGTCGTCGTCGTGCACAACAACTCCATCGCCAATCCGCCGCTGTCGTTTCGACCCCGCCAATTCCCCAGCTTTCACTTTCTTTCCCCCACACCGTGATTTCATGACAGCATCATATCCTGTGATTCTCCACCAATAAAAAAGGGCTGATGAGTTTGCCAACTCAAAACTACAGAAAGGAATTTGAATTGATGTTTTTGAATTTTCTTTTTTATTATTGTTTTTTGTTAAATACAGTTTTGATTCTGCTTTTGCTTATGAAAATTTGAATTTTTTTGTGTTTTCCAGTTGTGATCCAAAGGGAAGAAAAAAAAAGGTTGTTATTTCAATTGCTGCAAAACCCAAAGGATGAAAGGAGAGGACAACGGGAAAGGCGAGTACATATAAAAGTTTTGGGGATCGAATTACAGAAATGACCTCGCTTTTTTTTTCGTTTAATTGGATTTTGTTTCAATAAAGGCGAAAATTGCGAGGGAATGGATAAGGCCGGAGAATTGTACATGGACGGTAAGTGATAGTTTGTTCATTCGCTTGTTTTAAGAAAAACAACAGAAATATCTTTAGAATTATGCGTCTCTTTTTTTTATTTTTTGGCATTAATTTGGAAAGTGACTTCCAGTCTTGCTGGATATTCTTTTTTTTTTTAATAGCTGGATATCCAAAAAATTAAAAAGAATAAAAGATTAAATAGAAAAGATATATTTTTATTAGATAGTTCAAGAATTTTCTATCTCATTGCTATTTAATAGAAAAAGTTTTACCAAATTTAAATGAGTGTGTCTACTGCTATATTCTATTATAAAGAAAATGTTTTACCAAATTTAATATAAGGGCATAATCAGAATTTCGGCAAGTTACTTGGGGACCAAGTCACCAAGCAACTTGGACGGTGGAACGTGTACAGCCATAGCTAGAAAATAGAAATGGAAGATGACGTGAGGTACACGGAACTATTTATATTGCGTCGGATAACAGTAGTACTAATAATTTATTTTTTCAATAAGGTAATAATAAAAATCTCATAATTGACTCGTGATTTGGATGCAACTCCGTAGCTGTAAATGGCAATGCGTTCATTATCAGCCAATCTTTTAGTATGGACCTTTGAAATCATTTTGAGAATCAACGGCTATCATTTGTTAGCCTCAGTTGGCACTTGGCAGGTTAATCCTATCTATTAGACAGCAAACTTTCGATGAAAATAACTAATTATCAACCTTACATCATAAGTTTACACAATTATCAAAAATATTAGAAATATTTGAATTTGTTAAATTTTACACAAAATATATACAATTTGTAACATCTATTCACTAAAAACGACAAAACAAAAGGAAACACAAATTATAGTAGTAGTTATTTTGTAAGGATAATTCTATCTTTTTTTTTTTTTTTTTGAGACAATTGATATACATTGTAAACAATGAGTGGAGAATCATACAAATTCAAACACTTTGTAGTATTTTTTATAAGGGGGTAAATTTAGGATGGACATCTAGTAATTTTTTTTTTTTCAATTGTGTTCAAAGTAACTTGTTACTAGTTACCTCATCTAGTTACTTGATATCTAGTAATTTCAATTTGTTATATATATAAATATAATAATCGTTGTTACTAGTTATCTAATCTATTAACAAGTAAAAAATGCGAAATGAATCCAAAATATTAAAGAAAAAATAAAACAATTATCATGATATTTGAAAAAAAAATTACAAACTATGAATATATTATAACATGATATTATTTTGTACTTTTTAACAAAGTGAGAATGTTACTAAAATACAAAAGAAAATAACATATACCAATGCATGAAAAACTTTTTTTTTCTATTAGTGTATTGAAAATCTATGTTTTTTTTTTCATTTTTCTAATATCATCTTCACTTTAACAAAATGATGATATATATACATGCTACTCTTAATCAAATAATGTAAAGTATTTATTATTAATTATATAATATATTGACTTATTAAATAATAATCAATTTTATATATTAATATGCTCAATTAATGACATGAATAATATTTTGAGGGAAAAATGCACAAACGCGCCACACACGGTGCCCTGGGCCCACACGCTCTTCTGGCAGAATCTCTATCTTACTTTCGGTTTTTAACGTAATAGATGATGACTGATGGGGACGACGCCACGACTCACGGCAATCAATGATGATGATGCATAGGCCTCACGATTGACCCACCCAACTCCGTGTTTTACAAAGGCCGGTCCAAAGGGATCCCAATGAGTACGTTCTACTTATCTGCTCTCTTGATCTATTCCGCGGCAACACAAGGTGCATTTCGTGCCTTTGCAGTTGATATGTATGTTCAAGGTCAAAAATAGGAATCCACTTTGGGGGGTCAACCTTTCCCTCCATCTGATGTGATTATATGGCTTCTTTTATTTCAATTTTTCTTATGCACATATTAAGATACAGTATCAATAATTTCTAAAATAATTATTATTAATTGTACAATAAAAATAATTAATTGTAAAAAATTAAATATTCAGTAAAATTTATTTTCATTTAAAAGTAGTTGTATGTATTTAATACATCTTATTATTAAATTATTGTAAGAATACAAAATTGAAACGAACATAATATTAAATAAATTTTATTTATACGTTTATACATATATGTAAAATATTTATATGTAAAATAATAATTGTCTACTAAAATAAATATTTTTTATAAATTTTAGTTTTAATTTTTTTATCTTAGTGTTATTGGTAATAATATTATTCTCTTTAAATTCCTTGATTTTATTTTTTAATTGAGTAAGGATAATTTTAAATTTTTATAATACATGTGAGAATATATGTAGGATTGTAATAAGTGTAAAACTAATTCTCATAATCAGAATTTAAAAAGTTACTCTTTTCATGTTTTTCAAAATCTACTATAAGATAGGATGATTTTAGCAAAAATGATTTTTATGAAATTTAACAAACACCCAAATTATTTTTTAACTTTTAAAAATTGCTTTTGAACCTCTTAAAAACAATCACGAATGGACCCTAAATTTATAAGAGTCATGATACAGCTACAAACTCTTGTATAAATTTATTTTATACAAACTGATGTGTTATTTATTCATTGGTTGAATGAAAATATAAAATAATATAAATAAATCATGTAGGCTAAGAGATATTTAATTCAACCAATGAATTAAAGCCATATTCATTTGTACAAAATAAACTTATACAAAAATTTATGGATATATCATTATTCAATTTATAATGCTCTCTACATTATGAAGAAGTTGTGGAGCCATTCATCATAATTGACAAGTTTATCTGTTCCCAGCCCCACGTAAGATAGAATGTAAAAAAAATGTCAATTCTCTTTTAGGGATAGATTAAATATGAGATGACTTTTCACCAAAAAGAGAACAAAAAGTTACGAATTGTTCTTGGCAGCTTCAGAGTTAGAGGATAAAGATCTAAACTAAGTAAATTCAATTTTTCCGAGGTGATCAAATTCTCTAGATTCCCTCATTTGAAAAAACACTGAAAAGGTTTAATTCTGAAACTAAAATGGGATCTTCATTTGATTTTTACCTTACAAAATTGGGGACTTCCACCAGATAATTTATTGTTCTCATATTTAACTTGTGTTGTTGTATTAGAAATTTGGCTTAGGCAACATTAATCATTAAGTCAATACAAAACGCCCGTTGTTTAATCTTCATAAAATAATTAGGAAACAGATTAAAACCTGATCCGCTGGCTCTTGGCCAGGCTGTGGCCTTCAAAATGGACCAATTCCCTTGATAAACGACAATGCAACAGGCCAATAAAGAATAAAATTGTATTCAAGTTTGATCTGTTTGACACCTAGAGCATCATTTTCAAACATATCCAATTCACAATAAGCCCAGCTTCCGATCTCTCCTTCAACCTTTATTTTTCCAAGCAAGTCTATTGCCACACACAAAATTAACAGAAGTGATGAAAATCCAGTGATTGATTTCTGCAACGTTAGCATTATACTTTTTTTTTTTTGTCGAAACCATGAAGGTGGTCCTGAGTAGATCCCAACTGTGGGAGACACCTTTAAGCCTGTACCACAACTCATATTAATCTATATTCGCACCGGATCGGTCCGTAAGATATAAAGTGTTGGTCAAAATAGTGACTTCATACGAGAGTGGGACTTAAACCCCTGACCTCTCTTAAAGAGTGAGAATGTCGATCTTAAGAAGTGAGAGTACCGAACCACTCACACCAACCAACGTTAGCATTATACATGAGCAAAGAGGTTTACAGCTAGCATTATACTTATTAACAAATAATTTTAATAAGAGACGAATCAAAGGAGTAATCTAATAATGATTAATTTAAAAATCAATGTTGAAAAAAAAAAGGAAAACAAAACAAAAACAACAAAGTCCTATGACGTATGGTTTCGTTGAACTTATTTAACTGCAAAATACTCGAGAGTCGGTTGTGCTATTAGATCGACGCCACTTTTCATAACTAAAAATAGTTTGATATTCGGCGACAACAATCTAAATTTAGTACCCATGTTACTAGTCACTCCCTTTAAACACTTGGAAGTTAGTGAGAAGGCAGACAAACAAGAGTTGGAACATAAAATTACTTAAAGGCCACAAGGTAGTTGTTGCCCGTTCTAATCCTTTACATAACTGAACCTGCAGGTCACTTTACAGGGTGTTGACACATGTAATGTTTCAGAATTTTCTGGAGGAATATTCTTTCTAGGAGCTTATCAAAAATGTCAATCCGTCTCAATAAATTATGGGATGGGGTGTGTGTGAATTTGAAATGAATTGACAAACACAAGCAGCCTACTGGTCCCACGGCATGTGCAAATTAACACTAATTTTATAATTTCCATAACTAATGGCGGGCTCAAAGAAAGGACCATGAGGTATGTTCTTGCACAATGACAAAAAATCCAGACTTCTTCCTATTTTAATGTAAGACTGGATGGATTCTCTTCAATGATTTATGGTGATCAAACGGACATTTGACACTAATTTTATCTTATTAAATGAAGGTAACCTTCCAAGTCCTAATTGTCTCGCGCTTGCCTAAGTGACTTTTTTTTTTCAAATTTTAATTTATTAGAAGGGTTTCTGACATATTTTCAAAAAAATTTCAAAATTTAATAACTTAAATCTTATTAAACGAATGTAACCTCCCAAGTCCCCATTGTCTCGCGCTTGCCTAAGTGACCATTTTTTTTTTCAAAATTTAATTTATTAGAAGATTGCTGATATCTTTTCAAAAAAAATTTCAAAATTTAATAACCTAAATCTTATTAAACGAAGGTAACCTTCCAAGCCCCAATTGTCTCACGCTTGCATAAGTGACGTTTTTCTTTTCAAAATTTAATTTATTAGAAGGGTTTCTAACTAGAAGTAGCTTAGGAAAGCTACAATTCCTCTATAACACAATTATTCAAAACCAAGACCGTGATGCCAACAGCCAAGCAACTACTGCGTATATAATCCCCAAGAAATATGTGAACTAGGGAACCCCTTTTTATGCTCAAAAGACGTGTAAAATGGATAATTGACAAAACAACTAGAAGGTTGAGGAGAGAAACAGCCAAAAGGTAATACGAGAAAGCATTGAAAAACATAAAAAAAAAAATACCTGCTAGATGTTTTGAACATAAATCTAATATGTCTAAGAAAATTAAGTGTGTCCAATTTGCATTTATTTGATAAAATACATATTTCAGGATCACTAAGTCTAGTTCAAGGGGGGAAAGAAATGACAATGTTTCCCAACATTTCAACAACTTATTACGGCTTTTATAATCTATATAAGAAGCTTTGAATTTTTGTCTTGCATTAGCCTTGAGAAATATTTCTCATAAAGCACATTAATCATCAAAGTTTCATAGTCATCAAAGTGGATTATTAGACTTCAATCAGCATTCCTTTTCCTTGCCAAAATTGAAAAAAATAATTTCTTCAAGCTATTGATTTGCTCAGGAACCAAGATAAAGTGGGGGGGGGGGGGGGGGGGGGGAATTACAAACAGATCTTGACATTTTGGCATTCCTCATGTGCCAGTGCCACGTCATTTCATGGAACCCTCTGTCAGTCTTCAGAGAGATCCAATGATTGAGATTGCACGATAAAAAGTAAACTTTAGCCCCAAAACTTTCAATTCTACCGGTAATGGAAATATCCAGAGTTACATCCAGTCTCTAGACACAGTGGACCTGGACTCTAGTGCAGAAATGGTAGAGAAACCGACAATCCATGATAATTAACTAAACTTATAATAGTCTCCATCAAAACCGACTCAGGTTAAGTCCTGCAGGCTTTTGCCTTGTTTTCAAGAAATTAACACGAACTCAAAATAAAAAGAAAAAACCATGAAACAAACAGAAAGTAGGTAAGAAAATAACTAATTTTCAGCTCACCATCCACAATTCAACTCTACCCTTGCTGTATCTTTCTCCTATCAAGTCTTCTTCCTACCTCAACCAACATTTTATTCTTGTCTTTCCCTGCATCTAGGCTATTCACAATATGTATGAGCTCTGTAACACATCTCTAACCTCCAGAAAAGCAATTGTCTGTTTAATCTTTTCTTTTTACACCATGGTAGCCTCTTGCTTATTTAAACTCAAAAATTTGGTTTTCACATACAACCTTTAATGACTAATGCTAACATGGGTTATTGATATTTAATGATATACATGTGCAAGAGGCAAATACTGTCTCTAAACTCAGAACTTAACAAATTCAGGACCGTGTTGATTGTAAAAAGACAATATTACTCCCAATATTTATCCTTTGGAATCTTTAACATTTTTCGTAGATGAATGTTTATTTGTAATATTAAAAAAAAAAAAGATATCAATAAATATAACATCCCTTAAAGAAACACTGTGTTATGACAATTACAGTGAGCAACGCACTTGATCAAAGAAAGGATCCATTGGAAAATATTTCAAGCTGTACCTTCTATGCCAGTTGACTGAAATCAATCATTTTCCAGTTCAGATGGAAGGAGATTAGAGGATTGAGATCAACTACCGTCGCTTCAGAGGTTGCTGTAGAACAAAAGAATTGGTCAAATAACTAAATGCCTTTTCAATGGGTAAATCTCATTATTCTTATATCGGCAGCAGACTGTCAACTGATAAAATCTGTGAGAAATAAAATGAGATTGAGAATGGAGAAAAAAGAAAGTGTGAGCCCATACTTTTTGTGCATTATTAGGCAATTGTCGCTGTCTAGTTACGTGTGACTGTCTATCAGATACACTATCTAAATCCACCAGCAGTACTGGATTATCATGCTTATAGAAAGCCTGTAGGGCTCTCACAACAAATGGACGAACTACATTCACTTCCATTGCAGACAGATGGGCAATCTGAAATACCATATTAGACATTTTAGAAGCAAGGTAACCAAAAAGAAAACAAATATAAATGCAGTTCAACAGTCCATGCTATAAATAATGGACACATGATTCACATAAATGTTTCATGATTTGCAACCCAGGGGAAATTTATGCAAGTATTTTGATAATTTCTCACTGACAATGTCTTGATAATCATCAAAATAATTATTGAAGATGCGCTAAACATAACAACCCTGACATCTACTCCAGTCTATCAATTGGCTTGATGCTAATCTTCAGAGTAAAGCTGGCTCCACAAGATCATAAACATAACAAGGGAAGTTTTAATAATTTACACATTATCTCTGCTGTATAATTCCTCTCCATGGGGGAAAAAGTGCATTGAGTTTTATTTTGACAAGCGAAATGGGAGAAGTGCGATTCTTCAAGTTTCATAAAGAGGATTTCTTCTTGCTCTCCCCCAAGTTTCAAACACAAAACTTGTCCCTTCATGCTCTTCAGCCTTTTTTTTCAGCATTAAAAAATTCAAATTGTTTGCTTCTTTTTTACATATATTCATTTTTGTCATATCTCTTAAATGATGATCAAAATAAATTCTATAAGGCTGCAAAATGGCAAATTGTAGTGATCACAATCAACAGATTCAGGACAAGAGATAAAAAACCTACCTTCACTGCAGATGTAGCACTAAATTTCTCTAAGTTCGTCTCAATTTTATGCAGTCGTACATCCCTGATGTCCTCAATAAGGGACCTCACCTAGGGGAAAAAGACTAAGGTTAACATCCTTGGAAAAACTGAAATGCTTTATCAAACAAGGTTTAAGACCTTCAAACTCACCATATAAATATCAGGAATGTCATCACGTGCACTACCACCCACAAAAATTACAGTCGTCATTAATATGGTCACATTTGAAAGCATTCAACCAATCAAACAAACAAACAAACAAAATAACTAATGCTCACTGGTCAAAAAGAAGTCTAGAGATCTCGATGTAATGGAAAGGCACAGCCTGAAATGTCCCTCGATCTTCTCTTTCTCCTTCCAAAACCTTTGTTAAATTTTCTAGACCACATGGAAAAAAAAATATGACAACAAATGAGAAACAATACATCTGAAGCTGAACATATTTCCTTTTCTTACTTTTGGCCCCAGATTATAAGACACCAGAAAATGCCAAATAAAAAAATTAAATCGAATAAACACAAAATAAACTCAAATTAAAATGCTCACCAATTGACATCCATTGAGGTGGCCGAATTGTGCATTTCCCTCTCTTCTTCAACGCGGCCGCAAGCCACAATGGCACTTTGACCGGTATTTGGGGGTAAAAGGGATCAAAATCACCCTGCAAACTCAACAAACAATTCATTTCAATATTAACAAGAACAGCGTGTTAAGCTCAACTCCAACAAGATGGTAAATTCGGGAAATACACAGATAAAATTTAGAGGATCCATTCTCATATTCGGCACAATCTCCACCAATTCATCTTCCGCCATAAACTCAACCTGATTAGAAAAAAAAAAATCCAAAACCAATTACATCAAAACTTCTAAACTAAGGCCAAAATTTTATTTTAAAAAAATGTAAATTAGTGAAGCAATAGAAACCTCTGGTGGAGAAAACAGAGAGACGTGAGGATCAGATTGGCCGGCCATTTTTGTAAATAAAATTAGATCTGAGGTTTTCAAATTTGCGAGAGAGTTCAGAAAAATCGAAATGAATTGATGAAGAGTGAATGGGTTTGATTTGAGTGAGGATTTCGAATTGTGTGAAATTTGAGTGAAACCCTACTTTGTGTTTATGGTGGCGGGAAATGATGTCGGGGAAGGGTTTGGACATGAGATAGACTTTTTTGGTTTCCCTTTTTACCCTTCAGGCGGTAAAGATGATTTTAAAGTTAGCGGCGTTATAAAATAAATAAATAATAAAATTTTATATTGGCTATTATTTATCCTTTTTTCGTAATTTATATTAAAACAATATAAATTAAAGAGTGGGTGTTCTAATAATTTCCTGAAAAACAAATCCATACTACAAAAAGTTAAAACCCTAATGAGCTACGGGAAAGCTTCTCCACCGCCGCTGGCGAGCGACCGTTTCACCAAAAAGACAAAGTTTAGGGCTGAAGGGGCTGATGGAGATAACCCTAAGCCCTTATCCTACCGTGATATTGCCATGGAGGCGAATGGGGGTTCTGCAAATATGGGGTTTGGCATGAGGGACGAGTGGGAACTGGAAGAGGAGGATGTCTGTTGCAAGGAGGACGAATCTATGCCCTATATTGCTTTCTCACAAAGGGTTCACGATCGACTAGCAAAACCTTGGGCGAACTCAGTTGTCGTTAAAACTCTTGGACGAAACTTGGGATATAGAGTTATCAGTGAGCGTTTGAAGAGACTCTGGAGTTCTACAATGGGTTTCTCCATCATTGACTTAGCTAATGATTACTACTTGGTCCGTTTTCAGAACGAGGGAGATGTGGAATATGCTCTTACTGAGGGGCCTTGGACCATCATGGGGCATTATCTTTTTGTTCAGCAATGGACGCCGGAGTTTGATGCTACCACGAATAGAGTTGATCGGATTGTGGCTTGGATTCGTTTGTCTGGCATGAATATTCACTTTTATCATAAAACTATTATTCGGCGGTTAGGGCAAATTGTTGGCCCGGTCATCAAGATAGACTATCTCACTGCCGCAGCCCAAAGGGGAAAATTCGCTCGCATTGCGGTTCAACTAGACCTTGACAAGCCGCTGGTTTCTCAATTTAATTTTGAGGGAAGAATCCAAAAGGTGGAGTATGAAAATCTGCCCATGATTTGTTTTTGTTGTGGCAAGTTTGGCCATTATCAAGATGCTTGCCCTGACGGTGGTACCACGCATGTGGAAGCGGCACAGCCAACTTCTTGTCCTGTTGCTGCAAACCAGAATATTGTGGTGGAGGAGGGTTCTAACCAAAATGAGTCTAAGTTTGGATCGTGGATGGTGGTAACCCGTAAACCTCGCCCTCGTAGATCTACAGAAAGGGTTTCTTCTAAGGTCTGGGTTCAGGATCAACAGGGGCTGAATGTTCGTGTGTCGCGGTTTGATGTTTTAGGCAAAGTGATGGATGACGAAAGTGTACCACAAAATCAGGACAACACTTCGGTAGTCCATCAGGAAATCCTGGAGCCAACAGTAGAAAACCCCAACACATTAGCCCCAAAATCCAGGAGCATGAAAAAGAAACAAGTGAGTCACTTTATGCGGAAATATCCTACCAAGAAAATTTCAGTTTCGGCAAACAACTCCATAGCTGAAAATATCAACCCAAACAATCACAGCCGTGACCAGACTTTCCAACCACATAAGCCTACCCTAGCCATGCAAGGCATGCACGCACATCTCAAGGTTCTTACAACATCTGAACCAAGTGCCACCTCCGATGTTCCCTGTAGCTCCATGCATGGCATGCATGCCCATCCCAACACACTGGCTGCTTCTCCGATGCCTGTTCATGTAACCCTTAACCCGTTAAACCACAGTGCAGTTTCTTTCCCCAACCTTCAGCTACAATTTCCTCATCCTCGGTCTCATCATGAACACTTGCCTGAGGGAGTTTTGGCCCTAAATTTGGATAAAGAGCCTCCCGATGAGGATGGAATGGAGAGCCCTAATTTCCGGGGGGGAGATTTTAGGGAGCTTGATTCAGATGTTGCGGGTAGGATTTTGCCTTCAACTGATGACGATAATTCAGGGGTTCCTGACACCTTCATGGATGATGAAGCTGAAGCCATAGGGCTGTCTTAGTTTCGCCCCCGTTCCCCTTTTAAAATATTTTTGTTATGTGTATTACAACTATGTTTTGGAATGCTCAAGGTGCTGCCTCACCGTCCTTTCGTCGTTCTTTCTCTGCTGTGGTTACCAATTACAAGCCCATAATGGTGGTGTTAATGGAGCCTCGCATCAGTGGGTCCAAGGCGGATAACTTCATCAAGAATAGTGGTTTTGACAAGTCTCACCGAGTGGAAGCTGAGGGTTTTTCGGGCGGCATTTGGATCCTTTGGAAAAATTTATTTGATGTTGAGATAGTGGAGAATCATACTCAATTCATTCACCTCAAGATTTCAAGGAACAATAATCTTCTAACTTGGATGACGGCAATCTACGCTAGTCCTAATCCTAGCATTAGGCGACATCTTTGGAATGAGTTGGCAAAGATTGCTTTGACTGTCCAGGGCCCTTGGCTGTTAGGTGGAGATTTTAATACTATTCTGTATAATTCTGAGAAGAAAGGAGGATCTCCGATGGGCGCAGGAGTGTGCAGACTTTTTCAGTCTTGGTTTCATAGTCACGGCATGCATGACCTTCCTTTTCATGGGCCACGTTTTACTTGGTCTCGCGGCAATCTTTTCAAACGTCTTGATAGAGTGATTTGCAATGGAGATTGGGCTCAGACTTATGCTGCCTCTACTGTCCTTCACCTTCCAAAGTTTATTTCTGATCATCGGCCTCTTCTAGTGAAAGAGAATATTAATCCTCCGAGAAATTTAAATTCTAGGCCGTTTCGTTTTCAGGCGGCTTGGCTCACGAATGATGGTTTCAAGGATTTTGTGGCCACTTCATGGGATCGGAACGTCACCTATATGGAGGCGGCAAATCTTTTTCGGCTTAAAGTCATGGATTGGAATAGGCAGCAATTTGGGAATATTTTTTGGCGGAAACGACGATTAATGGCTCGGCTGGGGGGAATTCAGCGGGCCTTGGAGAAGTATAGTTCTCAAGGGCTCCTTGAGCTTGAATTAAAGTTGAGAACCGAGCTTGAAGAAGTGCTTACTCAGGAAGAAATTTTCTGGCTTCAAAAGTCGCGCAAAGATTGGCTCCTTTTAGGTGATCGTAACACTTCCTACTACCATCAGAAAACTTTATCTAGAAGGCGTCGGAATCATATTACAGCCATTAAAAATAATGCGGGCACTTGGATTTATGATAAAGAGGAAATTACGCAGCATGTGATTCAGTTCTATTCATCCCTGTATTCTTGCGACTCGCCAAATTTCCGGGCATATCCGCATCCGAACTCTTTTCCTATTATTAATGATGAGGAGCTTCAATATCTTCAGGGGAATGTGGATGATGATGAAATTAAAAGAACCATCCTTGGCATGCACCCTCTCAAGGCCCCGGGTCCGGATGGCCTCCATGCCATTTTCTATCAAACACAGTGGGATACGGTTGGCCCATCTCTTTGCTGCTTAGTGAAAGATGTTTTTAAGCATAAACGTTTGCCGGGGGATCTAAATACTACATTGCTTGCGCTTATTCCAAAGATTGAGAATCCCTCTTCTTTGAAGTTGTACCGTCCCATCTCTCTCTGCAATGTAGCGTACAAGACCATTACCAAGATTATTGCCAATCGGCTCCAATCGATTTTACCTCATCTGATTGGCCCCCACCAAACTAGCTTTGTTCCCGGTCGTCACATAACGGAAAATATTGTGATCGCTCAAGAAGTCATCCATTCCATGAGGAAAAAGACTGGTGCTAAAGGTTTTATGGCGATCAAGGTTGATCTTGAGAAGGCGTATGATCGCCTTAGTTGGGAATTTATCAATGATACTTTGTGCGAAGCTCAAATTCCCCCCGATCTCATTCAGACTATTATGGCTTGTATTACCTCAGTCAAAATGCGGGTTTTGTGGAATGGGGAAGTGACGGATGAATTCGTTCCTTCCCGTGGAATTCGCCAGGGTGATCCGTTGTCTCCTTATCTTTTTGTTCTCTGCATCGAACGCTTGAGCCATGGGATTCATAATGCCGTGACTGCTGATAAGTGGAAACCGATTCATTTGGCTCGCAATGGTATCCCTCTCTCTCATCTTTTCTTTGCGGATGATCTCCTGTTGTTGGCTGAAGCTTCTATTGAGCAAGCTCGTATTCTATCGGCAGTCTTGGATGCTTATTGTTACAGTTCAGAAGCTAAGGTTAATGTTAACAAGACTATGTTATACTTTTCCAAGAATGTAAGGGGTATAGATGTGGCCAGGATCTCGGGTATTCTTGGTTATTCTGTCACGCAGGATCTTGGGAAGTATCTTGGGGTCCCTCTCCACCACTCACGGGTCACCAATAAAATGTTCCAGGATATTATTGATAAAGTTGAAAAGCGGCTCTCTGGCTGGAACGCTTCCCATTTGTCTCTGGCTGGCCGCATTACTCTGGCTCAGTCGGTCCTTCAGGCTATTCCCATTTACGTCATGCAAACTGTTTCTATTCCGGCTGGTATCAGAGAGAAGATTGATAGGGCATGCAGGCGCTTTATTTGGAGTGGCTCTTCACCTAATCAAAGCCTTAGCATGATCAGCTGGAAGGATATTTGTAAGCCAAAGTCAGCCGGGGGGTTGGGGTTCAAATCCTTGGCTATCATGAACCGAGCCCTTCATATGAAACTTGCTTGGGGTCTCCTCTCTTCCCCAAACAGCTTCTGGGTTCAGGTCCTTGTCTCTAAATATGGGGTTGACATTCGCAATCCGCCTCTTTTGCTTCCAACGCGCTATGGTTCTCACTTGTGGAAGTCTATCGGAAATGTGTGGAGTGATGTTTTGGCAAGCCGACGCTGGTGCTTGGGAGATGGTAAATCCGTTTGGTTTTGGTGGGATCTTTGGGTGACTAAGGATGTCCCTCTTGCGGCTTATACAACCAATAATCTTCCTAGCAATATCTTAAACGGTAAAGTGGCTGATTTTGTTAAAGAAGATGGTTCCTGGCTCTGGGAGCGTTTTGAACAATTTCTTCCTGCTAATATCATTATTCAGATTGCGGCTTTTCATCCCCCATCCCCTGATAAGGGTACGGATTCTTTGTTTTGGACTCACTCCAAATCTGGGCGTTTCACTACTCACTCGGCCTACTTGGCCTTTTCGAATGATACTCCCATGCATGATGACAGGCTCTGGCGTACGGTTTGGAGTTGGAAGGGTCCCCAAAGTGTGAGGATCTTCTTATGGCAAGCATTTCACGATCGTCTGAAAACTAAGGCCGAATTAGTTCGTCGTCACATCCCGGTATCAACCTCCTGCGACCGGTGTGGGGCTGCGACTGAGGATGCTATGCATGTCTTGCGGGACTGTGCTTTGGTTAAGCGTTTCTGGCTCCTGATTCTCCCAGAAAATAAACGACAACAATTCTTCAATTGGCGGCTCCATGATTGGCTTCGTACGAACCTGGGAATGGTCGGAGGGCTAGGGAGTGTTTCTAATTGGGCCATCTTCTTTGGTATTGCTCTCTGGAGACTTTGGTTTTGGAGGAACCAATTCATCTTTAATCAAGTTTCTATGGATCCGAATACTGTTTTAATGGATGTTTTTATGCGCACTGCGGAAATGCATAAGATTCATTCTCATCCGCTTACCTCAGGACATACAAGAGTGATGAGATGGATTTCTTGGAAACCTCCAGATTGGCCTTGGTGCTCTCTGAACACGGATGGTGCCCATAACAGGGAGGGAATTTCTTCTGCTGGGGGATTGATTCGCGATCACATGGGTCGCTGGATAAGTGGTTTTGGGATGATGATAGGTTCCTGCTCTGTTACAGTAGCGGAGCTTTGGGGTTTGTATCAAGGGTTGCAGCTAGCCTGGAATTCTGGTATAAGAAAGCTTAAAGTGGAAATAGATAGTTGTTGTGTGCTGCAGTTGGTGACCAAGCCAACATTGGAAATCAATCACTATACTCCTCTGATTCGAGCTATCAAGGATTATCTAAAGATGGATTGGCAAGTTTCTGTTTCCCATATTTACAGAGAAGCTAACTTCGCAGCGGATTATATGGCGAGCCTAGCCTTCTCTATTCCTCTTGGTCTTACTATCTACCATACTCCCCCGTTGGGTGCTAGACCCTTTTTGTTTAAGGATGCTTATGGGGTTGCCCATTCTCGCTCGATTGTTCTTTAGCTCTGCCTAGAGCCCCTTTTTACCAAAAAAAAAAAGAGTGGGTGTTCTAAGCACATGCAAATGGGAAGGGGGTGTTCTACTTTCGAATGTGGGATTTTAAAGAGTGAAGTCAATAATTTACAACACCCCCCTTAAATTCATCACTTTCATTACATATAACTTTCAAGATAAGAAGTGATAGTGCATGTGCTTAAAACGGCCTCATTAAAACTTTATCAGTAAAATCTAGTAGGACAAAACTTGATCGAAAGAAAAAGAGTACAAAGCACATTTATCCAATATAATTGTAAAATTCTTCTCTTCAAAATATGTCCCCTTAGCAAAATGCTACCTCAAAAATCATATGTTAATTTAATTTGTTGAGTTAACACGTGCTAATATTGTGGATTAACTTCTCAAATATTAATGTGGGCAAAACTTAGTAAAAACATCAGCAAAATTACTAATAAATTACATTTGCTTAACATTAATTTTCTTATCTTGTTGCAACTCATGAGTGTAAAAGAACTTTGGGGGAGATATGCTTAGTTATATCCCCTTTGATATATCCTCCTCCAATTTGAGCAATATAAGCAGCATTTCCTCATATATAATGGTTGAAACATTTGTTGTAAAAGTCAAATTATAAGTGCTTTGAATATGATGGATAATAGTCTGTAATCAAACACACTTTGTACTTGCTTTATATAACACAAGGACCTCTAAGTGATTAGAGGAGGTGCAACGAAAGTATGCTTAGTCGATCGCCATAAAATTGTTGTGCTATTCTAAGTGAAAATATATCTTGCTTGTAGATGAGCTTTGTTGAGATTAGAGAGCGAACCTGAGTTTGCATAATCGATAAGACCGAAATTCTCTATTGGTCCACTTGAATAAGTTCATCATTTTGCAAAGATATCAAAAGATATGTTTAATGTCGTTCCAATGTCATCGTATTGGAATTGAGTGCCGATGAGCTGAATCTTGCCAACAAGTTACAAAGAATGTAATGTTTGGTTAAATGCATTGGGCTAGGTACAATAAAACACCAATTGCATTTAGATAGGGTACTTCTAGACCCAAGTATCTCTCCATCATCCTTTTTAGGATGGGAAAGATTCTATTTGGGATCGAGAGACAGAACAACTATAGGAGTGCTTAGCAACCTAATTTATAAGAAGATTTGTGTATTCATACACTTGGATACTTTTGAGGGTTTGGAATTTGGATGTCATTTTCATATAAAAATAAAAATAAAAATTGCAAGGTTTATACAAATATATAATTACTCCAGGTATTTGATCTTGTTAACTCGTCATTATAAGGAATTTTGCATTTGAAAAAGAAAAAAGAATGTCTTACAAAAAGAAATTTAAAATAATCTATGAGAATATTAAAAAAAAGTAAAATAAAATAAAGTGGTGTGAGTAGAGATGGCCAATGAGTTGTGCCATGTCGGCCCGACCCAACAAAGGAGGGCCTGCCTAATTTGTTTTGCTTAGGCCTAGCCCAGCACACGTGTTGTGCTCACTCATGTCATATCGTGGGCCATGTCATGTCGTGCCTAAGAAAAAAAAGCATGATTAGCTTTTTCTTTTTCTTAGGGGTGTAAAAAAAGCCCACCCGGACCGGACCCAGCCAATCCAGTCCGGGCAAAAGCCGGACCGCATGCACATAAAAACCGGACCCGGGTTTGAAATTCTCAAACCCGGACATTTCTGGGCCCGGGTCCGGGTTCAACACCAAAAACCCGAAACCCGGACCAGACCGGACCTGGTTTTTTAATAAATTAAAAATATATATATATATATAAATATATAATTATGAATTTATGATATGTTGGATGTTATTTAAATTTATTGTGTGATTATTGTGTTGTTGAATTTAATTTATTTATTTTATACATAGATTGAATGAGTTTAAGTTAGAAATTGGATGAATTTAGGTATTAGAAAGTAGATTGAAATAATTTTAATTTATCATTTGTGTAAAATTTGCATTGTTAGTGTGTTATATATTTGTATTTGACTATTTTCTTTTTTAAAGTTTGAGACTTAATGAGTTTATTTGATTATTTTCTTTTTTAAAATTTTCATTGTTAGAGAAATGAAAGAAAAAATTGAAGAAAAAAAATTGAAGTTATCCATGCGGGTTTTGAAAGCCCGGATCAAAACCCGGACCTGGAAAAATCGGGTTTTAACCCGGGTCCGGTCCCGGGCAACACCAAAACCCGAACCGGACCCGGATTTTGCCAAGCCTACTTTTTCTTCTTATTTTTTTAAAAGCACATGCCAAGTTGTTGGCGTATTTTTTTCAAGCTTATGTACTTTTTTGGGTTTATGTGTTTTTATTCAAATTTGATAAAATCAAAAATTCAAAACTCAAGTCCATATTCAATAATAATAAACTAATAATAGTAAGAGAATGTAATATTAATTATTAAGTTTAACCATATGGTATTAGAATTCCTTTTTAATACTTAACACCAACAACAAGAATAAATTTTTCTTAAGAGTTAATTTAATTTTTAACTCAAACTTACATAGAGTTATAGATTATAGTTTATAATAATATTAATACATATTTTTAAATCATGATATTTATAATTTTATTTATTAAAATCATAATATCAATTATTTTATTTAATAAATTATAAACATAAATTAATTATAGTAATTTTTTAACTAAGAATTAAATAAATTTAGAAATTTTGCACTAATAAAATATATTAAAAGATTCAATTTCAAATTATTTATAAAATTTTAAAACTTTAAGTTTATTTTTATTAAAAACCGAAACATGCTTATTGCAGGCTTTTTTTTTAGTGCTATTCTTTAATTAATCTCTAATCATGTTATGCTTTTGAAGTGTACGTGCCTAAAATTCTAAGCTCGACTTAGTCCACGTGCCTATCATAACGTGCCTCATGTTCTATCAAAACATACTCATATCGTACTGTATTATACGAACACATGTCATGTCCGTACCGTAGCACGTGCCGTTCGGCCCTGTCTCCATCTCAAAGTGTGAGTAATCGTATTGACTATTGTCGAGTATGAACTTGAGTAATGTTGCGATAGTAACTAAACGGACAGTTGCCATATCTTAAGGCCATCGGGGACTCTCCCTCTTTCTTCTCTGAAGAACAGAATGGGTGTTAAAAAGTGAGCCCTCGTGGCTCTTGTTGTCACCCGCATAAAGCTGGGTTTCTTATCTTCAAATTTCTTGTTTTTATTACCATTTATCTTTATTTTGCTGCCCTGTCTCAAGTTCAATCTCGGGGAGCTGTTTTTTTCTGCTCTATGGGTTTTCTTCAAAAGTATTGAAATAGCAAAGTCTTTCAGTCAACCTCAAATTAGGAGCTCTGTTTAGCCTGGGTGAGGGGCCTTTTCTGCTCCTAGCTGCGGAAGCCAAAAAATGGATACAGAAGAGTTGATCCGAAGATGTAAAGGAATCTCTTTGAATGGAGAAACAAGGGGAAAAGTGAACTTCAGAGGAAATATGAAGCTGAAGGGAGAAAAAATTGTTGCTGGTTGCTTACTGGGAAAGGTGCTACATAATAGAGAAGTAAACTTAGAAGGGTTAAGGTCAGCCATGTCTCAGGTGTGGAGAACAGTGAGAGAAGTAAGGATCGAGGAGCTGGGAGATAACATTTTCATGTTCAAGTTTGCAACTGAATCGGACAAGAAACGGATCTTAACAGGGGGTCCATGGCACTTCAATAGAGCTCTAATGGTTTTGATTGAACCAACTGGCCTGGGTGAGGTAACAAAGCAGTCCTTTTCTCATGCATCTTTTTGGGTTCAAATACATAATGTTCCCATTATGTGTATGAATGAGGAAACAATTAGAGAATTTGGGAAAGAAATTGGAAAGGTAGAGGAAGTGGGTACCAATGCCGAAGGAGAGTGCATAGGCAAGTATGCAAGGCTAAGAGTCTCGGTTGATGTAACAAAACCCCTAGTAAAGATTTTAAGTTTGGAACCAGAGGAGGATGAAAGAGTAGTGGAGATTGGAGACATGGAAAAAGAAAGTTGTGAGGCCGAACAAGGGGATGGAAAAAAGAAAGAAATCTTTATGCCGGTTCTATACGAAAAGCTGCCGGATTTTTGCTATGTATGTGGCCGTGTTGGGCATCAATTTAGGGAGTGTAACCAGTATAAAGGTCAAACTAGAGATGAGATGGCTTATGGACCATGGTTGAAAGCACTTACAAATGCAGAAAAACTAAAGTTGAATAAAGGGAAAGAACGATGGAAGATGGATGATGATAACCAAAGGCGTAATATGCAATCCAGCCAAAAGCTCAGGAAAACTCAGGGAGGGAGCTACAACTGGTGAACAAAAGCGGTGAAGAAGATAGCAAAGGTGGGTCAACCCGACACCAACCCGATTCAGATGCAGGCAGTCCAAAAGGGGTTGAGGTGGGTTCCTCAAAAGTGTCAGAAAAAAGTGGCCAAAAGCTGGTGTGCCCAGCTGCATCTGAACATGTAACAGAAGCATGGGGCAGTGCAGCAGAAATCAAAAATGCAAATGAGCGGGATTTCAGAGACGGAAATGCACCAAATAAAAATGAAAAAGAAAAAGAAAAGGAAAAAGAGTTTCAGTACTCTCAAGGAAGTCAGGCCCAAGTTAAGGAAAGCTCAAATGAACCTCATGCTGAATCAGGCCTAGGAGAAACTGCTAGAACTTACGCAACACAGAAAAAAATAAAAAAGCGTAAATGGAAGCTGCAAGCAAGAGCTATCGAGCGAACTCCAGTGAATGTTGAGAGAGTAAAAAATCTTAAAAGGTTTAATGGAGAATTTAACGGGGACAACCCAGAGGCAAAAAGGAGAAGGCAAAGCAGTGAGTTTCAAACTGAAAGCTGCGCGCTAGAAGCTAAGGGCAAGTGGGAACTGAAAATTCAGCAAACAAGAGAAGTGGAGATGACAATCACAAACATGGAGGAATTAACGGCGGAGGCTGGGTGCCAGCCCCGCCGACAGCTATGAGGATTATATCCTGGAATGCTCGGGGGATGGGGAATGACCGAGCATTCCGTGAAGCTCAAAAAATTCTCCAGTTGCACAGGCCATAGATTATGTTTCTCAGTGAAACAAAGCTGCTGTCTGGGCAAATGCAAGAAAAAGGTAAAACTTTAAAGTTTGAGAATTGTTTAGCTGTTAGTAGAGTTGGTTTGAGTGGTGGGCTGGCTTTGTTATGGAATTCGGAGGTTGTAGTGGATATTAAATCCTACAGTAGACACCATATAGATGTAGTGGTTCATGTTGATAATGGTAGCTACTAGAGATGTACAGGAATATATGGGCACCCTGAATCAGATCAAAAACAGAATACTTGGACATTGATGCGAAGGCTAGCTGGTCTATCCTCTCTGCCGTGGCTTTGTTTTGGAGACTTTAATGAGATTTTACACCTGAAGGAGAAGACTGGCAAGCAAGAAAGGAGTGTGCTTGCTGTAAATGAGTTTAGAGAGGCTGTAAAGTTCTGTGGGTTGATAGATTTAGGGAGCAAAGGCCGGCCTTTTACCTGGTCAAACAGGAGATTTGGAACTCACTTGGTAGAGGAAAGATTAAATAGGTTCTTTTGCTGTAAGATTTGGGGAAGTTTTTTTCAGGAACCAGCAGCTGAAACTCCGGAGACTTGGACTTCTGATCATAACCCAATTTTGTTTTCGGTAGAAGAGAAAGGAAAAGGCACAAAGCTCAGTAAACGAGTTTTCTCAAGAACTCACTATGAAGACATGTGGAGCCCATACGAGAAATGTAAAGAAATTGTGCTTTCTGAATGGCAGTGCAAGAGAATGTGGAAAGATACAGACCCTGTTTCTGTTTTTAAAAAAGCAGCTAAGGAGTCTTTGGCTGAGCTGAAACTCTGGAGTAAACAAGCCTTTGGAGGGAGAGAGAAGAAGCTAAAGAAGTTATTGGCTGAACTGAAAACCTATAAGGACAACAACAATCATTATAGTAGTGGCGATCAAGTAAAGCTCTTGGAAAGACAAATAGATGATTTGCTCTTGGATGAAGAAATCTATTGGAGACAGAGGTCTAGAGCAGTTTGGCTACAAGAAGGGGATAAAAACACCAAGTTTTTCCATTCCAAAGCTTCAGCTCAGAAAAGGAAAAATTGGATCAGTGGAATTGTTGATGAAAATAACAGATGGTCTGAGGAAGTAGAGGATATCGAGAGAATGTTCTGCGAATATTATCATAACCTCTTCACATCAACAAATCCCTCCCAGCAGCACCTGGAGCTAGCCCTCAGAAACATGCCTCGCAAAGTCACAGCAGAAATGAATTCCCATCTGGACCAGCTTTTCACAGAATCAGAAATTCTAGAAGCTCTGAGTCAGATGCATCCAACGAAAGCCCCTGGCCCAGATGGCCTCCCAGCGGTTTTTTTCCAGAAGCATTGGGCGTCAGTCAGCGAATGAGTGATAGCTACATGTCTGCACATCCTCAATGATGGAGGTAATATAGCTCCTCTGAACCATACCTTCATTTGCTTAATTCCCAAAATTGCGATGCCTAGGACAGTGATGGAGTATAGACTGATCAGTCTGTGTAATGTTATCTATAGGATCATTGCAAAAACTATAGCGAATAGGCTGAAGCTAATCCTAGATTTTGTAATTTCACCAACTCAAAGTGCCTTTGTACCAAATAGGCTCATAACCGATAATATAATTGTTGGGTATGAGTGTCTTCATAAGATTAGGCATAACAAGAATAAAAAGCATGGTCTAGTGGCTTTGAAATTAGACATAAGCAAAGCATATGATAGGGTGGAGTGGGAATTCTTAAGATGCACTTTGGTAAAGTTGGGTTTCTCTCACAAATGGGTAGAGCTGGTCATGAGATGTATTTCTACAACATCTTTCTCTGTGCTAATCAATGAGGTAGCAAAAGGCCTTATCCAGCCTCAAAGAGGCTTAAGACAAGGCTGCCCTCTCTCGCCATATTTGTTCATCATCTGTGCTGAGGTCTTCACAAATCTTTGCACCAAGCTGAATCAAATCAGCTGATTCATGGTTTAAAATTCAGCGGGAACTTGTCTATTACTCACCTTCTATTTGCAGATGATAGCTTGGTTTTCACAAGAGCCACTAAAGAGGATTGTACGAATCTGAAGCAGCTTTTTGATTGCTATGCTGCTGCCTCAGGGCAAATCTTTAATTTTGAAAAGTCCTCCATGTTCTTCAGTGAAAATGCCAAGGAAGGGCAGATAACGACAATTAAGGATATCTTTCAGCTTCAGGTGGTCTCAAGACATGAAAAGTATCTAGGACTTCCATCAATGGTGGGGAGGAAAAAAACCAGCTTCTTCAACGAAATCAAGCTTAGAATTATAAACAAAATCTCCAATTGGCAAGCAAATTTTTTCTCAAGTGGAGGGAAGGAGATTCTTATAAAAGCAGTAGCTCAAGCAGTGCCTGCCTATGCCATGAGCGTTTTTAAGCTCCCCCTAGGTCTATGTGAGGATATGCAGAGGGCCATTGCTGGTTTTTGGTGGGGAAAAAAAAGGGAGAAAAGATCTATTCACTGGTCCAAGTGGGAAAGATTGTGTCAAGCTAAAAAGAGAGGGGGATTGGGCTTCCGAGATTTGTCCAGTTTTAACCAAGCGCTAGTAGCAAAGCAGAGCTGGAGGATCATCCAAGCACCAGAATCGCTTGTAGCTAGGGTGATGAAGGAAAAATATTTCAGGCATTCAGGTCTTATGGAAGCTCAAACTGGTTCAAACCCCTCTTATATATGGAGGAGCATATTGTGGGGAAGAGAGGTTATTCACAAGGGCCTTAGATGGAGAATTGGAGATGGAAAGCTGGTGAAAGTGTACCAAAGTGGCTGGTTACCAAGACCAGAAATGTTCAAACCAATATCACCTCCAAGCCTTCCCCTGGATACAACCGTATCAGTTTTGATTGATGAAGATCATTGCTGGAGAGATGATGTAATAAGACAACATTTCCATCAAGAAGATGCTGCACAAATCCTAAAAATCCCTCTGCCAAGACAACTAAGTCCAGACCAAGTTTTGTGGCATTATGACAAGAAGGGTAATTACTCAGTCAAGAGTGGTTATCAACTAGCTTTACAAATGAAGTTCCCAAACAGGCCTAGCAGCTCAAAGGAAGACAAAAATTCATGGAACTCAATTTGGTATCTGCAAATTCCGGAGAAAGTGAAGATTTTTATATGGAGGGCAACAAATGACTTGCTACCCACATCAGAGAATTTATGGAAGAGAAGGATTTTACAAACCCCCTGGTGTCAGAGATGCAGGAGTCATAGAGAGACTATCTTTCACTCGTTGTTTGACTGTAAAGCCTCGCGAAAAATTTGGAAGCTTACAACCTTTGAAGAGGAAGTGAAAGCCCTGAAGTGTAAGGATGTCCTAAGCTTGTTGTTGGCTTTGGCTGATCGAAAAAGCAAGACTGAAATGGAGCTGATAATTGCTGTGTGTTGGAGTATATGGCACTCGAGAAATCTTTTTATTTTCCAGAACAAAAAGGAAGACTTCCAACTATCTGTAGCTGGAGCTGAAGCAATAGTTCAGTCCTATAAAAGAATCCAAATGCCACAATTACAAGCATTTTCAAATCAAGATTTGGTATCCCATAAGCATTGGAAGTGCCCCCCTGCAGGTTGGTTCAAGGTGAATGTTGATGCTGCTATAAAGCTAGAAAATCAGAGAGTGGGGTTGGGCATTGTAATTAGAAATTCAGAGGGCAAGTTCATCACAGCAGCCATAAAGCCATCAAAATGGCTTGACAGAGTGGATTATGCAGAAGCCGAAGCAACAAGATTCGGGCTGGAAGTAGCTGAAAGTGCAGGGTGTCTACCCTTGATTGTTGAGACAGATTCAAAGGAAGTCACAGATTTAGTTTCAGCTAGAAAAAGCACAAAAGCTGAGATTTTTTGGATTGTTTCTGAGGTTCAAGATACGATGAAAAGGCTAAAGCATGTCAAGATACATCACTCACCAAGAACTTGTAATGGTTTTGCTCACACACTTACTAAGCTAGCTTTAGACTACACTGATTGTGTAATTTGGGAGGACAATCTTCCAAACCATCTTTTGTATTTATTCACTGAGTTGAATGATTGAAAGTTATACTTTCATTTCAAAAAAAAAAAAAAAAACTAAACGCACGACTCACGAGTGGCACAAATGAAAGCAAACAGAGATAAGCGAGCCCATCACGTGATCTTTCTTCTCACCACCCACTGATTCCGTGACTGACAAACCCGTGGGCCACAAAAACCATTTGCTATCCGATTCCGTTAGACGATTTCCTTCTCCTTCATTGACAGACTTACCCTCCTGTCTGCTGCTCATTTGCTCAAGACTCCAAAAAAAACATAATCCAAATGCCAGGCCATAACTGTAATTTGAAATTAACTAAAAATTTCATATTGACTTCTCGATATTTGTTCGAAAGCCCAAACAAATAGAAAATAAAACATAACACACACACGCACTCGTCGAAAATGGGCAGGAAGTTCTTCGTCGGCGGTAACTGGAAATGCGTAAGTTTTCGATCACTTACTATTGTTCGTTATATCAGTTTGAGCTGAATTTGATCTATGAAATTATGAGATCTGTTGAGCTGAATTTATTATTAGTGTGATTATTGAATTATTTGTAAATTTTGGCTCGAATCTAAAAATGTAGAATGGAACAACTGAAGAAGTGAAAAAGATAGTGAGCGTACTCAATGAAGGTCAAGTTCCATCTTCTGATGTCGTTGGTAAGTTATGTCGTTTAAATATTTACTGCTTTTTTATCTCTTTTTTTTTTTGTAAAATTTTTTTTTAAAGAAATCTTGTTATGGGTTAAAAGATTAATTTTAAATGGCGTTTTGTTTGTTCTATAATTTAAAGTGTTGATAACTTTGATGCAATTGCAGAGGTCGTTGTTAGCCCTCCGTTTGTGTTTCTTGGACTGGTGAAGAGTTCGTTGAGGCCTGATTTTCATGTTGCGGCACAGAATTGCTGGGTCAAGAAGGGAGGTGCTTTCACCGGTGAGATTAGGTATGATATTCATTAGTCATTGCGTTTCATTTTGTTTTATTCTATTTTCTTTCTGAGGATGGCATTTTTAAACAAGAACTTTTTTAATTGCAAATTTACAGTTCATTGCCTCATGTATGTGCAGTGCGGAAATGCTCGTCAATTTGGATATTCCTTGGGTCATTCTTGGTCATTCTGAAAGGAGACTCATTTTGAATGAATCAAATGAGGTAAGCTATATGGTTTATGACACAGTTCCAAACTTACCTACTGTTTGATAATTACGATTTCAAACCCTTCTTCTTGTCATTCTAAAAGGAAACTCATGTATGTGCAGTATGCATTTCATTTACTATTCTTTGTTTTCTTAACATTTGCTACGATAACATTGACTTTGTGACTCTTTTTATTTCTTTTAGTTTGTTGGGGATAAGGTTGCATATGCACTTTCTCAAGGTTTGAAGGTGATTGCTTGTGTTGGTGAGACACTTGAGCAGCGTGAAGCAGGATCTACTATGGATGTTGTTGCTGCACAAACTAAAGCAATCGCAGGTACATATTTCATTGCCATGCATAGAGCTTCTTGTGCAGTCTCGCTGTCTGCCGTTTTAAACATTTATGTTCTTCAATTTCAAACCATGGCCATCATAGGGTCTTTTGAAATTGTTTATAACTTTATTTGTGATTTGTTTCTTGTAAAAGAATAAATTGTTTATTACTTTAATATGTTTTAGGTGAATACATGTGTTAGGTGGATTCACCTTCTTTTTTTTTTTTTTTCATATGATAATTGCACTTTCTACCTCTTCAAAGTTTATTATTGAGGGAAATGTCCTTACGCAATCAACCATGTTTATCTTTTCAACAAAGAATATCAGTAATTATTTCTCATTGCACCATATTTCATGATCTAGTGTTGTGCAGATTCTCAAGAGAAATTTCTTGTTTGGTATTTATCACAAGGGTTAAATTGGAATGGTTGTTTATTTGTATTGCTCTAACACTTCAGTCTTGCATTTTGGTGCTTATTCATCATAATTCCATCATATCAACATATCTACAGTTTTTCAATTGTCTTGGCACATCAGTGGTTTATCCTTAATGCTTTTACTAGAGGTGCGCACTATATGTAGAAAATTATGTCTTTGTATTGGCTCTTTTGTTTGGCCATGACACTATACAGATGAATGATATTTATTGTATGCTAAATGAAATCTGCTTCAGCTTTTACTTTTATTATTACACTGATTTATTTTCTCAATCATTATTTAAATGCATGTAAATGTTTCTGAATGCTGTCAAGCTTCAACTTAGATGCTAATCGTGATAATATATAATAGTGATGATTTTATTTTTCTCTCATTTTTTACTAATTATATCTCCCTCAATCATTTTTCAACTCTGGTGCCAGATCGAGTCTCAAGCTGGTCAAACATTGTTTTGGCCTATGAACCTGTGTGGGCTATTGGAACTGGGAAGGTTGCCACTCCAGTGCAGGCTCAAGAAGTAAGTCCTCAGCCTTCAGCTTATATGTTGAAGTCATTATCATATATCAACGGGATATATACATTTTTTAGAATAATTGGGTATACTTGTCCTTGCCTAATTTTGGATTGCCCACTCATCTCGACCAACTCTTTTCAGTTATTTTCCACTACCCTCTTTGTGTATTTTACCATATCAATTCTTAGGTCATAGTCTATATGCTGATTTCTTGTGCTAGATGGATTTCCTAAAAAGTTATCAATTGGTAGTGGTGATTGTTTTCATACTAATTTTACTGTTCTGTATAATAGGTACATTTTGAACTGAGGAAATGGCTTTTTGCAAACACCAGTCCTGAAATTGCTGCAGCAACACGGATCATCTACGGAGGTATCTCTATTAATGTGTCCCATGTTCTAGTCCACTTGCTATTGTCATTTGGTTGTTTTTATAATGTGCAATATGCGCTTTGAATTATTAATTCTTCAATCATCCCCTTAAATTGAAATATAAAGAAAGCAGCAAATAGAATAAATGCTTGTAAAACTTATTTGTTAACATTTCATTAACCAAAGTTGATGGATTTTTCGTTGCATAACTATCTAAGGATCCGTAAATGGTGCAAACTGCAAGGAATTGGCTGCACAGCCTGATGTTGACGGATTTTTGGTTGGTGGTGCTTCGTTGAAGGTATTGCTGGCATTTCTAGATTTTTCTCTGCTCCTTATACGCTTTACATGTAAGGGTCATGTATCTTACATGCATGTAAGATAGAGTTTGCCTTAGTATTATTGTGCTAATACGTGGTGCCTCTTTTTGTTTTCAGCCGGAGTTCATTGACATCATCAAATCTGCTGAGCTGAAGTAAAATTCTTGAGCTTTATTTCAAGGGCAGTTTGCTGATGAAGTATTTACTGTTTGTGGATATATAGAATACGTTTGGTATAATTTCAGAATTACTTTTGTTTTTGATAAGCGCGACCAACTGAAACCTTTTTTTAAACTTTTTTAATTATCTTTGTTTCCTAAGTGTTGGAGTTGAATAAGTCTTATGTAGTGTTTACCTGCTGCAATGGGAGTGCAGATTCCTCCACTTTAGTTTTTACTTATTCATTTGAGGAGTAGAGTAGGAGTTTTACTCTATGGTTCCTACTCATATTTTAGGTAAGGAGTGAGATTTTCACTCGCATTTCCCACTCTCACCTCCTCTTTTTTTGTCCTTCATTTATTAAATATGATATAATTTATATTTATTAAAATTATATAATGATACATTTATTTAAAAATAATAATATTAAATTTATTTAATTAATATAATTATATTTTTTAATAAAATTACATTTATTAAAAATAATATAATCATATTCATAGAGAATTGATAATATTATTGTATACTATTTTTATTTGAAAATATAATATTATTATATTTGTTTAATATTAATAATAATAAATAATTTATTTTAAGAAAATATTAATTTTGTACTATATTATTAATAGTAATGTTTCTTTTGTGTTGTTCTTATTAATAATTTTGAATTTCCACAACTAAAATTAAATTTAATAAAAATTATGATTCACATAATTAAGAATTTTAGATAATAATTATTAATTTATATAATTAAATTAATAATAAAATAGATAGTTTATTTTCTAAATATATTTTATATTTACTTTGTAATTAAAAATATAATTCTTTAAATAAGGGTAAATTTGTAATTTGAAACAATTCATTCCCAATTTAAAATAATGTAAATAAATAAATGGGATTCTAATTTTTATTTCATCTTCTCATTTTAGTATAAATAAACAACTTCTAGTCTTACTCTTTCAGGATTGCCACCCGTGATTTCTAATTCGGAAAGTAAACTTTACCTTAATAGTTGTTGGATAGGTTGGTAAAATTAAATTTACTACCTGTGGCTTTTTTAATTTATCTCTAATAGCATGTTTAAAAACTATAGCCGTTAACTTTTATATCATTAATAAATAATAATTTTTTTCAAAGAAAAAAAAAATAGAAATGGAAGAAGAAAAAGGAAGCAGCATGTATTCTTCAAAGTTTTTAATTTCTCTAAATGACGTATGTCTAGAAGTAGTCAACTTCAGGTCCTACAATACAAACCTTAAACAGATTCATTAACATGCATTTTCATTTGGCAAAAAGAAATTACAAACAAATTATACACAGCTAGCTTAATTAAGTACCCAATGGTATATGGTAAGAGTGTGTTTGGCAATTTATATTATGCAAACTTATGTATAACTGTAATTTCTAATTTTATTGCATTGCATTAAAAAGATATCTAATGCAATAAAGAGCATAAAATAAACCCATGAGTAGAGTTTAGGTTGTATTGCATTAAAACATTATTCATATTTTATTTAATTATTTTACTTTAAATATGTAAGAAGTTTTGAATTATTTTAATCATTTGTTACTTATCAAAATAATATATTTGAAAATAAATTTAAATTAAATAATTATATTCAACGTTAATAAAAAAAATTAATTTGAAAATTTAATATTATATTGCATTATAATATAATACAATATAATGTTAATTTATGAATTTCATTTATGTTATGATAAGTGATATATAGAAATAAAATATATTATAATATTCTATTATGTTATAATATTTAAAAAAAAATGTAATGTAATGTTTTTCATTTTTACTATTTGATAATAGTATGTTATAAAATTATTTTTATGTTATAAAAAAATTATTCAATAATCAATTTCAAAAAATTGATAGTATAATACTAAAATATTAATAAATTTAAATAATACTAATGTAATTTTAATATTAATATAAAATGATATTACAAAATATTATTATATACAATACAATCCACACCACACAAAAACAATGTGTGCTATCCCTCCTAATGCAGAGGCCAGAGGGGTTGACGTTCAGTGCCGTAGGTCAGAAAAGGAATGAGAGTTGAGAAGGAAGAGGAAGTGACATCTACTTCTTAGATCATGAAGTGGCGAGTTTGATGATAATAAATTCGCCACCATATGAAGAGCCACTGGCAACAGCGCCGCCATCGGAACAGTGATGCTGACGATGAGACAAAATCACTAGTAAATGTTTCTTAATTTTCTAAAATTAAAATATTTTCTATATTTTTGTTGTGAGGGTATATTCGAGAATAAATATTTTTATTTAAGACATTTTTGTATTTATTCACTTTTAGTTTGAAAATTGGATAAATGGTTTGGATATTGGATATCCATCTAATATCCATGTCCAAAAGGCTTTGGATGGATATTATTCAATCCAATTGGACCGGATATATAAACATCTATTTTGGATGGCCAGTTAGCCATCCCTAAACCTCAAGCATCCCACAATAGGTGGCAAAGTTATTTTAAGTAAACTATCTAGTACAAGCCTCTAGTTATTTCTATAATTTTTTATTATGTTCACATTTTTTGTTTAGTTACTTTACTACAATTATTTTTAGTGTTTAGATGTATTGTTGGTTACAATTTTATTGTACTTATGAAGTTGCATAATATTTCTTACCAGTGGCGGCGGCACGACGCTACATTTCACCCCCCTTGACTTTTTAAAATTTACAAATTTAGTTAGATATTTGTCCCATTTTGAATTTGATTTATCAAGAAAGTCCTTGCTAAAATTTAAAAATAACTAATATATTAAGTATTTATTTTTACACTTCCAACCACAAAGAAACATTGTATTTTGAAGTTTTTCCAGCCCTAACTCTCCTCACACACACACACACACAAAAAAGAAACTATTTCACCTCACTAAGTTTATCCAAATGATTTTTCTTTAATGAGTCTTATGGCACTTAAAATTCAACTTAATATTTACATTGTAGAAGTGAATTCTAATAACAAATTTTTAAAATTTGAAAGGAATTGATAAGCTAATAAGAAAAATAGTTGATACTAAAAAGGATAAATTATATTCACTAATTTATTTATTGTTTTAACTAATTCTCATAACTATAGTAAAAAAAAAAAAAATTGGCTATGAATTTTGTGAAAAATCATCTATGAAATCATATGAGAGATCAATGATTGAGTGATATTATTGTTGTATATAAAGAAAAAGATTTACTTTGTATTCTAGATGATAAGGTTATTCTTCAATTTTTTTAACATATGAAAACAAAAACAAATGTGAGATCAGTTATAAATGTATTGAATTGAATATATTAATGAATTTTTATTTTGGTATTTGTTACTTGTTGACCATTTTTAAATTATATTATTATTTAAATTTAGCTCCTGTTAGATTAAATTTCTGGCACCACCACTGTTTCTAACCATAGATAATAACTATTCTTGCTAAAATTAAAGATCAAGTGGCACTTGATAATTCTCTATTTCACAATATTTAAGATCATGCTTTTATATTTGGTAAAAATTTATGAGAATTAGTTGGATCGTGCATGGATGGCGTTGAGAGAAAGATGTTGAAATTTTTGACTTCTGGAATTGTTGGGCACTTTTAATCTGAAATTTTGTATGAACGTTATCTTTCAGAAAGTTCGAAAGAGAGTCAAATACTCAAATTGTCCACTTGGGAATTTTAAAATAATAATAATAATAATAGCAATAAAAGTCAAAGTATGAAGTGCAGGTGGCTAATGGAACGTTGCCGGATCGCTAAGCATCGATCTTCTTTGTTTATTTGTTAGATTTGGCCACCATAAGTATATATAAATTAGCAATTAAAGTTTGGCTAACCCTAAAGGTTTATCATTCGTAAATTGGTTCTTAATCATTATGAAGTAAAGGCCATGACATATTTAATGACGTCATTTTCTTTTTATGTCTATGAACCCATTAGTTAATTAACTAATTAAGCAATCAATATATAATTTTTTTTCTTTGTGATCAAGAAGTAATTAATATGATTGAAAATGAAACTAAAGAAAAAGCTTAATTATGATATCTTGGGTCTTCAACTACTACCGGCTATTGGTCAGAGTAATTAAATCGAAAAGACTCGAAATTTTATTGATTGCTACATGTGAATCCTTTTCAGGAAAATTGAACAATCCATTGAATTTTTGTTTATCAGATTGTACAAGTTGGTTTCTCATGTGAATAGCTTCTACAATGAATATTATGAATATCTTCTACAATGAATCGTCTCTAAATTTTGAGAGAGCTACTCATTGATTAGGGATGTTTTACGTACATTCTTTTCATAACTTTACGTAAAGTGATTTAATCTAATCTCTATTAGTTGTGGTTTGAGTAAATGCCTGTAAGTTTAGGGTTTATTTTAGGTTATACTCCTCAGTATTGTGTTTATTAAAACTGGTTTCGACATATTTTTTTATTATAATATTAATATAATGACATATAATATTTTCAAAAAAAGTTGTCATGAGAATTTTTCTATTTTCCACTTTTGATTACAAAGGTTTATCAATTTTCCAAAATATTTCTATTTGATTATTTTACTTACTTAAACAAGTTTAATAATTAACACTATTACCCGTCTCTATAACTTACGATAATATAGTGGTAGACTATTATTATTTTTATCTTTTTTATTTTCTTCAAATTAGTATTATTTGTCTTTATAATGTTTAATAAATATTTTTTATATAAAGCATCATAAACAACAATAAATTTGACTAATATTTACTAATTTAAAATATTAAATGATTGTATTCAATTGAACATGATTATATTATGATAATATATTAACTTATTGATGTTCTTTGAAATGTTTATTATTTGTTTAACATTTATAATTTGTAAGGGTACAGATGAAGAAACATTGGTTTTTGGTTTTTTAAGTTAAAAAACAAAACAATGTAATATTTATTTTTAGTGATTCAAATGAAAAAAAAAACATGTCATTTAGATATTTAACATTATTCAGACTAATTTAAGTTTATTCAAATTTTAGATTAAAAAAACAAACGCCACCTTAGTTTTTAACTCTCTTAAGCTGCACAATTTAAGAGCATGTTCACATTAAAAAAAAAAAATGAAGACGCTTGCACACGCGCGCGCACACACACATACACCTACACGCACATGCACACACATGCACGCACATGCACGCACTCACACATGTATATATAAATAAAGTCAAACGATGCACACACACGTATAAATATATAAAAACAAAGTCAAACTATGTTAATTATAAGCTTTCATTAAATGGTTGTTGACTTGTCTTAGCTTGTAGGGTCCAATTATATTAAACCGTGGAGGTTTATACTTGACCAGCCAGCCAGCATATACGCCCGCAATTCAAATTAATCTACACAGTTTGTCATCATCATCTATTGATTAAGTTAATTTAACAAATAATATATGACACATTGTATAAGCTAATTCATTAATAATCAAGTGGTATTGTTATCTATTATTTTTTTAATATATATTAATATATTACAATAAGAGTTCTTCTTGTATTTACAATCATAAATCATTTGAGATTCTCCTTAATATTCCTATTATAAAATAGTTCAAATGTTGACCCTTACTTTAATATTAGAGAGAGATATTATATCCTAAATAGCCGGACCCCTATTAGCATCAATAGCCACATGAACATTAAGTTTAAACACCCCCATTCCCCCCCCCCCCCCCCCCCCGGGGCGGCTTCAGGAGGTAATTCCCAATTCACCACACCAGCAACACCATTAGGAGAAGCGTGAGGCAAAACTACCTGGCTAGCACTCTCAAATATTTTCGCTGGTTCTAAAAACACATGGTTAAATGGCCCCTAATTTCGAGTCCGCTAAATACTCCACCGAATTGTAACCAAAAATTTCAGGTCGTGCACAAAGAACATAATTTTAGGGTAATCAAACACATCCCACAACTCATTACCAGGAGCATGCACCAATGTATCAAAAAGAAAAAGAAAATAAGCTGCCAAACCTCTTGAACATGTGGACAAGTAATCAGAGTGTGTACAATGGTCTTCCCCAAAGTAAGACATAACTCACATGTTGCATCCCCCACCATCTTCTTTATCATAAGATTAACCTTCGTAGGGAGAATATCAGATGACGCGCGCTCGCTACAAAAATATTTTTAACCTTTAAAGGAATCCCCAACTGGCAAATTGTTACAATTTTGTCAAAATAATTATATTTATTAATTAAAAAATATTATCATATTTATCCAACGCCTTGAACTCCTGTTTTATTTTTGTTTAGCTACCCAGAAGTCTGATCTCTGATGTGAGAGTGAGAGTCGACCTTCCTTTTGTGAAAGGTGTTGGTAGGCGGGAAAATCATTCTTTCAATCTATCTATACTTGCGAAAAATCGATTTTATAAAATCATTTTGTTGACAGTTATCTGAGGTTGGCGTATCAATATTGTGATCATTTCATGAAGATCAGCTTTGACAATATGAGTTGCCTGTTAATATATTATCGGCCTTTTTGCTTCATAAAATTAACGTTCAACTTCATAATAAAAAGATTCTATTACGTTGCTACGACCTCTAAAATTTAGGGCGACCACATTTTCATAATCCACTCGTAAGTAGAATTTTAGAAAGCTATCATGAGGATGCGACCATTCCTACAATTTAAACAACCCCACCCACGCAATTGACGCATGGCCATGTTTTATATCGTGCACATTATATATGCAGCAGCATTTACAAATTGTACTAGTTTACATTAACTGATAATGTGATGTTATCAAGATGATAAATGAGAGGTGTTTGGATTTGGTACATTGAGAATTATGCCTCCCATCTAGAAGGAAAGAAACAATCAAACTGATGAAGCTAATATTTAAACGAAGTAAACGATGTGATAAACTTTCACATTGTTAATTAATAAAATTAAAATACATCAAAAGGGTTGTTGATTTGTCTTAGTAGGGTCCATGAAATTGAAACCGCGGAGGTTCACTTGACCAGCCAGCCACCACGCTGGCAATAGTTAATAATGTACAACAATTTGTCGGACTAACTGTTTGTTAATTAACAATACCATACGCTAATCCATTAATATCAAGTGACCAGAACAGGAAATGATTTTTCATTTTTTCTTTTTTCTAAACAGCTGTGGTGTGAGAAGTCCGCTAAAACAACAAATGAGAAATACAATCATGAAAATTGGTAATGGATACAATTTTCATCTTCAGTTATTGCGAGATTTGATGTAGCGATCGAGAATGATATTTTGGTTTCTAATATTGTTTCTCACTCTTTCCTCTTCCTACTTTCTAATATGCTATTATGTTCATGATGTTAAAAACCTAATAGAACCCAAAAAAGAAGAAGCAATTTTTGGGTTTCTTTGCTATCGCACCCTTGATGTTAATCATAATGGAATATGATCGTCCTAAGGTAACTAGGATTTTGTTTGTTAAAAGTTACAATAAAATTTGAACAATAAAATTATAATGTTAGTCAATAACTTTTTGGTTAGGTCAATGAAATACATTCTCTCCTTAATTTTAAGGTGGGGAAATTAAATTTTCCTAATGACAGTGGAAGTGCTGGGCTTTAATTCCATTAGATTTTATACTTAGAGTTGATTGTACATTACTTTAATTATATTGTATATAATGTTAAAGCCATCCCCCTCCCCCCACCCCCACCACCCCAAAAAAAAGGACCTAAGTACTGAAAGGGATAAATATTAATAAGGGCTTTCAAAGAGCATAAGGAGATTCATTTGTCCTTTTCGGTAGGAAAAAAAGAAGAAGAAGAAGAGAGAGAGAGAGAGAGATTCAATTGTCCAGCTATTAATTTACCTTTTATTTTATAATTATTAATGATTCATTTCAAAGAAAATTATCCGGAGATACTAAAATGTGAATTTGAAGATTGACAATTGGTTTAAGCTGTAACTCAGTATTAAATTAAGGGTGGGTTCGAAACTTTTTTTTTTTTTTTGGGAGTGAGTAGGGAGTTGAAATTTTTATTTAAATTTTGTCCACTCCTCTACCTTTTTTAAAAAGAAAATTAAACTAAATAAGTAATATTTTCAAGGTCCAAATTAATATTTTTAAAATGAGTAATGATACAGCCACAAACTCTTGTACAAACTTATTTTGTACAAACTGACGTGACATTAATTCATTGGTTGAATGAAAATATAAATTAATAAAAACAAATCATGTGAGCCAAGTGATATTTAATTCAACCAATCTTATCATGCCACATCAGTTTGTACAAAATAAGTTTGTACAAGAGTTTGTGGCTGTATCATTACTCTTTTAAAATTTACTAATGTAGATAAGACATGGGACAAAGAGATTTTATTTCAACATGTATAAAATATGTATGTATGTAGGTATTGCCACTCTGATCTCTTGATTTCTTTATTGTTTTCTAAAATCTAAATTGATGGGCGGAAAAACAAATAAACAAATCGAATTCAAATCAAATCATGAATGAATTAGGTAAAAACTCTATTGATTTGGATTCGATTCATTTATTAAACAAACTGAAATCTCAGAATTCATATTCGAATAGTTTATTAAATGAATATTTCGGTTCAATTCTTTTAATTCATTTAGTAGAATTAATAAACGAATCAAGTCGAATCTGGATTCTTTTACTAATTATTTATCATATAATGAATCGAATTAAATATGAATTCATTTATAAATATATAACTAATAAACAAAAATTAAGAAAATAAAATATAAAAAAACCACAAATTTGACATCCAACAAAATACAAATTTATTATTATTTATAATTACTATATCAACCTTTAGACATTAAAATTTTTCACACATAGTTAATGATAAGTAAGTAATTTAATTAAACGAATACTAAATGAATGGAGCATATTTGATTCGTTTATGATCCATATATTACACGAATTCTAAACGAATAAACGAATCAATGTCCTTAAACCCGGATTCAATTCATTTAATTAGCAAATCGAATCAAATTCGCCCATTTATTAAATGATTCAATTTTTTCAAATCCAAATTGAATTGAATCATTTATTTGATTCAAACTAGTGGCACTCATGTACTCAGCATATATTGAGAAAATAAGTTCAATCTCTATCGGTCTCCTTCCCTTAAAATAAGGATAGATTTCTTCTTACATATTTCTAGGATTAAATTTTAAGTTTAATGTTCGGTAGACCTCTAGATTACAGTAAAATATTTAAGGGTAATTTTTTCAAACCTCCCCTGAGGTTTGAGGCTGTTGCAAGTAGATGGTGAAAATCATTTTATTTGTAAAAGGCCCCCTACCGTTAGTTAAAATTTTTATTGACTAACTGTTGACTTTGAAAAGACAATATTACTCCCAATATTTACAATTCTAAATATTTACAATTTCATAAGTAATTAAAATAATTATTTTCACCATGATCAAGTTATTGATATTTCCTTAAAATCTTAAAAAAATAAAATTACAAATCTTAAAATAATTTTTTTAAGTTTGTAATAAAATTACAAATCTTAATTATTTGATATAAAAATGTAATTTTTTAAAGTTTGTAATAAAATTACAAATCTTAATTATTTGATATAAAAATATAATTTTTTTTAAGTTTGTAATTTTTTTTTTAAGATTTTAAGGAAATTTTAACTGACGTAAACTATTATTGGGGGTAATATTGCCTTTTTAAAGTCAACAGTTAGTCAATGAAAATTTTAACTAACGGTAAGGGGTCTTTTATAAATAAAATAATTTTCACCGTCTACTTGCAACAGCCTCAAACCTCAGGGGAGGTTTTTAAAAATTACCCAAATATTTAAACCTAGAGTCTAGTAAATTTCAGATTGGAATAAGTTTATTTTTTCAAAAAAAAAAATTCTAAGCAATAGTATTTCTCTGTAATTTCAACTTGCATAAACAACGAACAAGTCAACTGTTCACCTAGTTTTGTCCAAAGCCGAAGCTCTAGAAAAAAGAAGTTTCCCAGAATCCAACCACACACGTAACTCCAAAATCTACCCACCTTTTGTTTTGCCATTTTATTAACGCCTTCTTTCCTTTTGCTTACCCTTTTTCTTGCCATGCTAGTTTAGGCTAGGTTAGCTTGTTTGTAATATTAAAATAATCAGTCAAAATATGCAATTGGACAGTCTTGGTCCTGCCTGACAGCTAACACCTTCTACGTACGTATAAAAGTTTTGGTTTCACACTTGACAATTCTTCTTTTTTTCATTTCACCAGCTATGTATACCTTTCAGCTATGCATACCTTCAATTAAATTAAAAGCTTGCTTCTTCTTCCTCTATTTCTATAACTAAATAACAGTTACTGGGTTCTGTTGGAGGAGCTAGTTACTAAGAAACTTGAGCGAGCTAGCTTTTGCATTCATGGGTTCTTGCTTCAGCGCTGAAACTGACAGTCCTCTTCCCAATGGTATCAATACGATCATCTCTCTCCTCTCTCTTAATGCTTATTTGAGCTTGTTATGCGCTTGTTACCCTTTCTTTAATGTGTAATATATATATACACACACACATACATATTTTAGCTACTTTTGATTGTTGATTTTGTCTTCTTTAGCTTTCTTTCTTTCAACGGGAACTTGTGACTTTGATTGATGCTATGTTATGTTGGTTGCCAAGAAAAAGGAGGAATTAGTTTAAATGAACATTTGGGATTTTGATTTTTGGATTATGGTCATGGATCATTATTGAACCCAGAAAAAATTATGTCTGGAACATTTAATCAGCTTAAGTGCAATATGAATCTATTTTACAAAATTGGCTTTGTTTTTTTAAAAAAAAACTTCAATTGACTATTTTGTTTATAAATAGCTATATATGGCTTTGATATCTATAGGGGCAAATTCAAAATGCAGCAGAAAAGACGGAAATGGTACTAGTGGGTCAAGCAGCAGGGTCTCATCTGTCTCAGTGGTTCCTCGGACAGAGGGTGAGATCTTGCTAGGCTCTAACATAAAGAGTTTCAGCTTCAATGGACTCAAAACAGCCACCAGGAACTTCCGTCCAGATAGTGTTTTGGGTGAAGGTGGATTTGGTTGTGTCTTTAAGGGGTGGATTGATGAGCATACATATGCACCGGCCAGGCCTGGGACTGGCATGGTTATAGCTGTGAAGAGGCTTAATCAAGAGAGTCTGCAGGGTCATCTGGAATGGTTGGTGAGCATCACACTTCTACCCCCTTGCAATGCAATTTTAGTTTTCTTAGGACCTTACTTCAGTGTTTGGACTTTATATTTCCCTTGTTAGTTGAGTGATGTTCCCTCTTCCTATTGATAGTAGTAACTAATTTCTTAGCTCCACTTGTTCTACAGACAGAAATCAAACACCTGGGACAATTGTATCATCCTAATCTTGTAAAATTGATCGGCTATTGCTTAGAGGATGACCACCGGCTTCTGGTGTATGAATTTATGCCCAAGGGCAGCTTAGAAAATCATCTATTTAGAAGTGAGTCTATTAAGATCACCTCTGTTTAGTAATGTAGTCTTTTAATTCAACTTCTCATTGTCTATGAACTAACTTGTCTCTCTTCTAATTGAATCATTACTTATTAGATATCTAAATTGTCATTGAAGCAGGAGCCTCTTACATTCAACCGCTTTCGTGGACCATTCGCATGAAGGTTGCCCTTGGTGCTGCCAAGGGTCTAGCCTATCTTCATAGTGATAAAGCAAAAGTGATATATCGAGACTTCAAAACTTCCAACATCCTGCTTGATTTAGTGAGTGAAGCATATTTAGCTTTTGAATTCTGTGGCTTTTGCTAGTGTCTCATTATGCTTACAGGTGTCTCATACTGTTTCTTACCATAAAATGACAGAACTACAATGCTAAACTCTCTGATTTTGGGTTGGCCAAGGATGGACCGACAGGGAGCCAAAGCCATGTCTCCACAAGAGTCATGGGTACTTATGGGTATGCAGCTCCAGAATATATGGCCACAGGTATCTTTCAACTTGCGCTGCTGTTATTCACATTTGAGTGCAGTTTGTTCCACTTTTTCCTTCAACTTCCAATGTGTGTGCTTTATTTGACTTATGCCCTAACCATATACAAAACATGAAGCTTCCAAATGGGGTAATTAATGTCATTAGCTAAAAACTTTATCATAGTGGCATCATGCGTAAGCTCTATTAAGCCACCCCTCAAGTCATTTTCGAGATTCTTAAATTGGTCATTATTATTGCTTTCTCCTTGGAAAATTCTTTGATTATCAAATTCCAACTCATACAGTTCTCACTTGATTTTAAGCTTTAAACTCTGTCTCTATTAGAACGTTACTCCTTTTTCCTCTGTGCTTATGTGTAAATGTTTATTTTCTGGAATTAGCTTTCTGAATTTATCAGTATGCAGGCATTCTCAACTTCTTCCAATCCTCACTCTTTTCCTTTTTTGAAGGACATCTAACCGCGAAAAGCGATGTGTACAGTTTTGGGGTTGTTCTCCTCGAAATGTTAAGCGGTAGACGAGTAATTGACAAGAACAGACCATCTAGAGAACATAATTTAATTGAATGGGCCAAACCTTACCTTCAAAGCAAACGCAGAATTTTCCAAGTTATGGATGCTCGTATTGAAGGCCAGTACTCACTTGGTGCAGCACTAAAAACAGCTGTACTAGCAATCAAATGCCTATCAAATGAACCAAAGTTCAGGCCTACCATGGATGAGGTGGTAAAAGCATTGGAACAAATTCAAGATACCAATGATGCAGGTGTCTCTCGAGATGAATCCCTCCAGAATTCTGATCGCAGTACATACAAAAGAAAAGGTCTCAATGAAAATGGCCAAGGCAAAGCTAGCGTTCATCATAGGCCATCTGAGAGGAGATAGATAATATATTTGATGCATGCTTTATTTTTTCTATTTGCTTTATGTATGAAACATTGATGTATCTTGGACCAGCATTGTAATAACAAGTCACAATCTATGTACAGTTTTTCTACAGAATCTTAAATTGATATTTGCTTCTTTTGTATTTTCTTGTTTCTCCTCGTATTGTTGTAAGCATTCGTGTCTGTTTGTGCTATTTTACAGCAGCCTGCATGGTAGCAGAAACTTAAAATCACTGTCTGCCGCCGCAACCTGATACTGAATGTACCTTGATGTCACAATGCAAAACAAGTTGGACATTACAGTATATAGTAAAAACAATAAGGACTGAATTGTATTTTTCACCAAGAAAGAAATTCGAAACTGGAGGGTTATTTTTGTCTTTGCAACGGAGCGTGAGGTGCGGAGGTTTTAGCAGGAGAGGAGATAGACGTCGAAGCAGGGGTTTTAGTGAAAACAGAGAGAGGAGAAGGAAAGGATAATTGCCGTTTCAATGACTCTGCTTCGGCAAGTGATCTCTGCTCCCGTAGCACATGCGGTGGTGCTTTCTCGCTCCTGCCTTGCAGTTTCTGTGACCCCGCGGCGCAAGTTATCTGTTTCTTCTTCTTCACGTGCCCCTCGCGTGGACGCCAACGTGCTCCTTGGCATGTCCGAGCAGGAGCTTCAAAAACTCGCCGTCGACCTCGGCCAGGTACAATCCAACCAAATTAAAAGGAAAAACGGAAACATTTTTTGTTTTTATTATTAAATAAAAATTCTTCTTTTTTTTGGAAATTTATAATTTAGCAAAGTTACAGAGGGAAGCAGCTTCATCATCTAATTTACAAAAGAAAGGTCAAAGAAATTGAAAATTTTATTCAACGTGAGTACATTACGTTGTTGCCTTTTTTGTTAATTTTTATTTTATTAATGCGTATTTGGTGTCTAAATTTCGGTTTTTTTTTTTTGGCTATAATTTGTAATGAAAGTGCCTCAGTCCTTCAGAAATGATCTCCAAGAAGCTGGATGGACGGTTGGTCGCTTGCCGATTTTTCGCACGGTCACTGCAGCTGATGGAACTGTTAAAGTACTTATAAATACATCAAATTTACATAATTACATTAGCTGTTTTTTATTTCATCTTTTTGTCCTTGCATGTGTTTTCAGGTAGTTATTATATAAATGTTAATGTATGATGTACATTGAGAAAGATTTTACTTAATTATTTATGCATGGTGCTGATTTTGCAGTTGCTAATAAAGCTGGAAGACAACAGATTGATTGAAACTGTTGGCATACCAGTTGAAGACGAGAAAGGTCCCATGCGTCTTACCGCTTGTGTGTCATCGCAGGTGTTTTTCATGCATCATTACTGACAAATGAAAAATTTTCTTCTTCGAAAGATTATTCCTTGATTGAGCATAAGAAATTGTCTTATCCTTTGGGTATTCAGGTAGGTTGCCCATTGCGTTGTTCGTTTTGTGCCACTGGAAAGGGAGGATTTTCAAGAAATCTTTCAAGCCATGAAATTGTTGGGCAGGTTCATTTCTTCTTTTTTAAGTTTTTAAATGTTGACACATCAAAATCCATATAATCTCATTGGCTACATTATTTGACAATAAAGTGGTTTTAGTGTGATGAGATTTATCCTGTCTTTTTATCCAAGCTAGTATCTGTTTCTTCAGCATGATGCAGTTTGTTTCAGGTGTTAGCAATTGAAGAGATCTTCAAGCATAGGGTGACAAACGTAGTGTTCATGGGAATGGGCGAGCCAATGTTGAACCTAAAGTCTGTGCTTGAAGCACATCGATGTTTGAATAAGGTGCTTCTACAACTATTTGTTCATGTCATCTTGTCGTTCTGTTAATTCTTTTTCATAGTGTGTGCATGTCTTTATGTGTGTTTTGAAGTTAAGCTTATGTGTATTCGATTGCTCTTGTTTTTTGTAGGATGTGCAAATTGGACAAAGGATGATTACAATTTCCACTGTGGGGGTTCCGAACACAATTAAAAAGTTGGCCTCTTACAAACTTCAGTCAACATTGGCTATCAGGTCTGGTAATCTTGTATAGAATTTGTTAACTGATACTGTGGTGTTCATGAGTATTTAGGCTACTTCTGTAGAACTGATTGTTCTTAAACTCATTGAATTTGACTCAACATCTGGCACTTGGCCAGTAGCATGAAACTGACCTCAACTTTTCTCAAATTCATAAGTGTTGAACCCTTTGACTAGCCCATGTATCTAAATGTTCTCTTTCCGCTAAAAAGTAGCTTTTGTCTTTTCACAAGAAAGATTCAGCATCCTGAATATGCGGAAATCTCATCTCAAATAGCCGATGAAAACTTGTGTCCCAGTGTCTGTGGCATTCAGTCTTATGATTCAATAACTCAATAAGTTTCTGAATTATTCACATCTTTCTTCACTAAAGTATAGATATCTTTGTTCTGATGACTCGGCAATTGTTTGTATGGAATATTCTCTCCTCCTTGCTCTGTTCTCATGTTTTACTAGTTTGCCCTTTAGTTTTCTTGAGCTTTTGAAGCAGACCATATTTTCAGTTGATGAGAACTTTATTTTTATTCATATATTTTCTCCTATGCTCCAGCTTACATGCTCCAAACCAGAAACTGAGGGAATCAATTGTGCCAAGTGCAAAGTCCTATCCTCTTGAAGCAATCATGAAGGATTGCAGGGATTACTTCCAAGAAACGAGTCGACGGGTGTCCTTTGAGTATGCACTATTAGGTACAGTGGTTTTATGATGTGTTTATTTCTCGGATTGGGGAATCGGACTCTGGAATGGAAATGATTGATGATGTTTACTTGTTTAAAGAAATGAGATGTGGAATGAAGCATGTGGGGTCCACAAGTTTTGGGGATTAAGGAATGGAACTTGATTTCCATGGGGGGTTGGGAATTGAGTTCTCATTCCTTAAGCTCCTCCTTCTACCCCACCCTCATTTCATAATTCCACTTTTGTCCTCAATTGAAATATTATTATTGTTGTTATTCTTATTTTTATAATGGTTGTTTTTAATAATAATAATAAGAAGAAGAAGAAGAAGAAGAAGAAGAATAACGGCAACAACAATAATAATAATACTATTATGATGATAAAATTAATAACAACAACAACAACAACAATAATGATAATGTTGATATTAATTAAATAATAATAATAGTAATAATAATTTTAACAATAATAATAATGTTAATATTAATTAAATTATTATTATTGTTAAAATAATAATAATAGTAATAATAATTTTAACAATAATAATAATGTTAATATTAATTAAATTATTATTATTGTTAAAATTATAATTATTGTTTTCATTATTATTATTGTTGTTGTTGTTGTTGTTTTTATTCTTGTTTACTTTGACTTGAAACCAGAATGGATTGTTGCAAAATACTAAAATGACCTTCTGTCATTATTTATAATAATAATTGTGATTATTATTATTCAATTAGTGTATGATTGAACGCCTTCCTGTTTGCTTGAGCTCTCCGCTTTCTTGATTAGTAAGCACACCATTACTTGATATGAACTTATTTCCCCTTCCTTCTCTGTTGGACTTACATAAAGGCTGAAAACATGAAAAGTAATGCAAATTGACCCTTTTCTATTATATTTTATTGGCAGCTGGAGTCAATGATCAAGTAGAACATGCAGTAGAACTTGCAGAGCTACTTCATGAGTGGGGACGTGGTCATCATGTGAACCTCATACCCTTTCAATCCAATAGAAGGATCTGATTATCAACGCCCTTACAAAAAGGCGGTTTGTTCATGACCATGCCATATCCCTCGCATTTTCAACTATAATCCTCATCTCCTGATTCAGTCTGTTGTCTATTTTACATAAATTTTTTATATTTCATCTTCCAGGTGCTAGCATTTGCAGGTGCTCTGGAGTCCCATAAAATTACCACTAGCATACGTCAGACAAGGGGACTGGATGCTAGTGCAGCATGTGGTCAGCTAAGAAATGAATTTCAGAAGAGTCCTTTGCGCATTGACTCTAGTAATTCAAGTTCTGAATCAGACATTGCTGTAGCTTCTTGATGGCAAATGTGGATTCTTTCATACCATACACCTCGATTCTCTCTTCCCTATCAACAACAGAGCTTTTCCCCCACCCTCCCGAAAGATGCTTGTTGGTGAAGCTGATTGTGGCACAGCTAGTTTTAGAATGGTCGGTACTCATTGTGTTGGCTGCGAGTCTCTGTGCTTACTTTGTACAGGACATATGCTAGGGCAAAGATAAGAGTGAGGATTATTAATCTTGTCTCATTGGTTCACTTTCTTACGATGACAAATGTATGTTTACCATTGAATGAGTGAAGATTATTGATCTCTCTATAGACACGTCAACAATTGTATTATTCGGTTTGTGTGACTGAATTACTTCTAGTAATTTAGCTTTACAGATGTTGTGAATTATTGCCACTGTAATTGATATGCTTCTTTCTTGAGATGAATTTGAAGTATTTATCTAAATTTGAGGGTGGTTGTAGCCTTTGTTGAAAATTTGACAAATGTTCTTATCTATTTGTAATATTTGAAGATAAAGGTGTATGGAATAAAATTGCATTATGGTAATTATTTGACTTTACAAGGTAGTTTTTTATAGGGATGTTTGCGGATTGGATTTTGCAGATTAGACATCAATCTTTATCCAATCCACGATTTTGGGGATTATAAATTTTTAATCCAATCCAATCTACGGGTTGATGAAATTCAATTCAAATCCAATCCAGTCGTCTGCGGATCAGATGCGGATTTGACTTAATTCATATGCAATTCACTATTTTACGGATTGATTTGTGGGCTAAAAATTTTTAATCATGTCCTATTCGTGAACTAGTTAAATAAAAAAATAATATAAAAATAATTTTACTACTGATTAAATTTAAAATTAAATAAGATTTAAATAAATATTATTATCAGATAAGACATAATATGGTGTTAATGTAACTATATTTTAACTTATTTATTTATTAGTAAGTATAATATCATATTTATAAGTTTAATTTTTTTTATTAAATAAATATTTTTTTATTTTTTTGCGGATTCGTGGATTTTTGTGAATTCACAGAAGTAAATCCATATCCAATCCATCAACTCTAGATTTTTAAATTTTCAATCCAATCCAATCCACCAATTCACGGATCGGATTTCTACGAATTAGACGGATTGAACAGATCGGTCCAACACCCCTAGTTTTTCAATATTTACAAGGAGAATGACCATGAGATCCATAATGTTTTTTCATTTTCTATTTTATACCAATTGGGATTTTTATTTATTTTTTTCTTACCATCTCAATATATTTTAAAACTTGTGATGTCGCATAATGTTAGGACTTAGGGTTGGCAATGGGATGAGGTGGAACGAGATTTATGAACCGTAGTCATGTCCCGTATATGCAATTGGGAAAAAAAATGATTAATTGTCGTCGCTTTACTTTTTTGGGGTAAAAATATATTCTAATCCCGTTCCAAATTATTGAATCTTATCCTAATAGAAAAAATTGTCATATCTACCAACAACTAGGGTTGGTAATGAAAAGGGATAGAACAAGATTTGTCAATCACAATCATGTCTCGTATATGCAAATGAGACAAAAAAAAGTTTTATTCCTGTCTTTTTATTATTTTTTTTAAGGCAAAAATATATCTCAATCTCATCTCAAATGGGAGGGATCCCGTAGAATCTCATCCCAACAAAAAAAATTATCATTCTTATTAGGACTCTTTATGTTCCGGCATTGCAATTTAACGTTTAAAACTACTTATTTTATATATTTTAATAAAAAATAACGCTGGGTAAATATTTTGAAAATGGTTTATTCTATAATTTGTTTTTGTACTATAACTTTAAAAAGCAATATGGGATTGCTTTTTAAAAGTAGTAATAATAACGGGGGAGATTATTTGAATCAAATTATTTTTTAACCCACTTATTAATCATCTTTTATATTACTAAATTATCTTTAAAGTAAATTACAATAAAGGACAAACTAAAATTTATAAATAAAAGACATTTACTCTTTAAACCCATTTAATCTAAATTTATTACATGTAAGTAAAATCTTTTTTTTTTCCTCCAATTAATGTCAAACATAGCTTTTACACTGTGTCATTATTGTTAAATTATCAATCAAATGTCATACTGCACAAATTTTGTTTTTGCAAATTTAGAAAATAAAAACTTGGTCTTGTTTTTTTGGACAGCATATATGCAGTCCAAAAAACAAATTTGGATTTAAAGAATCGGAGAGTAACAACATCACATATGAACGCAAACTCATAATCTTTCAATAAAAAGGTTGTTATATTGGATTTTGATTTAATTTCTCTCTTGTTTGTGAACCAAAATACCGAGCAATGAAGCACTTTGAAGTCTGCATTGTATTCTTTTCATGATACAGTTGAAATAATTTTATATTGATGTTAAACCTTCCAGTTGTATCATAATTAATTAGCTCTTATTCACTTAACATGGATCTATGATTTCCTAGGGCAACAGACGCAGAGAAATGATAGTGAGACAAAATAGTTGTGGGTGCAGATAATAGCTTAGCCAAAGAAAAAAATAAATAAATAAAATGAGAGGATATGTAACTATGGAAGGTTATTTTTGGGATTATGGAGGATATAAAGAGTAAAATTCAGCACTTTTAATTTCAATAATGAGTAAATCGAGTAAGTGGGTTCTAAGAGAGAAATTGTAAGTTTAAATAGTCTCACCTTTAAATACGTAACCATAAATTTTTAAAGTTATTATCATAAAATTTTTAAAGTTATTACTATAACTTTTTTCATAAATTCTACTCTATAAATCACCGGACTACATCATACTTTTTCTTTTACTTAGATTAGTTGATTTTACTTTGGATTTTAATTTTAATTTTTTTTAAAGGGGTGGACAAAACCTAAATTAATTTCCTAGGACTTGGCTAAGTGGTTTTTAAGCAACTTTATTTGGATGGTTATTCAAGTTCGAAAAATTAATTTTTTTTAATATCAAGGTTTTTAGATCCTAATAATATCTTCTTTTTCTCACTTATATTCTAAAAGCTTTTTCTAATCTCTCATTAAGTCCCTAAGGAAATTTTTGTTTAATACTAATATGTTTTTACAATCAGATGCCTGTAGACATAGGGGTGGATATATTTTAACCGAACCGATCCAAACCGACCATTTGGATCGGTTTGGATCGGTTTCATTAGTAAAAAAACTGGTTTCGGTTTATTGGATTGCAAACCGATATCACTCGGTTTGGATTTCGGTTTAGAAGGATTCCAAACCGATTCAAACCGATCCAATCTAGAAATATTAGATAATTACATTATATTTTAAGTTAAGCAATCTAACTAATTATATTTATCATTTTATGCAGATTTTGACAAATCAAAAGTAATTGGGCCATAAATTTTGACGGACAAGATGCACAATATTTTAATTGTCAAATGTTGTTCAAGTTTATTTTAATTCTGTGAGTTTGTTTTGAATGAACATGTTAAGAACTTGTTTATTATGATGTATTATGCTGTAAACTTAGATAGATGTATCTTTGAATTGTTATGTAGATATCAAAATAGATATGAATAATATAAAAAAGGTATCAATTTGGATTACGGACATAAAAAAATAACAAATAATTTAGGTAAAATAATATAAAAGAAGTGAAATTTTAACTAATAAGTTCAAACCGGATCCAAACCGATCCAGTCGGTTTGGATCGGTTTAGTTTAAAAAAAATTTAGGTTGATATCAATTTGAAAATATTTTAAACTGATTAGTTTGGATCGGTTTGAGAATATGTCCCAAACCGATCCAAACCGAATTTGCCCACCCCTATGTGGACATTTATAATGGACTAACCTGTCAAGACTTTTAAAAAAACTTGGGGTCATGTTGGGCTGGGCCTCGAATAATAGGTCCCACTTTCCAGGGCTGATGAAAGCTACGATTACGTAAGGTAAAATGATATTCCATCGGGGCGTAGGGTGCTAGTTCAGATCTAACAAGTTAAAAATCTTCATCTTCTGATCTAACCTAATCTAGTTGCAAAGTCTTCTCTCCTCTCCTCTCTTGTCTTTCTCGTACAGGTAATTAATTAATCAACTAAATTGTATCCGTTTGTCGCACGGTCATAAACATCTGAATCTGTTATTTTCTGTTTGGTTGCTGAGAAATCGCCGGAAAAATAAAAGAAACACAAAAGTAGCTTCTAATTTCTGGGTATCTTCTAGCGATTTTCTCGGATGCTGAACGAAAATTTCTTTATTGAACCACTATAAACTCCCTTCCATTAAGTCAACGAAGTAGTATAATTAGGTTTGTTTATCAATTAGATTTATTTTCTTTCGTTATACATCATGATTTTATAATTATAATTATTAGTTAATTTCTTAAGTTATTATTATTGTTATTATTGTGTGTGGAGGAAGGCTGTGCTATGAGAAGGTACAGTCCACCATACTACAGTCCTCCGAGGAGGGGATACGGAGGCCGAGGAAGAAGCCCTCCGAGAAGAGGATACGGTGGCGGTGGAGGAGGCTATGGAAGACGCAAGGAACAGAATCATGGTAGCCTTTTGGTTCGAAACATTCCGCTTGATTGCAGGTAACTTTATTTTATCTGTGTTGACTTCTGACCCGTGGTAGTGTGCTCAAATATCTGTTGTTGCTATTGCTTGCAGGCCTGAAGAACTCCGTGCTCCGTTCGAGAGGTTTGGGGTTGTTAGGGATGTCTACCTTCCTAAGGATTACTACACTGGGTGAGCTTGCTGTTTTGGGAGTGTGTGTGTGTATGCATGTATATTTTAAAGAGCAGGCAACTTCTCTGAATTTCTGTCTGGGAGTTGATCAAGCCAATACTACTGTTCTGTTTGTTTTTTCCTGTAATCTTTTTGAGCTGCAGTTTATCATCTCTTTTATTAGTCTTTTGCTTATGATGTGGTAAAATCTTTCTTGTGATTGAATTTCGATTGAGCATGAGTTTCACCCTCATCTCAGATGTTAAGTTTGAAACTTGGTTTGTGTACACGTGGTTAATCTCAGGTTTCTTTACTTGGCTAATATGATTTTTGCCCCAGTCTCTGTTTCACAGTTTCACACCTAATTCTCTGTTGCAAATAAGTGAAAGATATACTTTGTGATTAGACTATTTTGTTTACCTTATCAATTTATATTGTTAACAAACTTTAATTTTTTTATACATGAAATACATTTTCAATATCGTAAATGTCTTTGTCCTCCAATTGGGTGAACTGCAACCAACGAAGATGAGCATTAATTCCATTTACTAAGCCTGTCAGGCTGACTGAGAGCGCTTAGGAAGCACTCATGCATAATATTTGATGATGCAGCTGTCACTTCCATACTTTTTCTATAATTGTGCTAGATATATAGAGCATAAATTTTGGGATCAATAGTAGTGGCTCAGGTTGATAATTCGTTCTACTTTTGCTGTTTGCTACTTATGTTCTAAGTTCATCGTAATATCTTCTTATGTAATGAAATTAGGGGTTAATAAAAAAGAAGATGTCCTGTGAATTGCATTATGAAATGTTTATCGGCTCAGATTTTCCTTTTCATCACAAATTAAATTTTGAACTGGTTTGTCAGGGGGTTATGTTGGTTTGAAGTTATGTAAAACAAGCCTGAAGCCCCATATTTGATGAAGACCTACTCTTTATCATGCCTAACTTTTTGGTCTCAAGGGTAATGTTCAAATGAAGAGTTTTCACATTTGAAGACCTACTGTTTGTCATGGCTAACATAGTCGTCTGAAGTATATAAAGATAATTTTCAAATGAAGTGTGTTTCTATTTTGGAGAGAAACTATATAATTACACAACCAATAGAAGTTTGATGAGGAAGAAGATTGAATCTTGACCAGTTGAAGACTACATGGGGAGATTTTAATTTTTTGGGGAAACGTTGAATTCAAGTACTTATTTACAAGAATGTGAAGAATTTTCAAGTGCACTTTTCAAGTTGCCTTTCATTCTTGAGTGTTAAAAGAAAAGGTCAGCCACTAAGCTTGCTTAATACATATTCAGTGCTGACACATATGGTAGTTTGACGGTCTCTCAAATCAAAACTTGGCTGTAACTTAATATGTTCATTTGGGCAAGCAATCGTCTCAGGCAATTTTTGTTTGTTCAGGAACAAACTTACATACTTTAAATGAAGACTTCGTTGTCTTATGTGCAGGGAACCTCGAGGGTTTGCGTTTGTGCAATTTGTGGATCCTTATGAAGCTGCTGAAGCTCAACACCATATGAATGGGAAACGTTTTGCTGGGAGGGAAATATCTGTAGTCCTTGCTGCAGAGTCAAGGAAAAGGCCGGAGGAGATGCGGCAAAGACATAGGTTTAGGTACATTTCGTGCCTCTCTTCCCATCTCTCTACTCATTCCTCTCACTTCCCTTCCTCCTATGGTTAAAAGTTAGGGTTCTTTTTCTCTGTGTCTGTTTAGAATTTTCTTTGATTTGTTTTACGTTCTGTAGAGGAGGGTCGAGCTATGGAGGACCGCGATCATCTTATTATGGTATGCTGTTACTGATATATTACATTTCTTATATGAGAAATAGTATGTCCATTACTAAAGGTTCTGAAGTTCACAGCTCAATTGCACTTTACATTTTTTATTAACTCTTTTCTTTGAAGGACAGAATTAATTTGTATGTTATGAGTTCTGAAGAAATGACGCAATATGATCCATGCCCTGCTTCTAATCTAGCTGTGACTAGTTTCATTTACGTGTCATTTAGAAGACCTGCCACTTGCTTATTTTATGTGAGAATATCTATGATTAATTCATGGTTTCACCTAGTTATATTTATAGGTTACTTTTAGTGTTTAGGGTAATTTATGTATATGATTAAAGGTCTCTTTATTTTTTTGTAGATAGATATAATTATATGGACACTGTACCAGGTCACATAGTCTGAAAGTGTCCAAAATACTTCAGTAAACTAAGGTTTGTTGGCTTGAACCAGACTTCAGTTCTTTCAAATGCTTCTTCTGTCACTAATTAGGTCAGCCTCGAGGTGGTTTTTGTTTCTGGATCATGGCTATTTTTTGGTTTATAGTTCTTGCTGCTATGGAGTTGTTTAAGTTTTTGAACAGTCTCCATGGCAGCAGACCTCATTGATGATTGTCACCGAATCCTCTTACTGCTGTCTTCATGGGTTGATGGGGATCTTGACTTTTAAATTTCAGTGTCATTTTTCTCTAATGATGGTTGCTAATTAAGTACCGTTTTGGTAGCTTCTTTACTGGCCAAAAGGTGCATCTTTTTTATGCCAAAAGGACCATTCAATATATATATGTGTGTGTGTGTGTGTGTGTACATGTGTGTACATATATGTGTACACACACACACACACAAAATTGGAGCCGTTGGATTCAAATCTAATTGTGATAAAAAATCTCCACATTTTGCACCAATTGTATACGTACACACATGTACACACACACAAAATTGGAGCCGTTGGATTCAAATCTAATTGTGATATAAAATCTCCACATTTTGCACCAATTGCAATATAAATTTTTTACATGGTAGGCCTCACCATGTGCAGATTTAACTATAAAAAACAATCCAATAGCTTCAATTTGGCATCCTGTGTATATATATTTACAATGAGGGAATCTCTTACTTTAAGAAAGATACAAGCTAAAAGACAACAAAAATACTTCAATGCAGTGTATTTTATCTTGTGGTGTATTGAAATCTGTGTTTTTCTGCCTTTTAGCTAAATAAATTAAGGGATTCCTTTATTTGAAAATTATATACTAATATTAAGTGGAGCTCAGGTGGGGACGTCCCCATGTCTATATATAATTTGTTTGGTTGTAAATTGAGTAGAATTCATAAAGGACTGCTAAGGCTATTTTTCCTTTACTGAGAGAAGCTCAAAACTTGGGTTTTGAGAGCAGATGGTGTAGAGCTCTTTCAAAGAATTAAATATTAAATGCTCTTATTTTTATTTTCACAATTTTTATTTCACTCTCATAACATAACCTTAAAAAGCTTATCTACTAAGTTAATTATAGAATTTTTTGTTAAAAGCTGGTGATTGACAACCAAACAATCAAAGATTTATTAAAAGCTACACTAGTAAAAGCTGCACTAGACAATTTGAAGAAGCTCTACTATATCAAAGAGACCCTTGAAAGAAGTGCTTTAAAGTTGGTATCTGTCGATGTACGTTTGTGCTTCCTAGGAAAAGTAATTATCACCTTCTTGACCAACATTGCTGTTGTCCTTCTCTAACGTGTTTGTATTAAACTTTTAATCAATAACCAAAGTAATTTTGTTAGATTATGTGGAACTTAGGAAGCTTAAACTTGGAGGTATTGAAGGTTATGAAGCTCTATGCAGATATAATATCAATTTTTTCTATATTTATTTATTAATTTACTTGAGTGACAATGGGTTTCGGATAAATTTGCATGCTTTTCTTTATTCCTTAGGTATATATGAGTTGAATCCTTTTGTAATAAATCTCTTTTCCATACTCATTATGTTCCAGGACGTTATCGGTCCCGTTCACTATCCCGTTCACGTTCCCCTCATCATCCTCAAGGTTCTAGAAGCCGGTACCGCTCTAGGTATGTAACGAAGGTTATGAATTGTCATTTTGTCTACCTATGATTGCTGCTGTGGCTGCATAATTTGTGTGCTGACCACTTTGTCAGATCTTACACTCCTGTCCCAAGACAACACGAAGATTACTCAATTTCTCCTCGGAGAAGGCACATAGAACACCCAGGATCACCAAGAGGTCCTCCACAAGAGCGAGGTGCTGAATACAGTCGTAGATCATATTCTCCTGGATATGATGATTCTGCTGATCGTCGTAACCCAAATGGCAATGGTTATGGGGAGTAAGTGAGAGCCTATTTTACTGATGATATTTAACAATTGGTTCTGATGTTAGCATTTAATATTGTTGTTGATAGCACTTTGAAAGACTGTTTTCTTTGGAAAAGTGCTTAATGCAAAAATGTTGTAGGAAATCTGGCTATGAGGAGACACAGGCTCACTGGAGGTCACCGCCACCTGGTGGAGTGTCAAGGTCTCCCTCTGGATCTAGATCTAGGTCTAGGTCAGCCGACCTGTCGCCCAGACATACCAGATAGGATCAGGCAAGTTGAATGTGAAGGCTAGCATTTTATGTCTTTAGGTTTCCGATGTACCATGTCTCTTGGACTATATCTTGTGATTGTGGTAATGTGGAAGAGCATGTAAATGGATCCCGAAAAGCTGTGTGTTACTTCTAAGGAGATTTATTGCAGTGGAACTTTTTGAAAGAAATAATTTGGAGTATGAAATATTCACATTATTATGGGTCATATTTTCTAGTTCTTATTTAATGAAAGGGGCCTTCACGTACGATATGTAGTCTTATTGCACGTTTTAGAAAGAGCATTGCTCTGTTTTCAGTGATTTGTTTACCGCACTTGGCTTCGGCAATGGCAGGACGGGCGAATCAGTCCAGAAAAAATGAGAGATCCAATCATCCAAAGGCTTGTTCAATCTCTTTATGGTTGAAGCCACACATCGGGTATCCGTATCTCTAACCTTCAAATATGAGCAATTGGTCGATCAGGGGAGAAAATAGCTAATTAGGGTGTGTGTGCTCGGAGTATGGCATCGCATTAATTTATTACCGACCTATATTCGTCAATTTAATACGCTATTTTGTTGCATTGCACGAACTTGAGGTGACCTTGGATTTGTGTTATGTTCCGACTTTTGTCTCAGGCATTAAATATATTTTCATTATATTCTAATTATTATTATAGTAAATAACATATATTATATTTATATATTTTTAATTAATAAAAAATTAATTTTTATAATTAATAATGATATATAATCATATAAACTTTTAAAAACAACAATATTAATATAATACAGTAAAACGTCAAACGCGGCATAATATTATGAATATAAGAAGGAAGAAGCCATTCTCAAAGTCAAATATATGTATAGGAAGAAGCCAATATGGCGTGAAGCCGAATGAGGCCACTATATATTACATATGTTACGTTTACTAACGGTGGAGGGAAGGATTAAATGATAATGAGTTTATTGATTATATAATGTACCACATTTATGTATTTATTTATGTATGAGGAATTAACGCACGAATTTGAGTTGGCAAATAAGGTGATCTTTCGCTGTTCATTCGTATTAGTATAATAATTAGTGAATAAAGAATAATATTGACTGAGTAGAGGTCATTGGTGGTTGGATCATCAGATTCAACCCACCACGGCAGGTAAATGTGAATGTAATACCGTTGATTGATTCAAGCCAAGACAGAGAAGAGAGTCGGAAGACTCTTCCTTCCTTTGATTTGAATTTCAAAGGCCAAAAAGCATCTGTCTGTCTGTCTCATTTTGAAAAGTGAAAAGTGAAAGCTTTGGCTTAGCTGAGGAAGAAGATGGCTATTGGGTTGTTGGAAGTACTTCTTGAGAGTGCTAAAGGTCTTGCCAACACCGATTTCTTAGGTAATTTACTTCTTGCTTGTCTCTTCTGATGCAAAAGGTTTGATTTATTTTATTTTTATTTATTAAAAGTACTGTCTTTGTGAAAAATTGCCTATTAATTTCAGCTGATATAGTTATGTACTTATGTTCATGGAGTGAGTGAGAGTACTTCAAAACTCATTATTGATGATGTGATGCCATTCCATTGTAATTTTACCAGTCAATTCATTGAATATAATGTTTTTGTTGTCTGTTACAACAAAATATAATATGTGAACTAAAGTTTTTTTTTTTTTTTTGGGATATGATTTGCTTGCGATATGTGCTGGTAGGTGATATTGATCCCTATGTTATAATACAATACAAAGCCCAAGAGCGCACAAGCAGCGTGGCTCAAGGTTAGTTCAATTCACACCATTACCCTACATCTATTCTCAGGATTTTTTTCTTTTTTGGATGGGGGTTTTGACACGGGGTTCTGTCAAAAGCACTTATAGATATCCAAAACTGCTTGTCGTGTGCTTTTTGTTTTATGTTTATAATTTACTTGGTGTCAATTCAATATGACTGTGCGCAACATAACTGCAAATGGATTTACTTGTGTTGGAAAAGAAGAGTTGAGGATTGCATAGTGGCTCTAGTTCAGTGTGAACTTCGTCTATAAGGCATATTGACAAATAATGTAGGTCGTGGTGGGAGTTGGACATGGAATGAAAGATTCACCTTCAGGGTGGAGTATCCAGGGTCTGGTGGCCAGTACAAGCTCATTCTCAAAATCATGGACAAGGATACCTTTACTAAGGATGACTTCCTTGGTGAAGCCACGTAAGTCCATGTTACTATCAGTCTTAAAATCACTATATATTTTTTTTTTTTGGAACAAAAAATGAATAAATAAGTCCAAAGTTTTGAGCTTGGGTATGTTCTTTTCTTTCTTTGTACATAATTTCACTACCCAAAGAGAATGTTCAACTTACAGTCACTGCAAAATTTCATTTGTGTTAATCTACTTGCTTTATTCACCTCCTGGATATATAACATGGAGGTTTCCTATATGGTGTTGATACTGATATCTGTCTTGGGTTTTGATGAAATGGCATCTTTCCCCTGTGGACATGTGCACTAAATCCCTTTTTTCAACAAATATGTCTGCTAACTAATTCCAATAACAAGAAGAACCAACTATTTAGCTGAGTAATGCCAAGCAAAAGGTAAAATATAGCTGAACAGAAACTGATTTGAGAGGATCACATAGCTCTGTTTGACCTCTAGATGTTTTTGCGTGTCACAACTGAAGGCAAACTCTTTGTGTTGGATTACATAGTTATCCATCTATCATTTGGTCCTTTAGGATTACCTAAATTTGCTTTACATATGTCAACTTAATAGTTTATCCAAAAATCATTCTAAATCCTTCCCGAAGATGAGATAGATAACTAAGTATCACGCCACTTGAATGATCTATACACTACTCATTGGTGAGGATAACTACTTTTAACTAAACTATTGGTAAGGTTCATCAGACCTCACCAATGTGTCTTTGTCAATATATTTGAAGTAAAATTGATTTTCGTGAAACCACACTAATAAAAGCCACCATAATGTTCAATGAAAGGCTTCTTCACAGTCCTATTTATGAGACTTCCTGTCACAAAAACAATCATAGTACTTATATTGTTGAGAATATATACATTGCCAAACAATCCAATATCTCTCTTATGATGTGACTAAATAGTAGTGGTACATTGATTTTCCGCTTCTAGAATCTATGTGGAGGATCTTTTGGCACAAGGAATGGAGAATGGAACTGCTGAACTACATTCTCGCAAATATAGTGTAGTTCAAGCTGATGGAACTTACTTTGGAGAGATTCAAGTTGGTCTGAGTATGACCCACAAGGTACCTTTAACATTTTCATGATCCATCTCTTTCAAGATGTTGGACATGGCATGCATGATGCATCAACGTATACCATATCCATTTGTGTAGCTTACAATATGGCCATACGAATATTGCATGCCGATTTGACATGAGATCAATTGTGCTGAATTCTCAAAAAGGTGGTTATTTGATTTGACATGAGATCAATTGTGCTGAATTCTCAAAAAGGTGGTTATTTTTAGTGCATAACACACCTTGGAAAATTGAGCTAAAGTGACGGATATTTATTTGGTAGGGTTCTTAATTTTTCTTCTTCCTTTGCTCTCTTGTGGGTTCATATGTTGTTGTTTCCTCGAACAGGTCGAGGTGGAAACTGACAGAGACTTTGGAGGATGGAAGGAAAGTGATTTTTAGCTCTCTTAACTTCTCTACAAGTTCAGATGCTTGAATTAGTTGTGAATCTGAAGAATGCTATGCAACTCTTCTGTTGTTGATCTAAAATCAATAAAGTTAGCAATTTTATGCAGAGATCCCTGAATCTCTTACGTGCCTATATCATCTATGATCTATGTCAAGAAAACTGAAATGCATTTGCTTGTATAATGTGCAATGAACCTTTTTTGTGATTGCATATATGATGTGTCCCTTCCTGTATAAACTCACCTTACGTTGGGAACTGTTAAACCAATGATATAAAATTACCTATGATAATCTCGTCATCGCCAAGGCTTTTTCATTATCGAAAATGACTAATATATATAATTTTTTTTTCCTCGAGTGTGTGTTTAAATTTTAATTAGAAATGGTCCAAAATGGACATTAAGGATTATTAAATCATCGATTCTGAAACGCTGCACATGCTCTGTTGCCCCGTCGAAACTCAGGTGGTGCCTGGTAGAGGGAGGCTTCCAGATTTAACCACAGAAAGACAGCGGATGTCGGATTCTGATTTGCTTCGTTTGATTTGATGTAAATGAAAGTCTGCCAGAATTTGAAAAAAAAAAAAAAATGAAGATTGAAGGCGGCTATGAGAAAGTCTGTGGCTATCCACAAAAATTAAAATGGAAACAAAAATTGTTCGTCATTTATTAAATTTTATTAAAAATGAAAAAAGGCATCCAAAATTAATAAACAAATTGGACGTTTTATAACTGTTCATGGGGTTCACGTCACCACCACCTCCAGAGCAGGGTTCATGTGACGGCCGTGCACTAACTCCAACTTAAATTTCATTTACAGCTCTGATTTTCTCAATTCCTTCCTTCCACCGCAAGTTTAATTCTGTTATATATGAAGCTCATAGTCATGCATGCATGTGACTCTTACAAAATACATATATGCATGCACTTCTAATACCACCCACGATCTTTCATTCCTTTCCTACAAACGACCATCTCCCCACTTTATTATACTTGGTATCTGCTATTACCATGTCCCAACTTCATGCTTAATTTAATTTTTTAGCAGTAAATTTGGTTTCTGATGAATTAGGCGGCATTGACCACTGAGTTCAGCTGAAGTGAGTGAGAGGTTTTGATTTTTATGAAATAAGGATATGATGTTGTTATTCTAAGACAGTTTTGATCTTTGCCCCGTTTTTTTTTTTTGGTTAGATAAGAGTCCCTATTTGTATTTGGTCCCCTCTTTAAGCGTATTTGTTTTCTTTATTAAATTTTTTCCTTATTCGAATTAGGGGGAAAGGGTCTGAAAAAAAATTCAGTTTTTGTCTTTCCTTCGGCTTCCGTTTTGGGTTTCTTTTCTCTTTAATTTGTGTGAATGACGAAATTTGAAGACTTCTTGATTGAAAAGAAAGATGAGAAGCAGAAAAGGCTTGAACTTGAGGAGCAGGTGAGAAATGAAAATTATCGGCCATTTTTTTTACCTGGGTTGTTTTTGAGTTATATATATAGTTGAGTTTACTAATGAGTGAGTGCACATACTCTGTCAATATAGGTTAAGAATTTGCAAGCAGAATTAGATGGTGAAGTGACACTCAATAAAGTTTTGCAATGTGCACTTCATGGGCCTGTCATGTCACATCCTTGTCTTTCCTCATTGCTTCCACCGCAGGTAACAACACTTTCAAAGGTTTAGTGTCAATTCAATGGAGATTACAAAGACTAGGCGGAATTGCAAATGCAGGTTCAGGCACTTCTTGCTGAAATGGCAATGGTGGAGGAAGAGATAATTTGGCTAGAGAGAAAAGTTGAAGAGCTGAAAATGGGACTGTATCATGAAAAGAAACTAACCAAGGAAAGGAAAATGAAGCACCAGAGTAGATTGCCACGAGCAAATCACTTGCTACGTGGACAGGCAAGTCCTTCAGGCCTCACTAAGGATCTCCAAGTTAGAACTAGATCACAACATTATGAAGAATTCAGAAGAGAAAGAAAGAAGAGTTTTCGAAGAGCTTCTGCAGGTTCTGCTGCAGAGCTCCTTAGCTTCACCCCTGCAGCTTCTTCTGGTAGGCTTTTTTCTAAGCTGCTTCGAACAGAAGAATCAGGGGGAAAAAATTGTAACATAATTTTGCTTTGTTTTGTTTTGTTCTGTGGTTTTGGTTGTTCTTAACAGAAGAGTTTTATGAAAAGCCAAGGAAGCAAACCTGTAGAATCCCAAAACATTGTCGTGTTGACAAAGAAACCAGCAGTGAGAAACCAAATGTGCTATCAGAAGAACTGATCAAATGCTTGATAGGAATATTTCTAGACATAAACCAAGCATCACATGATAGAGAAGGATCGGCCGTTGTTCCAAAGCTTGGTCTCTCCTGCATCAACTCTAAAGGCTTTGCTATCAACCAAAACGCATCAAAGCTTGATCCTTATGGGATATTGCCAGATTTAGATGGCAGCATAAGAGACATAGGGCCATACAAGAATCTAATTCAGATCACAAGAAGCTCATTGGATATCAATCGTTTCACGGAATGTAAGCCGGCGCTGAGAAAATTGAGGTTGATTCCTGGTTCTTTAAACAAACAATATATTGTCACTTAAAACATTGATGACCGAAAGGATTCATCTTTATATTTTCTTCTATTTATTTTATGTTGCAGGGTTTTGATGGATCAACTATCTGATGTGGACCTGACATTCTTGACTTATAAGCAGAAACTGGCATTCTGGATCAACATATACAATGCCTGCATAATGCATGTAATATAAAACATCTTGAAGCTTCATTATTAAGCAGAATCAGATAACAATTACATGAAGAAACTTAACAGCTCTCTACTTTTTATCAAATTCCAGGCATTTCTAGAACACGGGTTGCCTTCGACACAGGATAAACAGCTGGCTCTTATGAACAAGGTAGACCATTGCTCTCTCAATTGATCGATCATCAACGAGGTTTAATTCCAGTTCACTTTGCTGATGACCACGAAATTATTTTGGTCCAGGCTGCGCTGAACGTGGGTGGCATAGTATTGAACGCTCTGGGGATTGAGCATTTTATTCTCCGGCATCCAAGCAACTTTGCATCTGTAAGTTAAGACAGTTGTCGGCTACTTTCTAATTTATGCATTAATTCTTCCTGCCCAACATTTTACTCTACAAGCTTCTTTTAAATTAGCTGCTCAATTCTGTTCTTGTTTACAGGATCCTTCATACCAGAAGGAAATGCTCCTATGGCATGCATATGGACTGGGCTATCCAGAACCCAACATCACATTCGCACTTTGCAGAGGCAGCTGGTCTTCTCCAGCCGTAAGTATTTGTACCCCTTGTACCAACGCACTAGGAGTGTATTGCAAGTGTTGTAATGGAAAGGAGTTTTGAATTAAATGAGATTGTCTGAAATGCAGTTAAGAGTCTATACTCCACGTGAAGTAGCGAATGAATTGGAAAGAGCGAAAGTGGAATACTTGGAAGCTTCAGTGGGAGTCACAAGCAAGAGAAAGATTTTGGTACCAAAGCTCCTGAAGTGGCACATGAAAGACTTTTCAGACGACATGGAATCACTTCTGGAATGGATTTACAGCCAATTGCCGCGTTCTGGATCACTGAAAAGATTGATTATGGAGTGCCGAGAAGGAGAAATGAAAACTCCTGTATCAAAAATGGTGGAAACTCAACCTTATGAATCTGAGTTCCGCTATCTGCTGCCCTTTGAAATGACGGTAAGAGAACACCAGAACAAATAACAATCGTCTTTTGGTGACAGCACTTTTGTAAAGGAAAAACAGTCTGGTTTCACAACCTTTGTGTTGTCATAATTTCCACGACTTTGTAACATGGATGTGTTCTATTTGGGTTATATTATTATTCGATTGATAGAGGAGTTTAGACAAATAATACCGAGTAGCATAGACATCGGAAAACCATTAAGAAAAAGAAACTAGACATAATATAATCACATGCAAGTCATTTAATTATAAATAAAATAAAAAGAACACCAAAAATAAATAACACCACCCGAGAAAAAGTAGAGAGTCGATATTGTTCTGCTGCCGTGCTGTGCACCATACAATATAAGAAACAACCGGAAAATTCAGAACAACCGCCATAAATTAACCAACGAAATTATAAAATGCGACAAAATAATTACCAGTATTCGTTTTCACTCCTATTAACGACTAGGTGTTCAAAGAGGATTCGACTAAGAAATTCACAATTCTGTTTAATAGATTTAAGCCGAATACAGTTTCTTCACAATTGACTTTGGCAGAGACCTTCAATGGTTCGGAGCATTTTCCTTCAACGGTAATGGTGATTAAGCAAGGAACGGAGTTGCCCAAGATCTCACTGCTGAACCGCAAGGACAAACCTGATGCATCGTCAAACTTGGCAGCAACCGGCATATCCACAGATACAAGAAAAATATTTGCATTGCTTAGCATCTTTGATGCTAGGCTTTCACATATTACAAGATATTTGTCTTTCAGTAACAAACTCTCATCCGTGTCCTTATCTACCTCCCCAAGGTGGTCAGTGAAGGTGCAGCTGTACAATTACAAGAAATCTAGTCAAGCATATCAAAACATGACAAATGATACCAAGGACAACAGGATTCATGCAGGAAATAAAACGCTAAGAAAAATTATTTTCAGGCTAAGAAAAATAACATTGAGTTCAATAAACAAGAGACCACCTCCTTGCATACTCGAACATTCCTGGTAGACGGGATTCCATTGCTATGAAGGTTTCCATGTCCATTGGAAGGGGTTTTATGAAATATCCAATGTCAGGCCGCAACTTAACAGGAAGCTTCTTGCCATTACAATGTAGGGCCAGCTTTAGAGGCAGTAGATGGTGATGGAAGCGAACCTCAAGTATCCTTTTCAACGTCTGCCCAGGTTCCAGAGATGTAATCTCCTCCATGGGAACTAATGTTGGCAAATCGCTCTGAGGTGTCAAGGAGCTGCAGTATCCAGAGGAGTCAGGAAAATTAGTGTTCAAAGAGGTAAGAAGCAAAATCCTTGTAAAAGTAATTAAGACCAAAGAAACACAGCAAAGACACAGCATCCCGAAGGAAACGCTAACGTGAAAATCTACCTATGTTGAACAGAAAACCAAGCAGGTTTGCAGACTATATTAGCAAAACATGGACCATGACCTGTAAAGTGTACAAAATACAACATCAAATATTCTTCTAAAGGTTGACACAACAACTACCATTGTCATGCAGCATCATAATTGAAATATAAGATACCAACCAATGGTCCCGAAACTGAAGTTCGTTGTGTCACTTAAATTCAGTCAAGTAGATCCCCTCAAATATAAGAGTTTGTTGTGTCACTTAAGTTCGTTGTGTCACTTAAAATATAAAATACTACTTTGAAGATGGATGTGCTCAAAATTACAGCTAATCTCAGAACTCTAACACATCCATTGGAAAGCCAAATGAGCATCTAAATGTCTACCATGAACAACAAAGCAAGATCTTTTTCACTCATCTCAAACTACAAACAAACTAGAAAGACATGCTCAGATTGTCACGATGTCCATACATTTTCCAGGACTGGACTCTGGAAATCCCAGCCAAAGGGTGTGACATTAGATTTGATGCCACTTGCACATGAGAAATGGCACCAAAAATATCCATGGGACCTAGATACTAAAACTTCACAAAACAGTGCCCTTCAACAATTAGACCAAAATTTCACCAATATTGAACCGTTTAAATATATTAAAAAAAAATGAAAATCACCTTGCAGTCGTAGCCAATGTTAGGTCAGCTAAATCTAAGGCTTTGTGAGACTCTTCATCCACCAAAGTTACTTCTGACATGGTTTCTGAAGAGCAGTTCTCAAAGAAAGTTTCTAGACATACAAGTTGAGGAGATATGGTTGAAGCTTCAGATGAAAATGAATAATACACCTTCAAGCCATTTCCATTTGCAGGATCCAAGAGTGTATAGCTTTTAGCTTTAACTTGACGTCCAATATTCCCGATAGAAATTCTTGCTGAAGACTGACGGACTTGAATTTGTTCAGATGCACTCGGGCTTGATGAACCAGGTTGCTCATCCAACCATGACTCAAGAGCCCTCTTTGACATCATTCCCTCCAGATCAGGAAAGCCAGAATGAGAGGCTCCATTCTCATTGCTACAAGCAATTCCAGCATCTGAAATTTGAATCAGTGGATCACAATTTCTATCACCTTCACTTGCAGAATCACCAGTACCACTGTTGTCACTTAAGCCAGGGATAGATTGCTGAGAATCATAGTTTGAACCACTTTCCTCATCCAAAGATCCAGATGTGTCAGGATCATCAGTTCCATTAGAGCTACTGCCAGTCCATTCCTCCCCTAATGCAGTTGTCCTGTCAATCGAGTTTGAGAACTGACCGAGGTCATCACACAGCGAACTACAGGGTTTTGGAAGAGGTTCATATCCCGGAGCTGCATGAAGAACTATTTGCGAAAGAGATCCAGGAAGATAAAACCTGTCATTGATAGGTTCAGAAGCTGCTACGTTTGCTTGTTTCCTAAAAATGCATTCCACGAGTACATGAGGCAGGTCCTTATTTTCTTGTAGAGCATTTGTTTCCTCTGGCACTTGAGAACATAAATTATGTGAAAAAAGTTTCTTAAAGAAACGTGCTCGGTCACGAACATCATAGTTCAGATCACATTCAGCCAGTTCAAGCAGATAGCTGAAAAGTCTTGTAATTGTCCACATATCTCCACCTTTTGCACATAATAGGACCTGTTAGAAAAGAAAGAATAAAGCCATGATTTCGCTTCAGCATCAGAAGGAAACAGCAAAAGATGCACTCTCAAAGAAACATCCTGAATTAACATCTTATGAGGTATTCTGATCTCAGAAGCCAATTGTATTTTTCTAGTCAATACTCCATTCAAGCATTGAACCTTACAATTGATAAAAAAAAGACAATTTTTGCTACCCGCAGTAGCTCTCACAAGCCAGGAGCACTTCAGTTCTCAGAGATCAGAAAAATACAATATACTGCAGAACTTTTACCCAATAAAGCAGAGGTGGAGACCAACATTTAAGCACAGTACATGTGGGAATGGACTAAATATGAAAGCACGGGCACTGCAGAGAAAAAGAGAATCAATTGATTTTTTTACACTACAAACTGACTTTAATAATAAGTACGAATTATAACCAAATGATTGAAACCGTCACTAAAATAAAAAAATAAGGGTAATTTGGGAACGTGGAACAATGAGAAGACCTGAAACACTTTTCTAGTATAATCAAATGCCAGGTTCTTAAGAGTACCTTAATGGTGGTATTGAGAATCTGAAGCTTTGTTTCAACTGCCTCTGATTTGAAGCACCAAGCTAGATACTTGAGTACAGTGGTCAGCATCCTTGGAATTTTCACTCCTACAGAACTGTACTCTCCCACCATCCAAATAATCATCACACGTGCTTCAGGCACCTTGATTGAATCCAAACTACGAAACAACTGAATTATAACCTTCAAAATAAAAGGAGATCACTTATCTGCAACACAAAGCGAAGATACACAAGCAGCACCAGAATATAGAACAAGGGAAAATATATCTTTTTTAAGATAATGTGAAAGCCAAATTTTTTATTCTACTTCTACCCTTTCTAAAGCATTTCTAGGATTCAGGTATTATAAGCATAAAAAAGCCAACTGGAAATGTATAGCAGCAGCTTAACAGATAGAGTAAAAGAGAAGATACCTTCTCATGACAGGATGGATCTTGCTTAATAATTGATTTAATGGAAATTATTGATTGAATCAAAACATCAGCTTCTCCATTCCCAGATTCAATATCACTAGTAAGCAATTCTGCAATTTTGAGCCTTCTCAGGAAAATAAGCAAACAAAACCAGAATAGATCAATACAGAACAAGTCAGTTATGACAGACCTTGTCTAATCAGGGCTAACAGCCCTTCTACACACGTGTTAGCCATTTTCGGAAGCTTTCGTGCACATAAACCTATGGCAGCAACAGTATCTGCAGCAAATCTCCTGTCTGGATCTCTAATATAATCCTACCAACACACTATTAAGATAAGCATGAATCCAAGCACTTGAAACATGTAAATCTTATGTGTGCATGCATGCATACTCTCAGTGCAAGTAAGTGTGTATGTAAGTACATAAAGACAAGTCTAGGAGTTGATCAACAAACACAAAACAGATGTATAAGCATAAAGACATTCACATGTATGTATGTACGTATCCAAAAGTTCCCAGAATGAAGAAATCCATACATAAGGCAGCCAACTTTTTAAAGTAATGAGAAAGAAAACCATGAAAACAGAAAATACTACCTGAAACTCTTTAAAAACAGATGAAATGGATGACTCTGTAACAATAGAAGACAGTATCTCAAGCTTCAAAGCTTTAGATTGATATGAGTCTGAAGAAGATACGAAAAAGTCTTCATAATGTGGCACAAAGAGATGAGGCAGTGCTTTAGCAAACACTTGAATGTTGCAAAGAACCTGCAGCGATCAAAAGTCACAATCATCCTTACCAGTTACCAAATATATACTGAAAATATGGCAAATCCTCAGCAGATTGACCAATATCCAAAATTTAGCGCTGGAAAATGCAGAATGGATTGCCACATATACAAGAATCACAGAATTTTTTAGTTTCATGTGAACCTTCAAAGGACATTCCCCAATATCACACACATCATCTAAAATTTTGACACAGTAACATAACAAAAAGCAGAACTGGGTATAACAACACTCAAAAATCAAAACCATATCAAAATACTACATGCTGATAGACATTTATGGCATTTGTGTATCCAGCTTAGAAAGAAATCCACTTAAATTCTTTTTTCAAATGTGATTTTTGGGAAATAGTTTAAGAACCGCACATTCTGATGTTTAAAAGAACCAAAATATCTTAAGGATTTCTTGTACTCTAATGTTAGGAGCTCAAAAACTAATAGGATTTCTTGTACTCTAGTGTTAGGAGCTCAAAAACTAATCTCTTGAAACTTTGATTTACATAAATTCACTAAAACGGAACATTACAAGGTCTCCTCAATAGAGAGTTATAAATAATGCATATGCGCAAACCAAAGTATGCACCAGAAGATAGGGAATACAAGTTATATATAAAAAATAAATAAATAAATAAAGGAAATACCACATATTTTGAAGCACCAGATGATCTCAAAATGAACAATAGTGGTTTAACAATTCTCTTGACATCCTCCTTTGGAGACATAATCCAGTGTACACCAGCTGCACCAAGTACCACTGCACTATTGTGACTCCATAGCAATGGGGATGTGCACTGAAGTAGGAGCTTCACATCGTCATTAGTCTTGCCAGATGTAAATCGAGCACCATTTAAATCAGACGAACGTGCATTGGTGTCACTTGACCTTGTTAAGTATTCACCTAACCCTTCAATATAAGACCTTGAGACCAAATTTACTAATTCAGAGTCGTATGTCCTACTTGGGATCCCATTGTCTTCGAGTGCAACGTTGACATCAAAAACATCCTTTTCGGAGTGGGAACTCTCTATACAAAGCAAAGAAGACATAATTGATTCTTTTACAAGCCCATGACTGGCAACTACATAACGAAGAAGAATCTCGATCAAGAGTATCTGACCCCACTCTTCCACATCAGGAAGAATTTGGCATAAGTTTCTATAATTTCTCCCAATCAATGTAAAGTTATTTGGACAAATTGAAGCAAATGCAGCAGCAGCAGCTCCAACTACTCCAGGGGAACGATCATTTAGCAAAATCCCCACTATCTGCATAAGATAATGCATTTTATGTTTATCAAGCGAATCAATATTAACAATTCAGGTATACATAATTGTATAATCTTGAATATGCTATACCGGTTCTAAAACATTGCCACTTATGAATGACACAGCAACTAGCAAGTATGAAGCATCCTTTTTAATAAAATATATACTGCTGATTAATTAAAATAAATAAATAAAAAGAAACATTTTCTATGTTGAAGTTAACAAACAATAATGTTAAGGATCTCAAAATTTGAGTCCCAACGCTATGTTCTCCTCATCTATTAAATGATGGATTTCACAACTTATAAAAGTACCTAACCACCATTCGATGGATGAATGTCACATCAGTTGCGGCTCAAATTAAGACTTAAATGTTGGGATGCCTAGAATTGCTCTAAAGTTAAACAAATGGATATTCGCCAGACCTCTTCAATAGCAGAAGTAATTTCCTCTTGTCGTAGTTCATGCAACTTTGGAAGAGCATTGGCGACACATTTTCTAACAAAAACGGATGGATCTCTAGCACACTTTCCCACAGCCACAAGAACAAGAGGTGAAATTACATGTAGACGGATTCCTGCCATGGCACGCAGAGCCCATGCTCTCACCAATGGATTGGGATCCCCCAAATCTTTCTGAAAGCAATTGATCGATAACAAAGCTTCATTGGGGCGCCTAGATAATCAAGAGAACACAAATGCAATTCAAGTGAATCATCTGAAAAAGCTACACAATTTTACATCAAACTGAACAAAAAAGAATCAGCATGAATACTACAAAAGAACATACTTTTCAGCATAATGCAAGAGGTACAAGTAAACCAGCTTCTTTACTTCCAAGGACTGAGATGCAACATTCTTAACCACCTGTCATTTGCAAGTAATTCGAATTATGAAATAAAAGCAAGCAGTGGCAGGGTAACAGAACAACACATAATATGAATGAAACCAAATCAAATAGTCAATGGAGTCAAACCTGAGGGAAGAAATTGGAGACATCGAAGCCTTGAGCAATGAGCGCGAGAAGTCGCTTAAGAGCCTCGCACTTTTCGGAATCGAATCGGCTCTCCAGTAATGCACCGATGTTTACGTCTTCAGGATCGTCGTAGAGGTGAGCATCCGTACCAATTCGGAAAACTAGTGACGACGCCGCCTTGCTTAGTGTCTCTGATGTGCCGGCAAATTGCGGAAACATTCCTTTTTCTTTCTTTTCGCTATCTGCTTTTTTTTTTCCTTTACGAATAAATAATACTTACACGTTGTAATTTGTGAGATGATGAAGTGAAGGTGATTCAAGTCGACCTCAGTTTGTGCCAATTGCGCCGGGTACACCTCCATACTTCAAAAATTATCTCAATACCCTAAAATTTATTTTTGTCAAAATTTTCATCGATACCCTTTAAAAATTGATAAGAAATTACTAAGCTATCCTTATTTTAAAACATTTCAACTCAACAGACAGCACATCTCCCTTCTCTACTGAAGCAAACAAACACTCATCTGCTGCAATCTCCTCTATTATCAAACTCAAACAAACAAACACTGCAATTCCCTCACCGGCATCACCTCTACCGAAACAAACATTCATTCTCCATACATGGTAAATCGAACTTCAACACGAGCAAACTAAGCCTGAGAAGGGGAAGCTGCCACAACTGAGAAAGTGAAGCATAGTTCATCACTACATAATCGCCGGAGAGAGTTGATCATTTGCTGCAAAATTGTCAGAATGTAACTAGTTGAGACAAATAATTCTATGTAATTAGTTTTCTTGTTAATATTCAAGGGAAAAAAACAAAAAGTTAGGGTTTTATATTGAAAAAATAAATTAATTAGTTGTGGGTCTCTCATAACATGTTCGAAAACAAATTTTTAGTTGTTTTGCTGCATGCAAATTGTGAAAAATTAATGGATTGTGCTGATTATAATTTTGTTATGTAACACAAGATTTGGTCGTGTAAGGTTATGTAATATTCAAGGTTGTGTTTTACACGACCTTCATGTATTGCACGATTACATAACCTTCATGTATTGCACGATTACATGACCTTCATGTATTGCACGATTACACGACCTTCATGTATTGCATGTTTATACGACCTTCATGTATTATACAATTATACGATCTTCTTGTATTACACAATTACACGACCTTCAATTCCACATTTTGTTTCTTGTCAATAGAATCTGCACATTACATTTAGTTTAATTAGGCTCACAATAAATTGGAATTGTGCATATACCTTTACCTTGTGAAATGTCATTAGTTAAAGAGATTCTTAATTTCCAATTATAAGTCATGGTAAGTCATGATATGTCTAGTTATGAGTGAAAATATTTTATCACTGCGAATGGTGTTCTTATGTGTATAACATTACATTAATTTCCTATAGCTGATATTTTTTTTCTTAATTGATTTCATAGATTAATTATATGCAGACATTCCTCATGTATGCTTGTATGCTTGGCCAGAGGAAGGAAGCACTTTGAAGATAAAAAAAAAAAAGAAAAAAACTTTTTAAATGGCTGTAATATGTTTAATTGCGACTTTAAAATTACACGAATTTTTCCATTAATCATTAGACTAATTTAGTTCTTTAAAGACTTAATTTGTGCTAAGAATTTATATTTGCTGCTATGCAGAAAATGTCAATGAAAATTATTAAAAAAAGAAGTGAAATTAAATTGGAATCTAAAAAAATTCCACATCATCATTGGTTTGAATTGTAACTGGTGGCATAGGATCATATGTCTTAAGTTTGAACTTCATTGTGATTTCGAATTCCGAAGTATCTATATCAATAACTTCAGTTATCTTCTCCACCAATGCGGCATATGTTGTCGATCGTGGTATCATTATCCCTTTAGCCTTTGAACCTTTGAACTTATACTCGTCATTTTGCTCAATCCATTCACCATTGAAGAGAATAGACACACGTACCAAAACCATATATGATGATACAATAAAAATAATAATATTAAATTTCATATACAAGTAACTACACGACCTACATGACCTACACGACTATATTTCTTACATGACCTACACGACTTACACGACTATATTACTTACACGACCTACATGACTAACTATATGACGTACACGGTATCAAAAGAATGCACGACTCGAAATATTTTTTGCCATAAATAAGTTATATTGCTGAAAAAAATAATTAAACAACCTACATTGCATATATTTCTACGTATAAGAAAAAATGGTGAAAATAAAACATTGTAATGTGAGGAAAATTTCTAAATTTTCCTAAAAATTAAAAAATTTAAAACCCAACAACATTAACATATCTTATTGGGTTGTTTAATAAGCAATGCACCTTTAAAGAAAGAGTGGGTGTTAAAGAAATGAATATATAATTGTATTTGTGTAAGAAGTTATGAGAGATTTTGAGAGATTCTAAGAGATTTTGAAAGAATCGGCAGCAAAAATAGATTTAGGTGAAAGAAATGAGGAAAGAAATATGAAGAAAATTCATTGAGTGCATTTGATGCATTCATTAAGGGTATTCTCGACTTTGTTCACATTTGTTAGGGTATCCATGAAAACAAAAAAGGGAGAGGGTATTTAAATAATTTTGAAACTATTAAAGGGTATTTAATTAAAAACCCCCTCAGTTTCAGTTGTGAATGAACGAATCAGCGAGGAACGGAGAATGAGATGATGCGTTCTGTTTGGTAAGTTGGAGAAGCACGCCCGGATCGGGGAAAGGATGCCATTTCTCTCCGGGTTTGGATATTTTGGTGGCTGCTTGCTGAACTGGATTGGTGCATACTGGTGGGTCCAATGGTCGACGGTCCATTCACTTAAAACTCAAGGCTAACCCATTTTTAGCCCAACGACACGAAGCTCGTCGCTGGCCCATAACCAGAGAACTTGTTTTGGTCAAAAGTCAAAACACAGAGATAGAGAACACAAACTACGATACTGTTGTTGCTTCTGCATGTTGGCTGTTGTTGCAGTCTTGCAGAAGAGAATCTATTTACTATTTACCACGGCTCGATATTAACTCAGTTCCTCCAGCGCGTGCCCAAGCTTAGCTATTTTGGAAACAAATTATTGAGCCTATCATTTAAGACTCCTTTTTATAAAACTTTTTAAATATAGTTTATTTAATTAAAATTTTTGTCATTAGAGTTTTATAAGTGGGATATCATCAACAATAATTTTAATTGTTAGATTGATAAGAGGAACTTTTATTAAAAGTTATTAAATTATTTGAATAAGTAAGTTTTTTAAAGTTATACCATTAAAAAATGAAATAAATTTATTAAATAAGTCAAAGAATAAAATTGTAAAATATATTTTAGATAAAAGTTAAAAATTTAAACTTTTCCTAGTCGAGACAAAATAATTTATTTAATTTTTAAAAACTTTACTCAAAAGACAACCAAACAACGATTAAAATTTTAAAAAGAACTTATAGAATTAAATAAATACTTATACCATTAGATAAGTTATAGATAGGCACTAATTCAAAGAGAAACTGAAACATATCATTTGAATCAAGACAATAAGTGACCAAAATATTATTAAAATACTTTAAAATAAAATAAAATTTTAAATATTTTGTGTTTAATAAAAAATTACATATATTTATTTAGGTGTGTATTTCTATTTTTTTCATATCACACCTTCTCAAAAAAGTGAGGTGAAATTTTACTTCATTATCATATTTATTTTCAAGTAAAACTCAAGGTGTTTGGGTCTTTTAATAATTTCAAGAATTTTGTCATGCACATGAATCAATATTATTTTTTATTATAATATTTAAACATGAATATTAAACTTTTTAAATCAATTAAATCTGTTAAATTTTTATCAATTAAGAGCACAACAATATAGCAAGAGAAATATATATATATAAAAAAAAAAGCAAATAAGAGATATAACACTTAGAAAAGAATTTAATTCAATCTCAAGTATATACAAATAAGGAGATGAGCTCTTTTTTTACAGTCACATAACCATACGAATGAAATAAATGTTTAGTAAATAAATATATAATTAGTCATATATGCTTATAAAATAGTGAAATTTCCGAAAGATGAAAAGTTGTTTAATGAGACGTTAAATGTTAGTTTGATTAACATTCGCGTAAATTATAATTATTCCATAATAAAATCATAATTTTAAGCTATTTGACTTATTTAATTCTAGAAATACATCTTACAAAGAATATAAATGAATTTAATAGTAAAAATAGCAATTAAATGGAACATTTCCAATAATAATAATAATAATATAGAGGGGGGGGGTGGAAAAACACCTGAAGAGGCTGGTGGCGTGCGCGTGAGAGAGCGCAACGAGCATCTGAAGGTAGGGAGACCGAGTCGCAGCTCACAGAATCCAACACACTGAAACAGTAGTGAAGTCAGTGGCAGCTTTAACAGAATCAGTGAAAACCCTAGACCACCCTAGTGTGTTTGAGTGTGTGGCTCGCGCTCTCTCTCCCTCTCCCTCTCTCTCTATGTCTGTCAATTGTCATAACTAATTACACCAAATTCTATCAAATCAGATCTCACAAATGCATAATCTTTTAACCGCTCCAAGCTAGTGCTAGTTACACAGCCCTGAGCTGCTCAACCTCCAACTCCAACTCCAATTTTGAGTAAGTCAGCGTCTCTCTCACTCTTATTTTAGCTAAATTCGTTTTAAATTCATGCATTTTTGTCAAAATGTACTCAATTTCATGTTATTTTGGAAGACTGTCAGCTCGTACATTGCAATTCAGCTAATTCCAGTATTAATACTATTATTTATTATTATATTTTTAATGTTTTTCTTCGTATTTCAGCTGATTTTAGTAAGTTTCTTCAAACCCATTGAAAAAACGCTTTTATTTTTCTAATTCATATTTTTAACATTATAATCTACTCATTTGGATATTAGTTTTGTTTATTTGTTTTTAAATACTTTTCTATTTTTTAAAATTTTTTTACTCTCTTTTGATTTAGCTCACTGTAAATATAGTTATTTGTTAATTCGCTATTTAGGAAGGAAATTTTAGTCAGTGCAGGTATGTGTCTATGTCCAATGTCTATTGATTTTTTTTTTCCTTTTGCTATTTATTTTGGTAACTTTAGATTATTCATGTGATTATTGGAGTTATTTCCACAATGACATTGCTATTATTCAACTTGCAAGCATTGCCCAAATGTTTCGTCTTTTTATTAAGAAAAAAAATGTATTCACTTTATTTGCTGGGCAGGTAGTGGGATCAGTGAATGATCATTCTATATTGCGTTGTTCATGTGGAATGTTTCTGTGAAGTTTTTGTATTTTTGTCTCACGATGATTTAATTTATTCACTTGATGGAAAATTTTGCTTGCTTTATTCATACTTTTCCTCTAGTACGAAAAGTTTTGTCTAGGGCAGTTTAGATGGTTGTTATTTAGAATTCCTTGTATATTCTAGTGAATTCTATGGTAAGTTGTTCTTATGCTTTCAATCTCCTCCCTTGGGGAATGACTTGATTGAATGATTTTATTAATTCTTTATGGAGTTTGTGTTTTATATTTAATGGCATTAACATAAAATCTAAAGAATGTAAATTGTCTGGATAAAATGTTGTCATTTTGTTTCTCGGTTCCTTAGGCTCTATGTGCGCAGAACTCAGTTCTCAACTATATTGTAATTCAGGTGCCGTCTGAGATTCAACACGAAGTTCAATGGAACACAGCTCAGAAGAGGATTCAGACATAAGTGAATCTGAAATGCTCAAGTACGAAGATAAATCTTACAAAAAATTAAAGAGTGGAAACCACAGTGTGAAAATCTCAGATGAAGCTTTTACTTGTCCATACTGTCCCAAGAAACGAAAGCAAGAATACCTTTATAAGGATCTCCTTCAACATGCTTCTGGGGTGGGCAATAGTACTTCAAATAAAAGAAGTGCAAAAGAAAAGGCAAATCATCTAGCTCTGGCAAAATACTTGGAGAAAGATCTACGAGACGCAGGCAGTCCTTCAAAACCTGTGAATGAGGGTGATCCTCTGACTGGTTGTAGCCATGATGAGAAGTTTGTGTGGCCTTGGACAGGTATTGTTGTGAATATTCCTACTAGAAGGGCAGAGGACGGGCGGTCTGTGGGAGAAAGTGGATCCAAGTTGAGGGATGAACTGATTAGGAGAGGGTTCAACCCCACAAGAGTTCATCCACTGTGGAACTTTCGGGGCCATTCAGGATGCGCTGTTGTAGAATTCCACAAAGATTGGCCAGGGTTACATAATGCCATGTCCTTTGAGAAAGCTTATGAGGCAGATCATCATGGAAAAAAGGATTGGTATGCTAGTAATCAAGAAAAATCTGGTCTTTATGCGTGGGTTGCCCGTTCTGATGACTACAATTTAAAAAACATCATTGGAGATCACCTGCGCAAGATTGGAGACCTTAAAACCATTTCTGAAATGATGGAGGAAGAAGCTCGAAAGCAGAATCTTCTTGTTTCTAATCTGACAAACATGATTGAGGTCAAAGACAAGCATTTGGAAGAGATGAAGGAAAGATTCACTGAGACTTCGAACTCTGTTGAGAAGTTAATGGAAGAGAAAGATAGGCTTCTTCAGTCATATAATGAAGGTCGGTTGTCATAGAATTTAATAATTATCTAGAAATAATCATGAATATCCTAGGACATTAAGTAATTAATTTTTTAGCCATTCTATTTTTATCACTATATCTTCTTTGACCATTAGGAAGAGTACATGAGATTCTTTTCTTTTGAATGTTACATGTACTTGTTATTTTTGATACCATGAAATTGTGGTATCATTCACTTATGCCCTTCTTTTTATAAATTCAAAGAGATAAAGAAGATACAACTTAGCGCACGAGACCACTTTCAGAGAATTTTTACTGACCATGAAAAACTCAAGTTGCAATTGGAGTCTCAGAAAAAAGAGCTCGAGTTACGTGGCGAAGAACTGGAAAAGCGAGAGACGCAGAATGAAAATGACAGAAAAATTCTGGCCGAGGAAATTGAAAAGGTACTGATGCTGTTACTTTGAGTATTTGTTTTTTGGTCTTATATGTCATGTCGGAAAAAGCTAAAAGGTGTGGTTGTAAACAAATTTTATTCTCTTCTAGAATGCCATGAGAAACAATTCGCTTCAATTGGCTTCATTGGTACAACAGAAGGCTGATGAAAATGTTAGGAAGCTAGCCGAAGATCAGAAGGTTTGTCTTCCTTAAATGCTCTGGTTGTAACCACAATTCATGCATATCAATTACTCAAAGCCAGACAATAGATGACTATCATTGCAACTTTTAATCTCATACAGAAGCAGAAAGAAGACCTTCATAACAGAATAATTCAACTGGAAAAACAACTGGATGCAAAACAAGCACTGGCACTGGAAATCGAGCGACTGAAGGGCTCATTAAATGTGATGAAGCATATGGGAGATGACGGTGATATAGAGGTTCTGCAAAAGATGGAAACTGTGCTTAAAGATTTGAGAGAAAAGGAAGGAGAACTTGATGATCTGGAAGCATTGAACCAGACTCTAATCATAAGAGAACGCAAAAGTAATGATGAGCTGCAGGATGCTCGTAAAGAATTGATTAATGTGAGTATTTGTTCTTCCATTAGTCTAGATATCTACTCCAGCAGTTAGCCGTATGATTTCCATTTAGATGGTTCCCCTAATCTTGGGAAGCTTACAAATCGTGACAATTTTTAATGTACTCTTGACCTCTTTCTATTTCTGAATTTATTTCACTTACCCGAACTGATCTTTCACAGTACTGCAGATGATAGATCTGAACTGAAGAAATGAATTTGAATAGATCACTGTGCTGTATCTGTTCTTGTGCTATTAGATAATTATCTGTAATTGATGGGAGAAATAAGTGAGGTGACTCAGTAACTCATGAGTGAATGAGAAAATCAGAAAACTCTAGGTTTTAAATTATGATTATGCTGGAAGGATTTTCACTGTCAGTAATTTATGTAATTGCCTTCTTTGGTGTATGATGAGGTCCAATGTTCATCTTTAAATGATTTGTGAATGCTGGTTTAAGACTTATTATTGGTTCTTTAAGTCTGCTCAATGCTTTTTAACCCTCTCTACAAGTTTCCCTAGCTTGTGAGGATGCTGATCGACTCTTTTCATAGGCCTTAAAAGAATTAGCAGGTCGTGCTCATATTGGTCTCAAGAGAATGGGAGAACTTGACAATAAACCTTTTCTTGAAGTAATGAATCGAAAGTATAATGAGGAAGAAGCGGAAGAGAGAGCTTCGGAATTGTGCTCATTATGGGAGGAGTATCTTAAGGATCCAGATTGGCATCCCTTCAAAGTCATTACAGCTGAAGGGAAACATAAGGTGTGCATTTCATTGATCTCAAAATTTGATTTGTCCATGTTCTAAGTTATTTTTCTATTTATTTCCTTAGGTGTTTAGCAGAGTATCTCTCCAGAATGCTGGAATTGATTTTCCAAGCATATTAGGGAACTTTTATTGTGTTGTAACACTGTACTTTTATTTTCAAGCATTTGAGAAGAGATGAAACTGTCAGAGTACTTGTATCATAGTTTCAAAGTTTTAGTGATCTCTCTCTCTCACAGTGTTCCGTGTATTTTCAAACAAAATGCACAAAAACATTTGTACCGAACTCTTCTTTGTATATATTTGCAATGATGATTGTTCAAATTTGTCTCTTGTTTCAAAAAATTCAGCAGTTGGACATTGTTATGGCTGTGCATTTCATTTATGTTGGTTCTTGACATGCTTTGCCTGGTTAAATGTATTTATGGATGGATATCCATGTCTTAGATGGCAAAGTGTGCTTTGATATATAATTATGAAGAACTGCTCTGGTGAATTTAATGAGAAAAATATTTGATTGGTCCAAATTCAAGATATATTTTAATTTTCTTTATATGCCTTTTCTTGTCCAACATCACTTTCCTTCCCTTTAAATGTGCAATAGTTTTCATAAAGTATGCTACTCATTCAGGAAATAATAAACGAAGAAGATGAAAAATTGAAAGGTCTGAAGAAAGAAATGGGTGAAGAAGTGTACATTGCAGTGACCACAGCTTTGGTAGAGATCAATGAATACAATCCAAGTGGGAGGTATATAACCTCGGAGTTGTGGAATTATAAAGAAGGGAGAAAGGCTACTCTACAAGAGGGAGTAGCATTTTTAATGAAACAATGGAAATTATTAGTTCACCGCAAGGGAGGCATCGCTTGAAGGTTTGCATGTTTCATTTTAAGTATTATACGGTGACCAAAAAAAACTAAATGTTTTGACATTATTTTCATACTGACTTTGGTTACAGGAAATGAATTTTTTCATTTGCTCAAATGGAGCTTTATACCTGGAAACTGGGGAGGTATAGCGAAAGCCCCATTGGGTCATGTAAATTATTGTATCGTGTAATGGGATTTCTTTAAATAACTATATTCATGTTTAGCATGTATCTCTGAAACTCTATGGTGGTATTGGGAAAAAAGTGTAGGTGAAAGAACCATCTGACTGTAAATTTAATCATTTTATTTTTCATATGCTGATTGTTAATTTAATCCAAAAAGATGTTAAAATTTGGACAATGAAGCAGAGGCAAGGATTTGTGTTTTGTTCTCACCTACAAGATTCTCATTTTATGCTTGTCGATGCTTATTAATCGTGCAGAACTCTACAATTACTTGAGTTTGATTAATCAATAATCTTGGACTTGGGTATTTTGGGAAGTGATTGTATATTTATTTGCTTTGAGTAACATTTTGTCCAAACAAAATCACTATCGTTTTTTTACTTTGCAGGTTAATTTTACCTTATCCTTATTTAAATCTATACATTTTAAGCCGCTTCCAACTTGTAGTCGGAAATTGATCAATTTGCCCCTCTTCAAAGGGGTGGTGAATTTTGCACAAGTAATTCAATCTTGAGTTCTTTATTTACAACTGATACTAATATATGATGAGCACTCATTTGTATGCACTCTATGTAGTTGTCTTTTACCCTCTGCGGTGGGTAGAACTGAAGTCTTTTTCCTCTGCTGTTAAAACAATTACACGAACTATTAAATGGGTTAACAGTAAGCCGAGGACTTGCGTGAATAATAGTTTGAAAATTAGGAAGGACTTTATTAACGAATTCTTAAAAAGAGATGGTTGTTCAAATTTTAGATTAATGTAGGGACTTCGATGTAAATTAATGTCAAAAAAGTTTTGCCCGTTCAACTGAGCAGCTCAGTACTGGCGCTCTGAAAAAGACTCAGCTTAGTACTCACTCGCACACCATTCTTGTGCTTGTGCTGCGTTTCACATGTTCATTCAGCATTTTGATTTTGAAAGTTCCAATCTTTTAATCTACTCAAAGGTCAAAGTTCTTCAATGTAAGCTCAGTTGCCCAATCTTTAACGTTTTTTGTGTCTTAATTGGCCTTTTCTTTTTATGCATGTTAAAGAAATGTGGGTTTGTTTTCATGGGTTTCTAATTTCATTGCTTTTTCGAATTTTAATGGACCAAATGTTGATGTATGTGAACAATTATAAATATAATACGTGATTTGTCATGCTTGTCTGTAACAGATACATATTGTAGGCATTTTGTGAGCCTGCTTTTGGCGTTGCCAAAAAAGTGCTTCCTATGTAATCATATTTTCATTATGCGCCCAAAATCCCTTATAGACTAAATATGTAAAAGGTTAATGGTTATATGAACCGATCCAGAGGACAAGTTCTGACGATGGGTTTTATTGGTAAGGACCAAGGGTAAAAGAGCTTTTTATGCTTATGGAAAAGCTGTTAACAGAATATTTTTTAGACTTCCTACAAAATAATAATAGTTTTACTCTTATTTTCACATACATGAAGAATTGCACTTAAAGTTGATGACTTCCTGTTAACAATATAATAATGCCGATATCTAGTTTTTTTTTTCTTTTTTTCTCTTTGCTGATATCAATTTTTACTTTTCTTTTCTTAATATCCATTGATCCTTTTAACCACTTTCTGTGAATTGAAGACTTAATATGGACAATCCAGATTGTGAAGAGGAGATGAAGAATGTCAGCCAGCTCACGAGTCTTAAACAGGGAATTGACCACAAAAACCAGCAGTTGTTTAAGATGGAACATAAGTTGAATGAGGAAAATGCAATGATTCGCAAACAATCTGCACGGTAGATTACTCAAAGAAAATGTTAAGTCTTCCTCTTATTTCTATATACTTGAAGAATTGCACTTAAACTTGATAACTTTCTGTTAAGATACAAATGGTGATAATCATCCTCTTCTTCTTCTTCTTTTTCTTTTCTTTTTAATGTATGCATTTAATCCATATAGTTAATTGCTTATGTATTGAAGAGTTGATATGGATGATCAACGATATGAAGAGGAGCTGACGAAAGTCAGCCAGCTTGCAAGCCTTAAACAGGAGATTGATTCCAAGAACCAGCAATTGTCTGAGATGGAACAGAAGTTGGATGACACATCTGCAGTGGCTCGCAAACTTGTCATTGGCCTTATGGAGAAGCTTATGAAAAGTGACAGAAGATCATTGGAGTTTGAGCATATGTATTATGAGTATGAGAAGATGTACCGTGAGAGATCCGCAACTGTGGAACAGTTGATGAATGAGAAAAGGAAACTTAAAGAAGAATATATTGAAGGTATGTTTGCAAGTAATTGTTGATGTTTAGAGATATTGATCTGTAAAGTTCTCTTTATCATCCCATCTATTCTAGAATCAGACTCAAGCAATGCAGCCTTATGGAGTTACATCTTCCTAGATTAATAAAAGATTAAAATTGCCAAGCATTTAGATTGATTTTACTATCCTTTGTTTGGACAGTATTTTCTGAAAAATGCTAAAGGAACTGGCTGACAGAGTGCAGATAGAAACAACAGTGACATGTGCCCACTTTATCTGTAGCTATTAAGTGACTAAAAAATGTTTTTTTCTGTCTGAATATCACTGCTTGTATTTTCCAGACTTCATTCAACTGGTCCTTTCACATATTGTGATCATAATTTGTCAAAAATCAGAAAGGAGAAGTCCATCAATATCAAGCTGCAGATGTATCAGAAAAAAGAGCTTGAGCAGCGAACCAAAGAATTGGACGAGTGCAAGGCCCAGAATGATTTGGAGAGGAGAAGGTTAATGGATGAGATAGAAGAGGTTTGTAAAAAATTTCTGTGCCTGAGACATTCTTGGAAATAAGTCATTTCTGTTTATATCTACAATTATAGCAATTACTAATACTCTTTCAGTTATTCCATGCAATGTCAGAATATTGGCCTGTTCACTTTTCAGTATCGTGGGGAGCCACTGTGTGTGTACAGCATGAATCACGCTTGCTTAGCTGCTTGTGACTTACTTTCAGTTACCTGCATTTTAATTATCTAATATTGCTTATTTGTAGCTTCTATTTTTCTCCATTCTTTCCTCTATATTAATAGTTATTGATGCTTTATTCTGAATCTGAAAATGAATTATTGCTTGAATTTTTATCATAATCATAAAGATGAAATTCTGTGAAGCAACCCACCATTTGGATTATTACTGATGCAGTTAAAAAGGAAGTTGCAAAATCAAAATCCCTCAGAAGATGCTAGCAATTTGAAGGCTCAGATCTCAGCACTTACTAATCAGTTAAAGGAAAAAACAGAAGAGTTAGAGGAATCACAAAACCTGAACAATGTCCTTACAGTGAAAGAGTTGACCACCAGGAAAGAGTTGCACAATGCTCGCAAAGAGTCAATAAGTGTATATTAGTTCAATTTTCATGTGTTACTCAGTAAAATTTGAATTTATGCTATCATTTTCTATAAATTATTTTCTACTTGGCTAAAATGCATCTTCAGTCAAGTAGTAAATATTAGATGCTCAATAAGTTTTGGCCTTACAGGGTTTGTTGGATATGTTGAATAATCGCTCAACTCTTTTAGTTAAAAGAATGGGGGAGATTAATAGAAAAGCTTTTGATGATATGTGCTCAGAGAAGTACTCCAATGGAGACTGGCAGGAGATATCTGCTGAGCTGTGTTCGTTGTGGGAACGATATCTGGGGGATTCTAACTGGCATCCTTTCAAGCGAGTGAAAAATGGAGGCATATGGCAAGTATGTATATTCCCCTATTTACCCATACCATTCTGAAACTTTAACATGGGTCTGAGAATATAAACAAGTGCATGATTGGTGGAAGGAATTTCTTTTTTTCTTTTTTTTTTTGAAAGGAGATCAGTGGAAGGATTTTGATTGAAAAAATATAACTAAAACAAGGATAGAGGGAAGAATTTTTAATTGGAACCAGTCTTGTACCTACAAGGTGGATGAGCTAGATAGTCATTGGCTTGCTATGCAAACCATACCATCATTAAGTTCTTACATTGCCTGAAATGCCGACAATTAGGTGACTCCTAGCTATTCTGTTGGAAAAAAATATATAATTAAATAGGCAAACATTCAATGAATGAGTGGTTGAAATCATTCTTACTTGACAAGTTTATAGGGCCAGGAGTAGTCACTTGCCTGACATCATGAATTCAAAGAACGAGAGTAGTGGGGGAAATAGTATTTTGTCAACTGTTTGCTGGGTCAGGAAGCTACCAGAAAAAATAAAGACAAACTCACAAACAAAAGAAAAACAAAGCAACGCAATTCAAATCTTCCCCTTTATTTAGCTATCGATGCTAGGTTCTGTGCCATTTTTCCCTCCAACAACTGGTACTGTGAATAACACTATTTTGGACCATATTATACTGCAGCTTGTACTGGAAATATTTCATGTTGACTTTGAGAAAAGGAAACAAAAGGGAAATAGAAAAATGAGTTGACAGATGAGTAGTGTGCATGGGCTTGGAAAGATGAGTAGTGTGCATGGGCTTGGAAAGATGAGTGACAATATATGAAATTGTTAGCCTTTAGTGAATTGAACTCCTGCTATTATAATCTCTTGTTAGGGTTCAAGAAGGATTGAAGATAACTAGATACCTTTGAAAGACTATGAACCTTTTATTCTAAAAAAATTGACTAGCTCCAAATGCGCCTTGCATAAAATTAAAAGTATAATTTTCTAGAATGTATCGTGTGAGGGGAAGAACTTGCCTTGCTTTCGGGAATTTGGTCGCCACCAAGCAAAACTTAATATACAGTGTAAAACTTCAGACTCTGAAGTTGTTTAAAATTCTTAACTGTTTATTATCGTAAGCTCAATGAACAATTTACTAATTATGTTGCATTGAAGCAAACCTAGTCATCAGTCTTCACAGATGCTGCAGCAAAGACAGTGGAATAATTTTGTTTGCCTGAACCACTTATCAGAAATATGTGTCATATTTTGATTTAATTCCTGATAAATGCAGGAAATAATAGATGATGAAGATGAAAAATTGAAAGAACTGAAAAATGATCATGCTGAGGTATATGAAGTTGTAACCAATGCATTGCTGGAATTGAATGAATATAATCCAAGTTCACGGTATCCTGTCCCTGAGGTTTGGAACAAGAAGGAGAGGAGGAGAGCCACCTTGAAAGAAATTATTCAATATTTATTCTCGAAATCAAAGCGACCTAAGCGTAAAAGAAGTTAAACCTAATGCTGGCACCAAAATGTAAGTATATGTAGTTAATTAATGTCTACTTTGGACTTGCATGTTCACTTCTAATGGCTAAGAATTATTGTTTTGTTTAGATCTGCAGTTTTAAGTATCATTAGAAGTAAAATTTTACTGTAGTATTCGGAAATTACAAAAATATCTGGAACTTGAGACGTGTAACTGCTGGTGAGCTAATAAAGCTGCAGTTAGATCAACATTTGGCATCATGTTAGGTCAATGTGCCATAGAAAAACGTATATGTTTCTACTCATATTTGAGGAGGTTATTCTTTAAATGAATTAGCTGTGTTGCCCAAGTGAATTACAGAACATTAGATTGGTCCTATGAAGAGAAGTGAAGAGAGCTACAGAAACAATAAAGAGTAGCAATTATCTGAAGTGAAGAATAAATGAGATTAAGAAAGATGAAAAGAAATAAGTTAAGCTGGATAGTTAATGCATTGGCCTACGCTGGAATCGCTTGGTTTTGTGTCATGCTGTATGTGAATAAAGGCAATGAATGGCTGCTGCCACTTGGTTGGATTTGAAGGCAAGGCCATTCAGGCTGACAACTGAAAATCTTAAAGTTAGTTTTGAATTCAATTTTGATGCAGATCACTGCAAAACTATGTAACTGCTTCCTAGGATTTTTGGTCAATTATGTTCTACTAACTTGTCATTTTTATCCAGGTGGCGACTCTGCCAGAAGTTGCACATTTATTGGGCAGAAAGCTTAACAAAGGAGAAGCAACGCTAGTATAAACTAGAAAGATATAAAGACCTTTCACCTTTCAATTAAAACATCAAGTATATAGGCATTTTCCTGTTTTAAGGGTCGCAGAAGATTTAGATGGGATTTTTCCTAGTTAACCTGCTTCTTTTGTGCCTGAATATGCTTTCCAGTGCAGGCAGTAGCATTCTATATAATACGACTGATGTGCAAATGCAGATAGCACGTATAGTCTTGTTAAGACTTGAAGCTGAACCTGTATGTGCTTGTAGCTAAAGATTGTTTTCTGCTAATTGCCATGCTGTGGATATTGATGACGCTAGTGTTTTCCAAGATTGTGTAAGCTCTTTTGGATATTTCGTTGACTCATAGCCGTGCCGTTCCCATGCATATGCGTATGAATATTGGTCTCCAAAACTTATAGTTGATTGATGCTCCACAAACAGCTAATGAATTAGTAGTATAGTGCTGTCTGGTAAGCATACCTGCACCACCACTTCCCCGTTGAAAAATCTCAAATTCTCGAAAAAAAAAATCCCATGTAATAATATACCCAACGGTTATGAATATATATTGTTTATCTCCCACTTTATTGGTTGATATATTTTGTAAATAAATAAATATAGAATTCGGTTCTGCTCTGCAAAATCAGTAGAGAAGCTTTGTAATTCAAATGGCCGGTACGGAGCAGATGGAGAAGATGGCCGGTGATTGTTCTCCTCTCAATTTGTTCGTAAACTGGCACTGGAATTGAAATACAAAAATCCGAAAAGTCGTTGGCTATCATATCGTCTCGGCTTTCTCCTCTCAAATTGGCTTCTTTCATTTGAAAGAATAAGAAAACCATTATTTGCATGACTTGTTTCTCTTGGTCTCGTTTTGTTTGGGTAAAATATTAACTCTCCAGTAAGGGTGGGCACTAAACGGCCGGTTCGGTTATGTTTTTAAACCGAACTAAACTAAATTGAAACTGATTGGTTCATAAATATATGAGCCGAATACAAATCGAATCATAGATTCGATTCGGTTTGGTTTAATACTATTTGCTTTAAGAATTTTGATTATTTTTCTTTTATATTAACTAAAATTTTGGATTTTTTTACCTAAATTTGAATTTTTTTTTCTTAATTCAATTCAATTGTAACCATTAATATTGGGTTAAAAATAGAATAGGCGCAGCGAAGGGCCAAATAAATTTGGTCCCTATTAAACCTATGAAGAGATGGACTGCGTTTATCCTAGGTGGAAAGATTTTAAGGCCGAAAAGTTCTGAGAATAAACTTTATAGGTTTGAAGGACAAGCCACTTAAGATAAACCTTCTAAATTCTAAGGTTTTTATGATCCCAAGATCTTAGGAAAACAACTTAATGGTGTGTTTATTAATCAATAATCGGAATTGATTGAAATCGGAATGGAGTGGAATCAGAATAAGAAATGAGAATCAGAATAAATTATTTACTTTAGTTGTGGGAATTTGAATAAATAGTTACAAGTTACTAAACGGTCCTTAGTTTATTATTGTCATAACAACAACAACAACAACAATAATTATTATTATTATAACATTAATAATAGCAATTATTATTATTATTATTATTGTAAACTATTATAATTATTAATCATTATAATTAATATTAATAACAAAATTACTATAATAATAATAATCATCATAAAATGAGAATTTTAAGATTTAGGTGGAGGTAATATGGTTAATTCAGAGAATGAGATTCTCATTCCCATCTCCTCCAATGGGAATGGGAACTCTAATAATCGTTCTCAATTTTTATGTAGGACTCACCACTTTCATTCCCATTCAATCTCTTATTTAATTAAGTAAATACATCATGTATTCTCATTCCTTGATTCTTATTTTCATTCCTAATAAGTAAACATCGCATAAGATTAAAATGCTTCCTCCTTTGATCCGTAGATAAGCTTGCATATTCATGTATCAATTAGCATAGGCACAAGAAGACAAGTGTTGCTAAATGACATAAAAATAATGACATTTGTCATTAAAGTAATTAGAACACAAGTCAAATCAATTTGACTTATAAATATATACGTTCTATTTTTATTGAAAGATGAGAAAAAACTTATTCAAGAGGGGAAATGTTGATTTTCTCTCTCTAAATTCATATTTCCAAAAATTCAGTGACTACCTTGACCATTAGATAGTTTACATCGGTGAAACTAGCCCTCTGATCGTTTTCTTATGTTTGTAAAGTATCATCGAAAAAAGATATCCTCATCTACTAAGGAAGTGGACACATAGGAGAAAATTTAAAGGCCCAGTAAAATTAGTTGAAAGGATTAATTCATTATTGCTGGATCCAATAAAGAGAAAGCCCAATTCTAAGAGGGTCATTCTTAGTTGGAATTATCACCTAGTAAGTTGGGATAAAATTTACATCATAACTACCATTAATGATTTACATAAAAATATTAATGTAGAAAAATTTATAATAAATAAATATTATTCTTATAGATAAATAATATTTTTTTAATTTTAAGCAGTGAACTGATCAATTCTTTAATTCGATTTAATTTTAAATCAAACTAAATAAGAACCAATTAGTTCTTAATCTTTTCAACTATTTGATTTTTTAACTCGGTTTGATTCTACAAAACCGAACCGAATGCCCACCTCTTACTTCTTATATTATCCAGTCATAACGACAATTAAAACATTTTGCTCCGAAGTAGCCAAGAAGTGACATGTCGTCCTCATATCCAAGAACCGTACGACAAGAGTTGAGCAATGGAGGTCATGGATCATTAGAAATAATGGGCTTGCAGGATATAACCCTAGCCTACCATTCCTCCATCCTCTTCCTCTATATAAAACCTCGTCCGCCAAAACCCTAGTAGAAAAGAGTCTTCTTTTCGCACATCGAACGGCTTGGTCATCTAATCTAAGAAAGCTTCAAATGAATTTCCTCTCTGATTTCTGAAATTTTGTTTTCTTTGTTTTTGTTGTCACTATTTCAGTGATGGAAGGGTTGTGGGCAATGATTACAAAGAGAGAGGACTCGAGTGGGTTCAAAGTTTTACGAAAACAAGAAATAAAAAACCCAATTCAATTTTGTTGGAGAAAATTCTTTTTTTTCCCATTTTCGATTTGGGTTTTTTTTTTTTAACCCACATTGAAAGATATTATAAAATTCTTTTACACTTGATATGAGCCCCGTGATTTTCTCTTGTTACTTGCTTAGCATTTGTTGTGTTTGTTGCGAGAAAACGGATTTTGATTCTGATTTCTCGCTTGAACAACGGTGCAACATTGAAAGCCTGGCCACTAGTTGGTTTTCTAGTAACAGATTATTCTGTTTTCTGGAAGTAAGCTAGTGATCAGGCAGCGGCCAGACAACCGTAGTGATGGATCCACAGATGACAGGTTTTTTAATCCTGTTTTTATCTACTGATTCCATCTCACATTTTCTTCTTCATTTACTTATCTTTTGGGCGGGGCTGTAAATGTTCTGCGATTTTAGTTTAGACGGCCTTGATTGAAGAGAATAATGCAATCTGCTACTAGTAGATAGTTGATGCAGTTGCCATTGCTTGAGGGTGGTACCTATTAGTATTGCTGAATCAGTGGCTTGATCAGTTCTTAGCTTTGTGCAAAGCAAACGCCCGTTGAGAGTTATTGTGTGGTCGTTTTGGTGCTTGGGTTAAGTGGTTCCAGTGTGCAGTGTGTTGAAGCTCTGAATAGAAGTTGGATTTGGAATAAGCAAACCAAGCTAACCCTTTGATTCTGCCATACTTGAAGAGCTCAACGGCAACAGTGACCATCTTGGAGGATTCCTCATCAAACAATGACCTTAGCAAGAATGGTTGGAATAGTTTGGCTGATTTGAAATCCCATGGTTGAACTTGTGCTTGTGGGTTGCAAGCTCAAGTGTAATGTTGACAAAAGAATAAGCATTCCCAGTTACAATATAAAGCAACCTAGGCATTCTTGATGCGATTTCTTTGCATTTTTTGCTAGTAATTTGAACTGAAACCTTCATGGACTCATCAGAACAAGAGAGAAACCTCATAATCAGATTAGAAGAACAACGAGCCCCACCCTCACAGCCTCACCTCTGAACATGAGTTACCGTCACACACCTTCTGGCTTTGTAGCTAGTGATGAACTCATTTCTTGAAAATGAGAAAATTATTACAATTGTAATCTTCTTAAAATACCTGTAAGTGCAAGTGAATTGAGTAGATGTCAGTGGGCAATGGCCTGTGGTCAAATTTGGTTAGAACTCTGAAAGAAAACACTTGAAACACTTGCACATCACCAGTCATAAATTCAAACAAGAATAACTTATGAGATTAAATTAAGACACTTGTACGTAGATGATTATCACTATCATGTGAAGTAAACTGTAAACATATAATATAAAACCGAATCTATTTAACTTGGAAGCTGCGGGCTCTCTATTACTTTGAAGCCACTTCAGCTTTTACATTTCACTTCAACCAAAACAGAAACCAAACCCAGTCCCCAACCAAATCCGTCAAAGTCAAAAAGTTCACACTCACAGGGACAGAGTTACACAGTATACTTTCCCTCATTTTCTTTCTCACTTTCCGGGATAAAACAAAAAAAGCGAAAAAACAACAAAACATGGAGTGGGGGAAAGTGCTTGAAACTAAACCCTGAAATTCTTTCCGGTGAAAGTTTGACCAAATTGCCAATTAGCAGGGACAATGTTCCAAGAAGTGGAAGTACGGCGGTCACTGCCAGTGACCCTGAAGCTGAGAGACTGACCAACCAAAACAGAATTAGACTGCCAGTTCTGTCCCCAGTTCCTGCTCAAGCTCATCCACCCAGTCCTGGAACCTTTGACGCTAGCCTTGACAATATCCCCAGCACCAGCAACGTTGGTGATCAAGACCAAGTTGAAGTAACGGAAACCGTTGATGGTGAACCTGATGCCGCCTCTCTTCCTGCAAGGGACCCTGCGGTAAGAGACAGGGACAATTCCGGCGCGGTATTCGGCCATCTTGAGGAACATGGGCATGGCGAGATCGAAGTGAGGGCGAGGAGGGTTGCACCACCCCCCATTGTCGCTGGGTTGAGCGAAATTCGGAGGGCAAAAGTTGGTGGCAGTGACGAAGATTGAAGGGCTCCCAGCGTGGCACCATTGAGGGTCATTCGCACACTTAATCTCAAAACACGCACCGCAGCTCAACCCGTTGTTGAACAGTGCTGTGCTTAGCGCTGCCGTGTTAACGCCGTATCCTTGACTGTAGAGATTGCCGTACCCACAAGCACCTCCTGTTTGTTAAATATACAATTACACACAACCGAACAAATCAGAAACAGTTGACTGGTGGTAAATAATCATGTATGTTGATGCAAAACGCAAATAAATCACTGTGAAATTTAAGTGCACGCGTACCCATTGTTCCTGAGGCATCATTGCCTCCATAGAATGTAGCATGAGCGCTTTGCCATGCCTCGCCACCGTAAACGCCGGGGATTCTCGCATCAACACTAAGGGAGGAAAATGTAACAAAAGTCACAATACAAATGATGCCCACAGCGACACCCATTTGGTTTTAATTTCAACCCAACTAATTAAGAATAAGATGCTCCCCCAAGAAAAACAAAATTAAGACTTGGTGTTGTGGGTGACAGTGCGAGTGTGAGGAGAAGGCAAAGAGTTTGGAGTGGTATTTATGGACGAGAAGCAAGGGAAATTTTGTCAAAAAAGTTGAAATATTATTTTGGGGTTGGGGACAATATTTAATTTAATTATCACCCTTAATTGGTGCTGTTTCTAGTCGTGATTAATTACTAAGTTTAAAACTAGCGGTAAAAATAATTCAATCCCGTAGCCATGGGCCATGGGGTGGGGACTTGGGGCAGACATGAATGCCCTTGAATTCTGACCATTTTAGGGAAAATGGATAGTGGGGTTTAGGGAAAGGTAAAGGGTATGAAGTGGAATATGGATGGGGTCGGGGATGTAGGACACATAAAGGTGAAGAAGCTTTGAGGCTGATATCGATATACATGAATTGAAATTGCTTTGCTTCATTCCCAAGTTGAGGCATCAATTACAGTATGTGCTCCACCCCAAGAATTTTGTTTCTTTTTGTTTCCTTCCTTCTTCATTTTCCCTTCTTTTTTTAATAAGATTTTGGAGGGACTACCAAATTGTACGGATAGGACAGGACGCAAGGTGTACTTGCCCCCGATGTCCATCCAATGTTGGACATCGATATCATTTTTGGGGCTGTTTTGAAATCAATATATAAACAGGCTTTCTTTTTTTTTTTTTTTTGAAGCATATTTAAATTTACCACTCACTCACAATATTAAGAGTTGAAAACTAATTATTTATTCCACAAAAGCTTCCTTGAAGTAAGAAATTTGAATGCTCAAATTGTTGAGAAACTAATTTTAGATCAATTGTAAGTTAATTACATATAACGTAACTTAACAGTTGCCTCTGCCGTGTGTTTATGTTTAATAAGGTATGCAGCTACACATGATAAAAATCAAATTAAATAAGATTAATAGTGTGTAAACACTTTAGAGAAGTACTAAGAAGACTCGACTACACATGATAAGAATCAAATGAAATAAAACAGTGTGTAAACAATTAAACATTTGAGAGGGGCTTAAAGGAAAAGAACTAGTGTCGAGGAAAGGAATGAAACAGAGTGGCGTTATTGACTTCCTTAATTAAATGAAGTGAAAAAGGGAAAGGAATGGCGCCGTAACGAACTGACGTGCAAAAGTTGTAAAAGAATCCGCAATCAGCGGTCCTCGTATTACGCCGTGCATTAGCCGGATGTTTTAGTTAATTAGTTGACTGCTTACTTACTTACTACTACTACTCTCTTTATATCATATTCTCATATCAGGTCGATCTAATCCTACGACAAGGTCAAGCTTTATGGCTCGAGGGCATGCAGGCTCTATGACTATCAAATCAAATGAATTAGGTGGCGTTGCCTTGCCTTGCCTTTTACTTTTACAGGTCTACTGGCGCATTGAAGGAATTTTGAGGCAAACGAGATTTTATAGTGCAGGCAAAGTGGAAATTAAATATATAAAATAAAATCCAGGATCCATGCAGATGAGATGCAGATGCACCCCACCAAACAAATCTAGTAAACCCACCACGTCATCGTTATAATTAAGCTGTTGCGCAACAACACCTCACCCAACTCTTTTGCTGATTAATGCCTTGTGCATGTGAGGTTGCCACCAACACCATCAAATTAATTAATTAATTAAATTCAATAATCTTTCCCCATTAATCTTCACTACTTAAACTAAAGATTGAAGATTTTTTCTTTTTTTTTAATCACTCTCAAAATCTAGGGAGGAGAGGCCATAGAACACCTCCACTCCTGGATTGATGACTAAACAATTATAGGAAGCAAAGGAGTATTTACTTGTCTTCAAGGTAATTAATGTCAACATAGACTGGGCAACTGTCGTGTATATATGTTGTGTATCTTCTGTTACGTGATTTTGATGATGTTAGAGGCCAACACCTGTGTAGTTTGCTTCAAATGGATGTTTTGATAATTCTATGATCAATCAATTCATGGCTATATATATATATGTAGATGATTGATTAACCACAAAATTATCACAACAGTTCTCCTTTCACGACTCTTCTTGTTCAAGTTCTTAATTCTTGTTTTCACCGTTATCATAAGTTCATGGTCAATCATGTATACAGATGCTGCATTGATCATTTGAAGTAAATTATACGGTAAGTATGGATTATTAGCTAAATTACCGAGTTAAGTACGAAATAATTTGAAATTAATTAAGCAGAAACAAAGCTTTGGTATAATTACCCTACTTCAAAATAACAATAACCTGATACCTTTCTTGTTAACATGAAAAAGATTATTAACTAAAGGGTACCAAGAAGAGCATGAATTGGGTTGAAGTTCAAGAAATAACTAATAACCAACATGCCCAAAGTCCATATACAATGAAAATATATAGAGTTCGATGGGATGTTTGATATCTTCGAATAAACGTTAAGAATCTACCTATTCGTTATGGTAAAATTTGTAGCACTGAAAATCAAATTTTATTAGATATTTGGGTACATAGTGATCACTTGTGCAATCACCAAACATGGCAAAAACATGTAATTAATCATGAAACTGATCAATGGTTGGTTAATAAAAATAATTTCGTGCGATCATCATGTACAGTGATTCATAATTCAAGCGTGCTTTACTTGAAATTTTGCCTGATCTTTATTAGGCAAATTTTGATCAAAGGGGCCATTTTCCTTTTCTTATGTCTGCTCTTTAGACATATATGAAACATCAAGACATATTGTAACTAGATATATAGGTCCTATTGAGCTGGCTTTACGCAATCCCCAAACTAAAAGAAGGTTCCAAGTTTCTTGAGCAAGCAAATTCGGTCGGTATCATCATATCTTCATCAAAAACTTTCTCGGCCCATACACACAAGCTTGCAACTCTGCTTGCTTGATTCTTTAAGCTTTGATGGATTGGAGACAGAAGATCCATATCAAGTTATCAACTAACGTAACTACCATTTTAAAAAAAGGGGGTCGAAAGAATTATTTTCCAGAGATTTTGTGCGATGTTATCGGGGCCTATGCATGTTTTGTTGGCTTACTTTTTAACGGCACACTAATGCCTTTGCTTTGTTTTGCCGCACATAGCCTGGGATTCCAAATCTTCCTTTTCTTCTGCATTGCTTTTAAACGTTTATGGGATCATCATATGGTTGCATTTGAAATTTGTAGCCTATCGATGAATTTTGGCTAGTACAGTTATTTGTATGGATTCATATGTGTATGTGTGTGTATAAATGTTTCAGATTTATTTCTGATGAGGCCCTTTTTTTGCAAAATGAATCCTCGTCTGTTTGCTAGACTGTGATGATTGGGAGAGCCCAATTACCAACACTACGACCAGTAAGCAGTAACCCATCTGTACAGTGAGTAACATTAATACACACAGGAAATACAATGACAAGGGTTGGTAATGGGACAGAAAGGGATGAAATTTATTAATTTCAGTCCTGTCTCATATATATAAGTGGGATGAAAAAATGTCTCATTCCAGTTTATATATATTTTTTTGGGATAAAAATATGTCATAATTCTATCCCAAAAGAGATGAGATCATACGAGATCCATCCCAATTGGAAAAATTCTCATTTTTAGTTAGCAATGAGACGGGATGGGACGAAATTTACCAATTCCACTCCCTTCCCGTATATGCAAGTGGAATAAAAAAAAATCTCACTCCCGTCCCTAAATTTTTTTATACGATAAAAATATATCATAATCTCATCCCAAATGTAATGGGATCCCGCATGACCTCATCCCATCGGAAAAAATTACCACCCCTAACAATGACAAACAATTAATTAATTATTACAGTGAAGTAGCTGTGGGCCTGAGCCAATCCAATTTAATCTTCGCGACATCAGAGCGCTTTGTTTTGTTGGGTCAGGAATATTGAATTATATGCATTCGAGCTTTCGAGTGTTGGATTGGATTGGTATAAAAAAGTGCAACTAAAGGCTTTTCACAATGGCCCAGTTTATTTGTTTGCTTCGCATTTAACTTCTAATTCGCATTTGTCGCTACTCGCTAGTAACCCTATTAATATTATCACCGCAAAACCTCTATCGATAAGATAAATGCAATCGAATTTAGAGAACTAGTAGTAGTACCCCTTTGTTTTCAGATTTTCATCATCTATTTTTATATATCCCTTTTTATACACGAATAAAAGAATTTTTAGGTGCAATTATCCGTTATTTTTTTTAATACTGTATTGTTGCTATGTACAACTATGTCTAAGCTCCTCAATTTTGTATTTTAAAAACTTCTCGACATCAGTAGTCATCAATACGACACCTTATATGAAAACAGTCTCAGATTAATCAAAACATTATAAATTAAACCATGAAGTATATGTATGTTTTTGTAAATTTATAATCTAACAGAAGCGAATTAATAGGGTAGATAAACACTAGATATTGTTTTAGTACAGGACCAAATCATCGTGATAAGGTTATGCTCTAACTGAAATGAGATTAGATGACGCTTTAATCCAAACGACTCTATAAAGAGATTTTTGAGATTACCCAAAAGAAAATTATAAAAGAGGGGTTATTGATGAACAATTAAAGTTGTAGTTATGAAAATAAAAACAAGACTTCCCTATTTATAAGAGATTAAACTTATTTCCCAAAGTTAACTTAAAAACGAAAACTAAATCATAATTATACTAGAAATAAATGATTAAAGCACATACCAAGTGGACTCTAATTAAAAATTAAAAAATATATATCAAAATACCTAAAATAAAAAAAATTTAAAATCCTAAAATAACGTCCTACATTAATCTCCCCCTCTTAAAAGAAAACTTTTTCTCGAGTTTATTTGGAGTATAGAACTTGAAGCAGAGCATTAGTGCATCTTGGAGCTTGAACTTGTAGTCTTGCTCATCAATCGTGCTTGAAACTAGAAATTCTCCATGCTTCATCTTTTTTTTTACGCTTATGAGTAAATCTTCGAGAAAAATTAGTCTTGTACTCACTCCCAAGCCCCTTTAAGTCCTTTTCTTTCCAAATCTTGCTTAATATTCTCTCCAATTAACTTTATCTTTGTAGCATTTCCAAATCTCACTCAATATTCTTGCCAATTAACTTTATCTTTGTAGCCAAATCTTCTTCAAGAATAATCTTTTTGTCTTCAACGTGGATATGCATAATCATGTCAATTGTTGTTGGGACTCTTCAACTTGATTTTACTACGTAAACTCGATCACACTATTAGGCTCAATACTCAAGTCAATAGTAGGTTGTATCTCTTTTTGAAAAATCTCAGTTAGATCAATAATCTCATCATCTTCTACTTTTATCGGTGTAAAAAGAGATTGTTTGAAATCATCACAATGAACAAAATGGTCTTTCATCAATTTTATCATATTAAATCATTCTTTAATTTCATCTTATCCTTGTCGAATAATTGATTCTTGTGATTGTTTCCACTAATCTAAAGCATCACTTGTCAACTTAAATATTGTATAAGAAACAACAACTACCGATGAGACTGTTTGAAGAAAATCATCCATCATACATATTCAGTAAAAAATATCATTAGAATTACCATCAAAATCTACGATATCTTTAAACTCAAGAAGATAATATGAACTTTGATACTCCATCTTTATCATTTTTTTTCTCAAATTAAAAATATAACTAATGGTAAAATTGTAAATAAGGCTTAATTCTCGAGTTTGGTTTGGGTGGCGGCTAAAGTTTTTAATTTTGAGATTTTTTTTTCATTTTTATAGTGATGGTTTTGGTAGGAATAAATGTGGGTAGTAAGAAAGTTGTGCAACTAGCACAAAATTGCTCTAATACCAAGAGAGGTGTGGTAGAATCGGATTGATAAAGCAGATAAACATTAAATATTGTTCTAATACCAATTCAAGCCAACGCGATAAACATTAAATATTGTTCTAGTTTGTTAGTGATTATAATCTACAATTTATTTCTCTAAGTTAAACTTAAAAAGAGAACATAAATCATAATTATAATTTAAATAAAAGACTAAAGTACAGATCATGATGAACTCTAATTAAAAAATAGAAAAATATCAAAAATATTAAGATAATAAAATTCTAAAATCTTAAAATAACATTGTAGATTATAATCACTAACAAACTAAAAGAACGCACGTTATGACCTTTTAAGGAACTGCATATAATTGTATGATGCACGCAACATTATAAGCAACTCTCCAAATACACTATTCTATCCGTTTGATGATTTTTTTATTTTTTTTATTTTTAATGCCGAGAGAAGATTTCGTTAAAAGATTAAAACAAGACATATCTCATGTCGCTAAAAAATTACATCAAATTAAAGAGCTCAAATTAGACGGAACATGTTAACTCAACCGACATCAACACAAACCGTTGTCTGTTGTAAAATAATGGAAGACTCCAATCCCTCTAGCAAAGCACTCAAGAAAAGAGGTGAAATACGACCAACATCTATCATTCTCCCACAAAAAGACCGAAAAATGAATAATTATATCATTATGATTGATGAAGATAAATTTTAAAAAAAATTTAAGATAAAAAAAAAAATTCTATGATTTCTATTAATTTAAAGTGCCAAGTTCTACAAAGCTTTAGTTATAAAAATGACAGAAATTAATTGTAACTAAACTAATCTTAAGTTGCAAATTCTTTTTCTTAATTACAATTATATCCCACGAGGCTTTGTTCTAAAATTCTATAACTAATTCACCGACTTCATTACTTTTTTTTTTTTTTTTTTAATTGGAGTTTTTTAATAATGTATTCCAACTGTTCAATTGCGTGTACGAAGTGCATTCCATGGTATTTGAAAGGTAAAGACAAAACTATATAGGATTAAAAAAATAGAGATTCTTATTAAAATGCCTAAAATATAAATAAGATTCTTTAACATCATGCTGATCAAGACACCCCAATAAAGTTCAAACTGCTCAATTCCCACAAACCCTAAACCTTCATATTAAAAAGAATGTTAGATCTAGAATTTTGCATTTTAAAATCCGAATGTATTATTAGTTGGATGAATTGGGTTACAATCCCATCAAAAAGAAAATCACAAACCCTCAAAATGCAAAAAATATCACCTTAAAATTTGTTTTTTTTTTTTAAATCTTCGTTCATACCAAAAAAAAAAAAAAAAAACTGAACGTAAACACTGTATAATTTTTGTATAATCCAAATACAAATTTGGTTTTACTATCCCCAAACGTATGTACTTACATTACCTATGTATCATAATTATCCCTTGATCATATTACACGGTCATCATTAAGAGAAAATTAAGCAATAATTAATACCCATCTCATGATCTTTGATATATCAGATTTAGGTGGGTGTGCGTATATACATAATTAAGAAAAACTGATTTTTTTTTATTAAAGAATAAATAAATAAATAAATAAATAATCTTTTGCCGCCCCCACAAGCAATTGCATAAACTGGCTTTGTGATCTTTTCAAATTAATTTAATTTTGCATCTCTCTCGTGAGTTAGAACTTAGATGGCAGGACATGCAAGCAAGCTCCTCCTAGCTTAGCATATAGGCACAAGCAAGCAATCACATGGGTGTTTGTTTCCGGACTTCAAAATCACAAAAGGAGTCTAATAAGAGCGAGCGCATGTGTCTTTGTTGACATTGGATTTTAATCCAACGACCTTGTGTGTCATTATTAGAGCATATGCTTGCCTAGCCGTATTCCCCAAATTAAGCTTTGTTAATTTGATCAAAATTTAGGTAACATGCCTTACCATTCCATCTCTCTCTCTCTCCCTCTCCCTCTCTCAACTTCCATAAATTTTTACATTTTCAGATTAAAAATTATATGTTTTAACAATAACAGTTGTATGTTTTTCTTTGGAAAGATTACGGCAATAATTCATGGAAACAATCATGCCCTTGCGTCAGTGTGGCATTGCATCATCCTATGCTTATAAAATCAATTCATTTGTCAATGAAGATATATACGTACCTAAAGGAAACCAACCGCTTCGCTACTGGGATACTCTAAATAAAACTCTTTATTATTGCTACAATGATAGGAGTCAAGAAAGTGCGACAAAAATTGGCACATTTGTGAAACTTAAAATACACATTTTAAAAGGTACAAACGATTGCACATGACTTGTAGGCACCACATTTTTTTAAAATATAATTTTGAGTTTTCATAAAGGTGTTAAGTATTTTTACACCATTATAAACGGTTGAAAAAACTATTTTACAATGGTGTAAAAGCATCTAACACCATTGTGAAAACTCAAATCCACATCTATCTTTACAAAAAATCCATGCATACCGCACTAAAAAAATATTATATATAATCATTTTTAGGTGCAACAGCAAGCGCTTGTATTTTTAAAAATGAGATTTGAATTTTATAGTATTATAAAAGACTTTTACAACATTATAAACCACTCAAATTATTTTCACCATATAGAATAATAATTTTCTCGCACTTTAATAAATTATGGAACCCTCGTGAAATTTTTTCATTAAAAGTCCCTCTTTTTATACACAAATTTTCACACATGACCTTACCCATCAATCCCAATAATTTTGATGGCTAAGATTGTTTTTTATAGAGATTAGTTGTGAACAAATAAAGTCAATTAATTAATAATAGATCCCACAACTATTATTACCACCACTCTTATATATTTTCTCTCCTATTTACTCTTAACGGATCTTTATATATTCACTTCTCTTCTTCCTGCGACGTTGTCTCCTTCTCTATTTTTAACGTCCATGATGATGATGATGATGATGAGCCGTTTTCTACAGTTGTTGTTCTGTATGTCTGAAAATTAAAAAGATTATCTTTCTATATCTCTCTTCCTATATATATATATATATAGAGTTATTTTCTAGCGTGGATGTTTGTATATTTTAAAATATATATTTGTTGTACGTATTAAATAGCGTAATAATAAATTCACAAGAAATTTTGTATTTAGATATTTATAGGTGAGAAACTGTGTCTATGGATAATTGAAAAAGTGAATAGTTTCCACATTGTGTATCAGAAACACAGGTTCTTCAAGTTTTGAGGGATCGAGTGTTGTGATGATGCACGGACCATTAAAAATTTCCCAATTTTGCACTCAAATCGAAATAAAGTAGAAAAGAAAATTTTCTTAAATTAGCCATCCATCCATCCAGGCTGCAGGAGCCAGCAGTTTAAGACTCGTGGTAATCCACGCCTTCCAGTGGTTGCGGGAAATTACTTACACGGCTTTAAAATCGTCGGTCGTATCTTTTCAAAAAAAAAAAAAAAAAAAAAAAAATCGTCGGTCGTATTGTCCGTGTTGAGAAGTAAAATTCATAAGCGAGTAAATTTAATTTAATTTAATTTATTCCGCCAAAATTCCTTTCCCTGCATACGTGCCTCAGAATTGGAGCCACCTCCTATCTCAGACCAGACCATTTTCCATTTTGACGTGCAAAGTGGAATCCGACCACGAATAATCAACGAAGATTATTTTTAAAAACCCAACGTAGTATCCGACACGTGTCAAAAAGCCCACTGAGATTGACACGTGGCAAAGCGTGCGAAACAGGGAACCTTTATTGACTTTGGGGTAGATAAATCCTCCTAATCCAAACTCGAAAACAAACGGCAGTTAACCGCTTTTCGGCCACTCGTTTACGGTACCTTCTAGGCCACACAACGTCACAACTCAATCCCCGAATCTCCCACCGGCAACCCGAACAATCCTTTATCATATTAAATAATAATTATAATTACGAAATAAATAAAAAAGTTGCCAGTATTTTCTTCTAACTGACGCCGTCAATTTTTCCCCTCTCAGTCTCTCTCTTTTCCGTTATTAGATTTGGACTAAACGCTGTCAACGTCAAATTAAATTAGAACCAATAATTAATGGAATTTTTAATGTTTAATCGATACATTAAATTGTTAATTCTTTATTTATTTATTTATTAGTGTTGATTGTATAATCAATTTGCTTATCCTTTAGAAAACAAATAATTTAAGTAAATATAATAAAAGGTGAATTACACGGCTTCCTTTTTTTCAAATAATTAGATTTTAGTTGCAAATACAGTAGACCGCAAATTTTAGATTTACATAAAATAAGCACACGTTTTTTAAGTTGTCAAGAAACTCTGGTGTCTTTGGTCTCTTCAAGATGCGTTGGGAGTTGAGTAGCCAAACTTTGAATACGCAATCGCAATCTACAGATTTGCCTTTCTTACCACATTTTTTTTTGTCGTTTATTTTTTATTTTTTACCTCTCTCATATTTATTTATTTTTTTTTTCCAAAAATAATCTGGTGAATAACTGCATATATGGCGTATCGCGATTCATGTTAATGATATTAAAGTTGTGAATTGCTAATTAATGTTCACTAAATCATAGTCCTATATATTTTACTAACAAAATTATGAAATATTAATGGTGATTTTCTTCAAACATTTTAATATTGGTATGGTAAATAAATGGTTGAAAAATATTTGAGTTCTCAAATGTAATGGTGATTTTTTTTTGGATATATAATGTAGTAGATTTTAGTTTATGATCATCTTATATATCTAGGATAGTGCCATCACAAATATGGTTGGTACAAGAGGTTGTAATTTTTTGAATATAAATAAATTTGTATGTAAAATTTAAAAAAAAAATAACAATTTTTACGACAACAATTATCATCAACTCAAGTACAAATAAAAAATTTATCTAAAGAAGTACACGCAGTGAACAAAACATGATTCTTATTATGATGTGGCCGAACGATGAGAAGATTGGATCTCAAATATTCTTTGTTTACAAAGCATCACCAGCTCTGCAAGCCAAGGGGCATATCCCATAACATATTCCATCCGATGTGGACCAATAAAACAAAGAGCACACGAAACTAACCAACTCACACCCACACCAAATGGGTTCTTCGTCTTTTTCAGTTCAAACAAGTAAAATTCCACATCGATTTATCTTATCCTAAAATAAGAAATGTGCCCTGTGACCAAGGCTTTCATAGAATGAGCTCATTATCAAACGCGTGTCAAATCTACAGAGTTTTGGTAACCGGATATTGCCGGTACAACAGTTCCCTAAACCTGCTGATCCGGTTTTGTGGCCAATAAAAAATGAAAAATTATAAATAAAAGGGGGGGTTTTAGCAGTTATTTCTTGTGTGGGGTTTTTCGTTTATGTCCAATTTCTAGAGAGAGAGGGAAAATAAATAACTGAATTTTGGAGAGAGAGAGAGAGAGTTTGAATTTTGATTCACTCTTTGTAATAGATTTGAATTTGATCGTTGGTGTTTACAGGTAAGTTGAAAGCATTCGGTTTCATTGTTTTGATATTTTGATTCGTAATTGTGGTGGATTTTGTGTTCTAATGCTGAATCTGATGATCATGTGATAAGAATTGTGATGAGAAGTGAATTTCGATTTTGATTTGTGATCATGATCCGATCTTCAAGCTGAGGTTTTGTGGAATTCGATGAGTTGATCGAGAATTTTGATTCTGTGGGAGTTGAACGATCCTGATTTCGAATCACTTTTTTCGTAAATGAATTGCTCATTTTTGTTTAAACAATGATATGAAACTTTTCAATGTGTTACTTTCATGATTTTTTTTTTTTTGAAAAACATGAATTTTGGTGGGAATTTACATTGGATAGTGGATAATTTCATTAATTTTGTTGGTTTTGGAATTTTCTTTTAACATAATTGATCTTATTGTTGAATTGCTTGTTATGATCGGGATTTCATGAAATTCAAGCTCAATTCCTTACATGTGATGGTTATGGATTTGGAAATCTCAAGTGTATCTGAATGGTGATCAATTGCAACTTTAGTTTTTTCGGTTGATGACTGATTGGGCTTTGGGATCTGCTTCGTAGATACCCATCGAGGATATCTTATTCATATATATATATATATATATATATATTTTTTTTTTTTTTTTTCCATTTTGGTTTCTGCTTGTAGTGGTCTACTTGAAACGAGATTTGGTTCTGGGGTTTAAGTTATGGATCTAATTCAGCAGCAAAGAATTTGAGGGAAAATTTTTAGAATAAAATCAGAGAAATGCATGCATGTTTTTATTTTGAAAAAACATTATATGGAACCTCTTTTTTCCAGTCAAATTATTGGAGTTTGGATCATTCAGACTCACTGAGGAAGTAATGAGTTGAATTGGTTCTGTCTGTAATTCATGATTTTTTGGTTCTTTCTGTAATTTATGATTTTATGTACCATACTTAGGTTATTTTGTTATATAGTGATCATTTTACAGGTCTCTAAAGCATAGGTTGGGGTGAATTGGATCGTTTTAAAATTTTCCCTTTCTCAAAGAGTGATTAAAATTGTCATGCTGGCAACAATTTCTGGCTTTGGCATTCATATAGAGTTTATATGAGTGAAATGCTTTATTTCAACCTTTGTTTTTGTGGCTGTATGTTTGATAATATTCCTTATGTGTTAGCTCCATTAAACAAGTGGATTTGAGGAACCCCATTATTATAAATTTATTCCAAATCGCTCAAACCACCATTAAGATTACACTGACACACGGTTACCTTTTGGACTAATAACAGTGAAGTGGAACCAGGGGATGCTCTTTTGTGTTTGATGAGCACACTTCTGTCTGTTTCATGAGTTATCATTTTCGTGCGTTGTGTGAAATATGAAGTCAAAGAAGAGGCTTGATTCTGGACTCAAAGGTTTCCACGTTGCCACTATTCCTAAGGCTCCTCGATCAATCAGGGTATATATCACCTAAGGTCTAGGGCTTTCTTCATTTTTATTAGTGTTTTATGCTGAAAACTGTTTTAACTCTTTTATTTTTGGCTATTTTGGTTCTAGCAGAAGGCCCAACTGAAGAAGCCAGATGAGGACATCTGTGCATTCGAATTACTGGCTTCCTTAGCTAAAAAGCTACTGCAGGAGAGTGAAAGTTCTTCTGCTTCTAGTAATGCATCTGGAAATGATCATGTCACCATTGTTAAAGATGCTGTTAAAGACGGTCATCATTATGAATGTAAACCATTGAAAATAGAGTATCTTGATCAGGGAACCTCTGAGGTGAGTGCTGTTGTCTCAGAGTCAGCGTCACAAATTTGTAATCAGAAGTGCTCAGTGAATGAATTTCCACTTGTTGAAGATGATGAAATCTTGGAACGAACTTCAAAAACCATGGATTCTGGTTTCTCAGGAAAAAATGCTGGTGATTTGAAATCTGCTATTTTCAATAGCATTAGTGCAAATGAGAATAGACCAAGCAAAGTGGAGCTGGAGGGTGGTTACCCTAATGTTGGGGAGTCATGTTATAATGGCATGCAAAATAAATTTGAAGAAGGGTTAGAGACTAAGGGTCTGGAGTCTGGAGATCCAACAGAATTGTGTGTAACATATGCGGCATTGGTCAATTCTGAAAAAGATGTCAAATTGCCATCTTGCAGGGATCCTGTTCCTTTTGCTTCATTTTCAAGGCAGAGGAATGATGTTAAATTAGGTGTTAGAGATGATGACGATAATTTAGTTAGGAACACTAAATCTAGCAACGTGTCGAAAGTTTATAGGCCTATGTCACGTATTGGAGACCGAAGACTAAGGAAATTGCTGACTTCAAGATACTGGAAAGTAGCTCCGACATTGAAGGATTTTGAACTTTCTAGAGCTGGTGAGCAGGATCAATGGCTTGAGTTTACTGTTTGTTACATCTTTTGTTGTGCATGGGTGTGCACATGTGTTCTGCACATGTAATTAAAATATATTTGCTGGTTCTTATTCAAAAGCTCATTTTCTTCTATTGAAAAATTTCTTTCTATACATTTTAGATGGTGGAACAAAACCTCCACATCGCAAGAGAAAAAAATGTCACAACCTAGAGAGATGCCAGCATGATGCTTTTTATAAAAGGAGGAAATTTCACAACCGAAGCTTGTTGGAGACTTTTGACGGTAGTTTTAGTTGTGAAAGTGTTACGAATTCACCTGAGAAAGGTAGGAAAGGGAACAAAATGTTGCAAGGAGGTCCGTCCTTACTCATTATGCTCTTTCCCTCAGGGTTTCTGTTGTTTTCACTAAATATCTACAATTATTCTGTGCAGCAAATGGGGTGGCATCTTCAGCTGGAGGTCATCAAGCATCCCTCCACTCCAAGGATTCTAATGGTATGAGACTAGAGCGTTTGACAGATTCGTTAGGAGCATTTTTGTCTGTGCTTCATTGCGTTTTGCCATATAGCAGTTCTCACGTGTGATGTATTCTCTTGAACAGTGAAGTTCAGCATTAAATCTTTTAGAGTTCCAGAGACATTTATTGAGATCTCAGAAACTGCTACTGTGGCTTCTCTGAAGGTATTAAAAGAGGCAATACTTCTTTTCATTTTGATGCCCATTTCTGAGATGTCTAATCCAAGATTGATGCTTCTGCAGAACTGTATTAATTTTTTCTTTTCTTAGAGATCTTTTATATTATTATGCTTGAACTTGCTGAGATTTTAATTAGCAGGATGGGAAAGTTCTTATATTGATGACTGACATACCGTTTTCATATTAATTGTTCTTGTCATTAGATATTGGCTACATTTACATTAGCTTTGTAATGGGAAACTAATTGGCATCTAATCCTGAATTGTAGTATTTCTGCATTAACTTGCAGCTTGTTAGTGAACTGGGGTCGCTAATATTATTTCATTTGTCCTTTGTTAATTCTTGTAGAGAACAGTAATGGATATGGTGACTGCTATACTTGGTGGTGGAATACGTGTCGGGGTACTCCTTAATGGGAAGAAGATTAGAGATGACAATAGGACCTTGTCACAATCTGGTATTTCTTCTGAAGACAATATGGATTCTTTGGGTTTCACTTTAGAGCCCAGTTCTGTGCTAGCCCCCTCACCTGTATGCTCTGAAGACCCTCCACTTATGTTACCATCCAGCACACCCCAACTTGTACAAAGGTAATTCTGATTTTCCTTTCAAAGATCCTGCCACTGTAGTAGAATTTGTTAGCTTCTGAGTCATTTGTTACTTAGTTGATGAATATGTTTTATTTACAGGTCGCCAGCGACTCCTGCTGTGGATTCAGGCATTCCTAATTCATTATCTGACCCTTCTCCAATTACTAATCTGACCAACCGTGTAGAAAGTAACCATGAAGCTATGACCTCCCATACTGTATTAACTGACACAACTTCACCAGATTCCAGAGCTCTGGTTCCGGTTCCAGCAACGGATGTTGATGCCCTGGCTGTGGTTCCTGTGAACCAGAAAATTAGGCGATCTGACATTGCACAGCGCCGAACTAGGAGACCATTTTCTGTAGCGGAAGTAGAAGCTTTGGTGCAGGCTGTTGAGGAACTTGGAACTGGAAGGTGTGATCTTCTATGCCTGTTTTCTGATTCCCATCATTTTCTCCAATCATGGGGTGTTTGGAATTAAATGATTGAAACTCATATTGCAGGTGGCGCGACGTTAAATTGCGTTCTTTTGAGCATGCAGATCACCGAACCTATGTGGACTTAAAGGTTAGATAACTTTCAGTCTTTCACATTAACATTGATTAATTGTGTGGGAAAACATCTATTATGATTTCTTTGGTGAGCCTTGAAAATCCTTGCAATATGATCTGTTTGCGGGTCTTGTACAGGATAAATGGAAAACATTGGTTCATACGGCAAGTATTTCTCCTCAGCAGAGAAGGGGAGAGCCGGTGCCGCAAGAGCTTCTGGACAGAGTGTTGGCTGCCCACGCTTACTGGTCACAGCATCAAGCTAAACAACAGGGCAAGAATCAGCCTGGAACACTGAAACTCGAGGCCCAGGCAGATCGAATTGGAGTGCCTGGTATGTAAAGAGAAAGGTAAAATTGTTGACGTGACAGGAAGGAAGGAAAGGAGGAAAAAAAAAATGTACAAAAATTATTCTCGAAATTGATGTAATATTCTCAACACTCACTCACACAATTCATGGCTGGCTTTCGAGTGGAGAAAGATCGGCAATTGTAAATGATTCGATGTAATAAGTTGATTTCTAACAAAATGTGCATACTGTTAATTTTTCATTGATTGATTGATTGATTGAATTTGTGTAAATTCATATTTGTTGAACTTGGAAGGAAATGTGGATGTAAAGAGCTAATTTAATTTTTCACACTCGTTGATGACCGGCGTGTGTTTATGTTTCTTTCATTGTTGATGCATATTACTTGGAGGTTGATGTTGAAGAAGAATCAAGTGAAGCGATGATTGCATGTACGTGCAACGATGCATCAAGTGAGTCCTGTAGTTGGTTCAAATCAGCAAATTACCTGCGCACCCAAACACAACGAATCAATTTGAGCATGCAACGGAGTATTATTAGTGGTTGCACCGTACACATCCAAACACAATGAAACGAATCAACTGAGGAAGGATTTTGATTCTTCAATTATGTTTTAAGAGACAAGTTTAATAAAATGATTTTTTTTAATACAAGTCAAATCAAATTATTTACTTTACTAATTATTAGTTCCCAGCACGTCAAGTCAAATCAAACTAAGCATGCATGTGGTATACGGTAAGTGATTGTTGGAAGAAAAATCAAAGTCAAAATAGTGTTTGTTGGCCGCAACCTCTTTCCAACGGAGAAGTCTATGTTACAGATTCTGTAACATACATCCCCCACTCCATGCACTCCACGTGTCCCTGCATGTGGAAACAAAGCAACCAAAATGGCACCCTTGGGGGCTGGCTAACCTGGTCTGTATGTTACAGAATCTGTACCGTAGCCAGCTCCCTTTCCAACTACAATTAACATCACCAGTCGCATCGCTTTATCGCCTTATCGTACCGCCATAAGTTAGCCCACTTGCTCCGCTTTTCATTTTGTTTTGTTGTTTTACGCTAACGCTACAGCCTACACGTGGTCATACGTTCGTGCGCGCAGAATTGCAGCACACCACGTGCAATTCTTTTCGTTAGCTATAGAGATATGCCGATGATCTGAATTGTCGTTAGTTACAAAGGTGGGTTGGGCTTCAAATTGGGCCTGGACCTGATCTCAGTCTTCCTACAAGTTTTAGAAAATTTTAAATACAATTTTAACGTAAACGTAGGGTCAATTTATAAAATTACTAAAGAGAGGAAGTGAGATTTTTTGGTCAACGAGTCCCAATTTTTGCCTCTTTTTGAACATTTCAAAGTTTCTAGCAATAACGCTCAACATATTTCATAGAAAAAGCAATGCAATAAGTCAAATAGATACTTGATATTAATGTACTGGATCGTGGATCCTATCAAAACTCTTAAATTAAGTGTCTTATCTTCATTGACAAAACATTATTCAAAATTATATTGAATTCGTAAGAGGGATTGCATAATCCAAGTCCCCTTCATTTCATATAAAGAATATGCACGTCTCTTTCATTTTCATGAAACATCGAGAACAACGCATAATCTCTTATTCGAAAGAGATAAGAGATAGCATTTTAGATTTAGACAATAACATTCACACCCGTTTTACGCAATCACCACATTGTCTACTGCAATGAACAACATGATAAACATTATCTTATCTAGACACATTTCTTTTTTCAAAATATTTTTCTTTCCCCTAAACAAAAACAACCAAAGAAACGGAAGAAACATATAAATTTTGGGCTACTTTTTTAAATTGAAGCATAAACCTTAATTTTGGGTTAGTTTTATAAATTTTTCTGGTGATTGATAAAGAGTTAGAGGCCACTTGTAATTATATTTATGTGCAATTCCTCACAGAGAAGATGGTCCGCAATGAGGGATGGTAAAATTTGGGGCCGGGTCTGGATTTGGTCTTTCCGATTCTGGACCCGAATGATAATACCAGACCTAAATAAAAACCTAAATTTTTTTAACTTTGATTCTAATATTAATTCAACTTGAAAAAATTTGAGTTCCCAAATTACGGGTTTTAAATCCAGATAATTGTGTGAGGGCCAATTTTATGGAGTAAAGATGTATATGTTTAAAGTATAAACAATATGCAAATTAAATCAAACTAAAAAATCAAATAACTTATCTAGGTTAAACCCAAATAATTGTTTAAAAAATTTATAGTCCGGGCCCAGATATGAAATTTCAAGTTCAGCTGAACTCGAAACGGGACCTAAATATATCTGTTTTTATGAAAGTAGTGTTGGATTTTGCATAATTAACACATTAGATAAGGGTTGAACTCGGACGGAGCGTGTGAGTTTATCCAGATCTGGACCGAATCCGGATTTTTATGCTATCCCTCATTATGAATATGTAATCGAAACAAAACGGTAAGTGATCACAAACATCACTGCATAATCAATTGAACATTGCACATTCATTAAATATTTTCCTTCTTACGTCATAAATTTTGTCAGTGCATGACTGTGAAAAATGGCAAAAAATGTGAAGGTGATGGTTAACAGTGGCAAAAATTCGGCCATGATATATGTTTCTGCCTGCAGAATGGATATTTTCTCTTTAAAGGAAAAGTAGTTAGTTCTCAAGAATTAACCAAAGCAGTCCAAGGGAAGAGAAGTACTTGACATAGCATTTTTTTAAGTTACTTTATGGGTTTTCTTATTGTTTGGGGATGTACCTCGACAAGACCGGCCATGATGAGGAGATACCTGGTAGCAGGATTTCGCGAACAGATATATTCCGCAAAAGTCTGGTAGCAAGGGAATACGAGCAGGAATATTCCTGCTCCTTCACGAGTGTACCATCCACGGGACCACAACGGGAGCTGGCCTCCTACTAGGAGTGTAAAACTATTCCTACTAGAGGTCGAAGTGAGTAGACCCGGTCAATGATGGTTGGCAAGACTTACGTGCACTCCTACCCGAGAATCAAGGCACGAAGTTCATCCAGCCACGACTACGATAACGGAGCGTCCACTTCCGAGAGTTGGGGGGAGGTAATGGATGTGGGTTGTGGAAGGCCGGGATCCAGAGAGAGCCTATAAAAAAGTAGCCAACGAAGGTAAAAGGGTTAGATTTTTTTATATTAAAACTAAGACAAAAAAGAGCTCTTGATTGAGAGATTGAAAACGAGCCATAAGATTAGTGGCCGATTTTCCCAGGAAAGCGAAACCTATGTTTATGACTTGAGCGTTAGAGGGTTTACGCCAGAAAAACACCCGACGTGCTCTAACTTGTCTCTGTGTACGCAGAAATCTATGGAGAAGAGGTCTTGCAAGAAGGGATCCTGGTCATGGTAGAACTAGTTGAGAAGAGATCCTGGTCGCGGATGAGCAGAAAACCAGAATCTCGCATCAATATTTTGGCGCCGTCTGTGGGGACTGATCAAAAAGCTTCTGTTGATAGAAAGAAGAGGAGTAAAGCAAGTGAAGAAACAATGGATATAGGAGGAAGTAGTGCACAAGGAGGTGACTTGAGACTTAACGAGTCTGTGACGTTGAGGGAGATAGCCAATGAAGCACGGGAAAAAGCCATGTATGATCGGATGGAACGGATGGAAAAGCAAATGGAGACCCTGACAACCATCCTACACGAAATGAGGAGTGAACGAAGGGGAGCTCGTGAGGAAGAGGTGAGAAGTGGCGGAATGACACCAGGGCACGATAATATGATGGGAGGTCGGACCACCAGAAGATTTAGTGGTGAGGGGGGTAATTCGTCTCTACGAGGGGAAAGCCATAGAGGAGAAGATCAATCCCCAGGGAGACATACCTTATATAATGATGATGGAGTGGCAAATGCAGAGGAAAGAGAACTCCGGCAACACCTGCATGATGTTGAGCAAGAGCGAGATTAGGTTGCAGCATGTGACCCTGGTCGTGCTGAACAGCTGGAAGAAAAAGTGCGCAGATAATAGATGACATGCAAGGATGAAGCAGAGCACCAGGTTGGAGGATCATGCTGGACGGAGAATCCCCGCTCTCGACAGAAATCATGAGGGCAGTCATTCCGATGGATTTTCGCCTCCCAGACTTCAGATATTTAGGGCGAACTGATCCATTGGTGCACATAGAGCGCTTTAACGACATAACTGGGGTGCAAGGATTATCCCAAGCCCAAAGATGCGGAGTGTTCCCACTATCTCTAGAGGAACAAGTACGCGAGTGGTACAGGAAACTTCCTCGGGGGAGCGTTAAATCCTTCGAGCAGATGTGCCAAGAATTTACAGAGCAGTTTCGTGGGGCAATGGCACCGGAAGATGATATGATAGAGCTGACGAGCATGAAGCAGAGAGAGGAGGAAATCCTTCGGGAATTCATCAAAAGGTTCCACCGTGCTGTCCTCGACTTGGGAGCCTTCAACCATCCTCAGGCATTAATGGGATTGAAAGAATGGGTGAAGATAGGACGGTTGTGGTACAATTTGAGAAGCCCAGCTATTCAGACATATTCAGCCACTTACGAGCAGGCTAAGAGACACATAGAGATCGAGGAGGAAAATGCAGCAAGGATTAAGACAGACCAGCTAGAAGGGTTGAGAAGGAAAGAGAAGAGAGCCTTACTAGGAAGTGGGCCGATCAAGAGGAGGGACCCCCAAGCCTCAGGCAGCGGTATAGGAGGTCGGGTCACTGCTTATCAACCTCATCAGAGGCCACCACAATATCAATGCAGCAGAGCGCAACCTCCTCATTCACCAGTCAGGAATTCTTGGAGAAAGCATGACCCGACATATTTTCTCTTTAAAGGAAAAGTAATTAGTTCTCAAGAATCTGCCAAAGCAGTATAAGGGAAGAGAAGTACTTGACATAGCATTTTTTTAAGTTACTTTATGGCTTTTCTTATTAAAATTTATTGGCGGCATTAATAATTAATAAAATACTGTATACTTTTTAAAAAAATTTTTTTTTAAAAAAAGTCAATTTCTTTGCGGTTACTCAATCTTTGCGTTTTGGTCTTTCTTCCCCGGCTCCTTTCCTATGCATTATTATTAGTCGCTGCAAGTCAGGTAATCAAGAGTGTTAAATTGTAAAGTATTTGTTTGGTTTCTAAGAAAGTTACAGAGAGAAAATAACAAGAGAGAACGAATGTGAATCATTTCATTAATCTGAATGGTTTTACAAAGATGTATATATACAAGCATTTCGAATCTTCTACATGCTGTTTAAGCTTTAGCTAACAGCATAACAACCTTCCTCCAGCTCAGCTGCCAAGTCAGCATTAATAACAAACTTGATTAAACAAATCAACTGAGCTTAACTAACTAAACCATCTTAACTAATTCTATTATCTTAACAGCCCCTCTCAAGCTCAAGGTCTGGGAAGAACATTGAGCTTGGACCGTAGATAATGAAATTGATCAAATGCTAATGGTTTAGTTAGAATATCTGCTACCTGATCACAACTTGGAACATGATTAATTTGCAGCTCCTTTCTAGATACATGCTCTCTAATGAAGTGTAGATCAAGTTCAATGTGTTTAGTTTTAGAATGATACTTAGGATTGCTAGCAAGGGCTTCTGCACTTTTGTTGTCACAGTAGAGAACTGGAGACTGCAGCAAAGACACTTTTAGTTCTTTGAAAAGATATGTGATCCACAATACCTCAGCTGTTGTCAAAGCCAAAGCTCTGTATTCTGATTCAGCTGTACTTCTAGATACTATATGCTGTTTCTTAGAGGACCATGAAACCAAGTTGTTGCCTAAGTAAACACAATATCCCCCCACTGACTTCCTATCATCCAGATCAGATCCCCAATCAGCATCTGAAAAAGCTGTAAGACTAAGTGATCCAGATGAGTAAAATTGTAAACCATGATCTGCTGTATACTGCAGATACCTCAACACCCTTTTGCAAGCTTGCCAATGAAGTACTGATGGATTAGAAAGATATTGGCTGAGTTTATTCACTGTAAAAGCAATTTCAGGCCTTGTTAGTGTAACATATTGCAATGAGCCAACCAAACTTCTGTATAAAGAAGGATTCTCAAACACTTCACCCTTGTCTTTGACTAATTTCTCTGTTGAGCTCATTGGTGTTGAACAGCCCTTGCAGTTCACCATTTGAGCTTTCTTGAGCAAATCACCAATGTACTTAGTTTGTGATAAGTGCAAACCATCCACATTTGGAGTTACCTCAAGACCGAGAAAGTAATTAAACTCCCCAAGATCTTTCAAGGCAAACTCGGCACCCAACTGATGTATCACCTTTTCTACCAAAAGAGAATTTGAGCCTGTGATCAAAATATCATCTACATAGATTAGTGCCACAATAATTTCTCCTGCCACATGATGAACAAACAAGGAAGTATCTGATTTGGATGTCACAAAACCCCACTGAATTAAAGAAGCTTTCAACCTGTCATACCAGGCTCTTGGAGCCTGTTTGAGTCCATAAAGTGCCTTAGTGAGTTTGCAGATATGAGCTGGAAATTGAGGATGAACAAAACCCTCAGGTTGATGCATAAAAACATCCTCTATAAGAATGCCATTAAGGAAGGCATTATTAACATCTAGCTGCCTAATTGTCCAATGATTCATGACAGCAAGACTCAGAATTATTCTGATGGTGCAGGGCTTTACAACTGGACTGAAAGTTTCAAAAAAATCCACCCCTTGTGTCTGATGAAACCCCTTGGCAACCAATCTGGCTTTGTACTTTGATATGCTGCCATCAGGGTTATATTTAATTCTGAATACCCATTTGTTTCCAACAATCTTCCCAGCTGTTTCTGGAGGAATAAGAACCCAGGTTTGATTCTTTTGTAGTGCATCAAATTCTTCTTGCATAGCTTGTTGCCATTTGGAGTCTGCTAGAGCTGCTTTAACAGATGAAGGTTCAAGCTCTTGAGCTACTGTTAAGTATGTCTTGGGCTTAAACACACCAGCTTTTGATCTGGTAGTCATGGAATGAATGTTCTGAACTGAAGATGTCTGTACTGGCTGATGAACTTGGATGTGTGGTGATAAATTTTGAGATGAATGGCTTGGAGATGAATGTGCTGAAGATGTATGGGAGTGACTTGAATCAGGTCCTGCATCTGGATTTGAGGGAATAGCATAGGATTGTGCATTGTTGCTGTCTTGAATGACTTCTGTAATTGGAATATTTGAAAAAGAGACTTGACTTGGTTGGATGGATGAGAGTTGTGAATCAGACTTTGTAGGAAAGAGTTCAAAATAAGGAAATTCTGATTCATTAAACTGAACATGTCTAGCAATGTATGTTTTACCAGTGGAATCCAGGCATTTATATCCCTTGTGTATAGGACTATAGCCAATCATTAGGCATTTTTGTGTATGAAAATTGAGTTTATGGTTATGGTAGGGTCTGAGAAGAGGAAAGCAAGAGCAACCAAAAGTTCTAAGGAACTTGTAATCTGGTGGTCTACCATGAAGTTTGGCAAAAGGAGAAACATTATTCAACACTGGGGTTGGCATTCTGTTAATAAGAAAGGAAGCTGTATGAAATGACTCCCACCAAAAAGATAAAGGCATTTTAGCTTGTGCAAGAAGTGTTAACCCAGTTTCTATAACATGCCTATGCTTTCTCTCAACTACACCATTTTGATGATGTGTGTGAGGACAACTATGCCTAAAATGTATCCCTTCTGCCTCAAGAAATTTTTCAAAGCTTCTGTACTCCCCTCCCCAATCAGATTGTAAAGACTTTAGAGAGAAACCAAGTTGTTTTTCAACTAAGGTTTTGAAATACTTGAATGTATCTAAAGCTTCTGACTTAAGGGTTAATGGAAAAATCCAGCAGTATCTGCTGTAATCATCCACAAAACTAATGTAATATCTATATCCATGTAGAGATGGTATAGATGCTGGACCCCAAAGATCGGTATATACAAGTTCTAAAGGAGTTTTTGTTTTTATGCCTGTAGAGTAGAAGGAAAGTTGATGCATTTTACCATATTGACAAGCATCACAAAAATCAGGAATAGATGCAGGAAGTGCAAGAGAGGATAATATGTTTTTCAATGCATGTTTATTAGGATGACCAAATCTTTGGTGTAACACATTAGCAAACATAGCTGGGTTAACAGTGCTCAAATGACTCTGAGAATTACTTGTTTGAGTACAAACTTTATTCAAAGACAAACCAGAAAAGTTACAAGCTGATTGGTTAAAAACAGAAAGCATAGAACTAGGATTATGACTGGTGACACATGAACTGGAGAGACAGTCATCCTTAGACAGCAACTTATACAGTCCTCCTCTAGCAATCCCTTGAGCCAGATGCACTCCCTTCCTCTTGTCCTTAATAAAGCACATATTGGCAACAAACTCAATGGTTAAATTGGTATTTTCAAGCAATTTGGAAATGCTTATGAGATTTTTAGTAAGATGAGGTACACACAAGATATCTTGTAAATGCAGAAAAGAATCACAGGAAGTGGGGAGACAAGTATATCCAATGTGTGTAATTTTCAGACCTTGGCCATTACCAACATGTAGTAGCTGATTACCTGAATATTCTCTTCCAAGGTTCAAGTTCTGCAGGTTGTTGGTGAGATGATGTGTTGCCCCACTGTCAACATACCAACCTTGATCAGCCATGTCACCTTCTGAGGTTGCCAGGAAAGCAGCTCTTGGTGCTGAATTTGGATAGAAAGCTCTTGGTCCAGGATTCTGATATGAATTATAGCCTGAATATGGATTGTAATAAGGCACAAATTCTTTATTGAACCTGTTCCTGCATTCAGCTGCAGTATGCTTTGGCTTAAAGCATATTTGACAGATTACAGCAGCTCCATTTGGATCTGAAGCACCTTTTCCATTAGTGAAGCCACCAAAGTTTCCACCAAAATTTCCATTATTAGCACCAAAATTATTGGCATTGTTAACACAAAATCCTCCTCTGCCTTGATAATTTCCAGACTGAGCATTATTATTCCAGCCTCCATTCCAATTTCCTCTACCTCGGCCTTGAGAAAAACCTCTACCAAAGGCTCCTCTGCCACCATTATTATTATTGACATTCCTAATCCAGTTAGCATTATTCTGTCCTCCAAACTTAGTATTAGTTCCAGTTTGAGCAACATTTGCAGCATAAGTCAATTTAGCTTCCTTGCTAGCATTTGACTGATGTGCTTCTAGTCTAGCTTCATGAGTTAAAAGCATTGAGTAAGCTTCATTAACAGTCATTTTTGCTAGATTTGCCTCGATATACACAACCACAGGGTAGTATGGTTGACCTAGCCCAGAGATAAGATGTGTAATAAAATCTAGAGAGCTAACAGGGCTTCCAGCTATAGCTAAATCATCAGTTATTGTTTTCAGTTTTCCAAAAAATTCAGTCATAGACATTGAACCTTTTCTAAGATTGTTAAGCATCATCTTAAGATGAACCTTTTTAGCAAAGGTTTCAGATCCGAATTGTTGCTCAAGACTATTCCAAAGTTCAAGTGAAGTTTCAGAGTTTACCACAAGGCTGAGGATCTCGAGATTTATAGAAGACAGCATCCAGCTCAGCAGCATTTGATCCTTCCTTTTCCAAGCAGTGAACTCAGGATTTGTTCGAGTTTCAATTTCAGAGTTCTCAGATTCACTTTGAAGAAATTGATCTGGACATGACTTGGAGCTATCGAAATGATCTTCAAGACCATTTGCACGTACTGAAGAGAGAATCTGAGATTTCCAGATTGTGTAGTTCGATCGATCAAGCTTAATAGGAGAAGTGAAAGTGAATGAAGAAACAGAGATTGCTGTGTTTGGATTTGAGCTTGAGAACGCCATTTTTGCTTTTAGTTTGGCTCTGATACCATGTTAAATTGTAAAGTATTTGTTTGGTTTCTAAGAAAGTTACAGAGAGAAAATAACAAGAGAGAACGAATGTGAATCATTTCATTAATCTGAATGGTTTTACAAAGATGTATATATACAAGCATTTCGAATCTTCTACATGCTGTTTAAGCTTTAGCTAACAGCATAACAACCTTCCTCCAGCTCAGCTGCCAAGTCAGCATTAATAACAAACTTGATTAAACAAATCAACTGAGCTTAACTAACTAAACCATCTTAACTAATTCTATTATCTTAACAAAGAGTATCGATAAGTGGAGTGTAGCAAGAAAACGAGAAGGAAAAATGAATCTTGTTGTTTAATTAATCAAAGAGTAATTAGTCAAGCTTATATTACTGACGCTGCAGCTAATTCTGTCAACATCATTTCCTGAGCTGGCAGCTAGAGCTAGTTGCACTCAACAACACCTCCTACTATTAGAACCAGCTACATGCAAACATATTGTATAATTCTGCTAATTAAGCTTCAATGTTAACAAGCATCCTCTGCATGCATCGCTTGGACTCCATATTTTACTTAAACATTTTTGTCCTTCTTATGTCCCTTCTAAATGCTAACCCCATGAACAAAAATAAATTGATTATTAAAAGCTTAAAATGGCTACAGATATAGTGCAAAGTTCAATAGTAACACGCATTGTGCTTTGATGTGGATGCAAGAGGAAACCATAATCATTATGCTATCGGTTTTCTGCCGGAATTATTGAAGTAGGCCACTCACGTGCATTGCATTTAGTTCAAATTTGATAAAAATAAGAGGGAAAAAAAAAGCATTGGTCATAAAAAGATTTAAGGGTTGAATCTCATTTGCACCAATCTCAAAGAAGATTATACTTATAGTTTGAGCATAATTAAGAATGTAGGGTTGCATTTATGGGTGATGAATATTCTAAATAAATCTATGACGTTTTATAAATAAACACACATGTTCTTTCTATTTAGATTGTAATGACCCATGATTAATCACATATAACTCTTTATAAAATTGATCTTACTGTCATGTAAATTTAAAAAAAAAAAAAAAGAGATCATTTGTATGTTCGATAGTTTGAAATAAATAACAGGGTTATTTGTATATTAAGTAAAACTTTATAGTGTTAAAAGATTTTTTTTCATGAATAAAATTAAAAAGATGTAAAAAAAGAAAAGAAGAAGGCGTGATTTTGTTGATGTTCTTGCCATAAATGTTTAAAATCACAAGAAATTGACTCTTGTACAAAGGACTAGATTATAAAGGAAAAGTTACAAGTTAAGACGCCAAGGAGTGCAAATTTCAGGGCAAGTTGAAATGTCGAAAGGATGCAATATAGAGGGGGGGGGGGGGGGGGGGAACATTATAAAGAGTAAGTTGGTCTAGATAGATCAATGGGCCTTTTGTCAAGTGGGAGAATTTTTATACTTACAATGTTGAGTGCAAGAATTCGAGCCTCCATAAAAATATTTATGGGAGTTATTTATAATTTTCTCTCAATTATCAAATAATAGAGTGGAGTCAGTCTATCCGTCACGAAATGTGAGTGGAGTGGACATCCCTCGAATATTTGAGAGAATTTAAAGAATTTGGGCAGTTCTTCAGAGTAGTACATGCTACGAAAAAAGTCTCAATTATAAAATCTATTTGTAAATATTAATTATAATACCTGATATAATATCAATAATAGTAGTGTATAACAATATAAAAAAAAAAGTTAGTCTGGATAGTAAAAGCCTTGACCAATAAAACCCTCTGGTTTTTTTCATAATAATTATTATGTCTGTCTAATCATGCAAACCTCAGCCCACTTTTGCTTCACAAAAGGTCAGGGCAGGGCCGTGTGTGTGATAACAAAATTTATCGTTTATTATTCAATAATTTGGAATCTTGCGTGGACATTGTATCCGACCAACTTACATGCAAACTTAACCTTTACATCTTAGATGATAGATTATACCTTAAGGGCATGTTTGGTTATGGTATAAGAGCTCCTCATTGTATTAGAATATTATTATACCATGTTTGGTACTTACATCACATAGTATTACAATGTGGTCAACTCCAAATTTTATGCGGTCAAACACGCATAAACTAAACCCGAGGGGGAGGTCAGGTTTAAGCGGGTTTTGCAACTATTTCTGAGACCAAACGCACCTAAAAATTGCATTTGAACAATACGTGTACCAAACGCACCATAAGTGATTGTCTAGCACCAAAATCAATGGTTGTGCTATAATATCATCCATGTATTATTTTATATTTACTTTACACATCATTATATCCATTTAATTTTTATTATTTATTTATTTAAAACACAAAAAATATTATGTCAGTTATATATTAAATAAATAATATTATGATATATATACATTTATTTTAAAACTTACGATACAAATAATCGTTGTATTATATATGTATTAATTAATTATATTACCTCTAATATATTCTAAAATTTATCGTAAAATCTACTGGTAAATAAAAAAAAATATTGATCGTATCTATTGAGGAACAAATTATTGGAGTGAAAAATAAAGATCTATCGGTCAATTTTATGTCCGCCGGGAAATGTGGATGGCCAAGACTGTTGGCACTACTTGGCCACTTGGCCACTTGGAAATGAATCCTCCTCCGTCATTGACAACATCATCACTATTCCGTTAAGTATTTAGTATCATGCTATGTATCCCCCTGATTAACTTTTTAATAATTTTCTTGTTGCCCAAAAATGCACTTTCTAAACACTCCTTCAAAGCACTTGTGATTTCACTACCCTCTCTCTCTCTCTCTCTCTCTCTCTCCTCGGTCCATCAGGTACTAACTACTTCTTCATCTTTAAAATTATCTTTAAAGTCTTTAAAGCTAGAGGTCTGTTTTTTTATGTGACTTACGATTCGCGGGTTGCAAATTTCTTGTTTCTGTATTAGTAGTGACTGTTGTTTTTGGATTCGTCTCATTTTTCCTGTTCAATTTGTACTTCTTCCAAGTTCGTTTTGCTTTTCAAAGATTCTTTTTTTTTTTTTCCTTTTGTTCTTTGTTTGGTTTAGGTTTCTGATTTGATGTTTGAGGAAGCTAGAACTTGAGAAGCTATTTTATGTTGAGAAGCTATAAAAGAAGTGTGGAGGATCAGAAAGTTGGATTTTTTGAGTTTTTGGTTTCTGGGTTGCTGTAAATTTGTGATTCATATAAGTGCTTTTCAATATAGAGTGGTGCTGTTGCTGGAAGTTATAGTTTTTGCTTTTTGTGCTTATCATTATTGAAGTATTTTGTTTTGGGGGGATTTTGGCTATTGTTTAAGTGGATTGTTTTTATAGCATAGATGGTCATGGATCAAAGGTTAAGTGGATTTTATGGTTCTGTTAATCAGTACAAACTCAATGATGAGACCTTTTCGGTCTTGTCGGATCAGAATCTGGTTATTGGTTTCAAAACCAATGATACTCTTGTAAGCCAAAGCTACCTAGACATTCAGGCTTTGCCACCTAATCCAGTTGCAGATAGTCCGAACTCGTCTTCTGTTGTGACACAAGAGAGAGATTCTTCCGAGGATTATGATTTCAGTGATGTAGTTCTTAAGTACATAAATGAGATGCTTATGGAAGAGGACATGGAGGAGAAGACATGCATGTTTCAAGAGTCTTCAGCTGCACTTCAAGCGGCTGAAAAGTCGTTGTATGAACTTCTGGGGGAGAAGTATCCTCCGCAACCCAGTTATGTCAACAAAAATTTTGTTGATCATGACCATGAAAGTCCAGATGGAACTCATGATTCGAGTAACTCTTACTGTAATACCAGTACTATCAGTGCTGAGAGTGATAATTTGGTGGATCACGGGTGGAATTCTGATTTGAGTGAGTGTAAGTTTTCAAATTTTTCTTCTCAGTCCACTCCTCAGTCATCCTATGGCTCATCAAGCAGTAACAGCAATGTGGTTGATGGGTTTATAGATTCTCCAGTGAGCAGTCTTAAGATTCCTGAAATATTTAGAGATTCTGAGTCTGCTTTGCAATTTAAGAGAGGCTTTGAGGAGGCAAGTAAATTCCTTCCTAATGGTAATGCTTTGTTTGTTGATCTGAAAAATAATGTATCAGTAGTAAAAGAATTGAAGGAAGAGCCTAAAAGTGTGTTAGTTAAGATGGGAAAGAAGCCTGAGAATGAGAACTCTCCTGAACGGTCAAGGGGAAAGAAGAATCCTCATCCTGAAGAAGTGAGTTTAGAGAGGGGGAGAAGTAATAAACAATCAGCAGTTTCTACTGAATCAACTGTGAGTGAAGAAATGTTTGATATGATATTGCTAAATTGTGGACAAAGTGAGTCTGTGCTTCGTGAAGCTTTGCAGAATGAAACGAGCAAGAATGTGCGACAGAACAAACAATCAAGAGGGTCTAAAGGTGGAAAGGCACGTGGAAGGAAGCAGGGAGGCAACAGAGATGTAGTAGATTTGAGAACTCTTCTGACACTTTGTGCACAAGCTGTTGCAGCCAATGATAGAAGGAATGCATGTGAGCTTCTGAAGCAAATCAGACAGCATTCTTCTTCTACCGGGGATGGAATGCAGAGAATGGCTGAATGTTTTGCTGATGGCCTTGAGGCACGCTTAGCTGGCTCTGGTACCCAGATTTACACTGCCCTAATCACCAAGCATACATCAGCTGCCGATGTCTTGAAAGCTTACCATCTGTTTCTTGCTGCATGTCCATTTAGGAAGCTCTCAAATTTCTTCTCAAACAAAACGATAATGAATTTAGCTGAGAAAGCAACGAGACTCCACATAATAGATTTTGGTATTATGTATGGTTTTCAGTGGCCATGCCTCATACAACGTCTTTCATCTAGGCCTGGTGGAGCTCCTAAGCTTCGGATAACTGGGATTGACCTGCCGCAACCAGGTTTTAAACCAGCTGAAAGGGTTGAGGAGACCGGGCGCCGCTTGGCAAAGTACGCAGAAACTTTTAAAGTTCCATTTGAATTCAATGCAATAGCTCAGAAGTGGGACACCATTCAGATTGAGGATCTCAATATTGACAGCGGTGAGGTGCTTGTCGTGAATTGTTTGTATCGCTTTAGAAATCTGCTTGATGAGACTGTTGTGGTGGATTGTCCAAGAAATATTGTCTTAAACCTAATCAGGAAGATGAATCCAGATGTTTTTGTACTGGGGATAGTGAATGGGGCTCATAGTGCACCTTTCTTTATAACAAGATTCAGAGAGGCTCTCTTCTTTTACTCTACTTTGTTTGACATGCTTGAGACGAATGTGCCCCGTGAAATTCCAGAGAGGATGCTGATTGAGAGAGAGATATTTGGGCGTGAGGCAATGAATGTCATTGCTTGTGAGGGTGCAGAGAGGATCGAGAGACCTGAAACATACAAGCAGTGGCAAGTCCGTAACATGAGGGCCGGGTTTACTCAGCTCCCACTTAATGAAGAGATCATGAAGATGGCAAAGGAGAGGGTAGATACGAACTACCACAAGGATTTTGTAATTGATGAAGACAGCCAGTGGTTGCTTCAGGGCTGGAAGGGACGAATTGTTTATGCACTCTCAACTTGGAAGCCTTCTTTTTAGAATGCATGTTCACGACTACACATTGGAGGGATGATGGTAGGATTCTCTTCGTAGTGGCAACCTTTGCTTCAATGATATATTAATGGAAGTCTGACATCTGGGAGGTAACAGATTTTCATTGTTAAAATCTAAATGTGTCTTGTTCTTTACTTCTTTTTTCGCCATTGCTTTTCTAACAATCAGTGGCGAAGCCACCAAGGGACAAGCTAGTGGGGGCAGCTGCCCCTGTTTATTGCAAAAGGCCCAAAAGACTCTTTTTTTTTTCAATTCAGTTGAATTATAAATTTGTCGCAATTGGACTAATTAAATCATTAAATTTAGTGCAAAAGGCCCAATCATTAATACATTAAATCATTAAATTTAGGTTCAAAAGGTGTTAAAAAAATTGAGATTCAAAATCTATTTTAAGAACCACACATATATTTACACACATACATATAATAGTAAAATTTTGACATTTTATATGTTTCTTTCTTCATTGATTGTATTTTATAAGGGTCAAAATTTTGCCCCTCGCTGGTTTGATTTTCTGGCTATGCCACTGCTAACAATAGCATACAAACTTGACATTGACAGTCATTCAACTATGTTGCTGCGAAGAGTATGAGAGCATCATTGAAGCTGCTTCTCTTCGAGCTGCAGAAGGCCCATTATACTTGGCCACTTCAGCAAGCCTATGCAAAGTGAGGTGCTCAGGTCGGTGCTAGGCTGCTAGCATTTTGCAAGTTTGTAAGCAATATGAAGAATCTCAGCAACAAAAGAAAATTCAAATGTTCATAATTTCCACAGATTTTGGCAGGCATCATTGCGTCGCCTGTTCTTTAGATTCCTTTTTTCTTTTAAAAAAAAAGTTCTTTGATTCTAGGCATTTGAATTCATGTTTATGCATAATATTATTCTGTGAGGAAGGCTTGGTTAGTTGTTTCATATTTACCCTACCCTATTGTCAGCCTCGGAAAAATGTACCATTATTGTAATGTTTTATGGTAAGACTCTTGGCTCTTGAAGTAATTAATAACCTTGCGGCTATGGTCTGCATGAGCAAATTTTATTGATTATCAGCATTGTTCTTCGAAAGGATTGAATCATTGTCACATGGAAAGTCGCAGGAATATAATAGCATATCTTCAAGTCAAATTAGAATACAATTACTTCAAAGTCCGTAATCAATTTATGCAGATCGATCAAATTCAATTCATTTGGTCAACTAATCCAACACCGTTTGAATTGACTCTGCTAGATTTCATTTCTCTTTGATTAGATTAAAATTGCAGCCACGTGTCGTACTAATTTGATTTCCTTAAGCAACTGAATACTTTCCCCGAAAAGCAAAAAGAGGAATCCTTTAGTTGAGTAACCTTATGTTGACGTGAACTTTTTCAGTTTAATTTGATTTAACGTCGATGATCAATCATTCAGTCTTATTCACCTTATTACCACATATGACTTCAGATTGATTGAATTAGAATAAGAATTAATCTTTTTAAACGTTTTTAAACAAAGATGTTAAGTCACCCAATGAGCAGGAGAATATTTGTAATATTTATTTTATGAATTCATGTGACTTGTGAGATGCAATTAGGGTGATTGGTTAATATACTTACATACCTACATACACACACACACATACATATACATATACATACATATATATATATATATATATACATTTAGTATAGTTTTTCTCAATTTTTTTTTATGCAGATACACTTTAAAATTATAAAATTAAAAAGAATTAATTTTAATTATTTTAAACTAGATAATTTAAAAATGTATCTATATTAAAATATGTACGGACATTAAAAAAAACCGACGTTTACAACTGAAAACGATTTCATATATATATATATATATAATATATATATATATATAAAGTATTATGGTGATAAAAGATTTTTTTAAACATTTTTTTATTTAAAAATAAAAAAATTAAATTAAATAGGAAAATACGTTGTCTATAATCCTTCACAAAATCTAGGGTTTTAGCAAGATTTAGATGAGTGGAGTAGGGGCGCCGGATTTCTTTTACAGAGAGGCTCAACGCCTCGGCTACGTTGCTCGTTCTGCTTTCAAGGTATTTTCCCCTATCTAAATTTCAATCATCTTTCTTTTTATTAATTTTCAAGCTCGATATGATTCAAAAAAACAATTTTTTTCCCTCTCTCTCTCTTCTGTTTCAGTTGATGTTATTTATATGTCTTGAAATTACAGCTGCTTCAAATACAAAAGCAATATAAGCTCATAAAACCAGGCTCCTCAGTTCTTGATCTTGGTTGCGCTCCTGGTGCTTGGCTTCAGGTCCGTCTCTCCTTTTCTTTAGCAGGCTCTTAAAATTATATCCATTTTCAGTTCATTTTGCTGCAGATATGTGATTGTTCTGTCTTCTTTTGTTGAATCAATAGGTAGCATGCCAAAGCTTGGGTCCACTAGACAATGGTGGGAGTGTTGTTGGAATTGATGTTAAGGTGTAATTTTTGTTTTATTTATTTATTTATTGTTTTAGATTATTTTTTGTAGTTATGTTCACCAAAAAGTGTGTTTAAGATGCTTCTTTTGATAAAAGTTTCGATATTTATTTCTCTTTTGAATGAAAAGAATTAACTTTGGATATGTGGGATTGCAGAACAGAAGGTGAAGGTTCCTTCTCTTCACTGTGATGCAAGGGTCCAAACTGTTTCAGCTGACGTCATTAATCTGCCCAGTAATCAAGTCAGGGCACTTTCCCCTAAGGTATTCTGATCTGTCACAGATATCTGCTTAACTTTCACTCTTGGTTTTGGTTGTTTTCTATTGCTAAGTTTGATCATTTTAGGGAATGCCTCTGTGAGAACATTCGAAATGCTGTAGAACTTTATTAGAGGTCGAAATAGTTGGACGTTTATGGTGGAAGCCATGATATTCGATCAACTTACAATGACTTATCTTATGAAAGATAGATAAACATGTATTGTGTTTCTCTTTCATAAGCTTTGTTTCAGACTTATGATCAAAGCCATTACAAATGTGTGTTTGAGCTTTCCAATGATTATGCCCATTATTTTGGTGTGCTATTTGCTTGTTTAGCTTCATCCTACACTCTATGCTTAGAAGGAGTAGCTCTTATTCTATCTATTTTGAACTATTTCTCTCTCATATCTTATATCTTATGGTGATACAATTTGGTTTATGTCTGTGTAGCAAAAAGGATTTTCTGTCATACTTTCAGACATGTGTCCTTCAGTGTCTGGAATTACAACCAAAGATGCAGCTTTGTCTGTGGAGTTAGGGATGCGAGCAGTTGATTTGGCTCTTGGTCCGGCTGCCTTAGCAAGTCCAGTTAATAATTCAGATTCTAGTACAGATAGTGGTGTACTAAAACCTGGGGGTCACCTTGTCATAAAGCTCCTGGAGAGTCAGGATGCCCAAGGTGAGAGGTTACTTAAATAAGCATATTATTTATCTGTTTCTTTTCTTGGAAATGTGTTAATTATTTTTCTTCGGTGACAGAATTCACCCGGATTTGCAAACCACTCTTCAGAAAGGCGTCATGGTTGAGGCCTAAAGCTACGAGATCTTCATCTAGAGAAATTTATTTTATTTGTCAAGGTTTAAAGGGATAGGCAGGATATTTTGTAACTTCAAATGTGCGGTTAATGGCTTTCTGTTGTCATCTTTGTTGCTATGCAGCTCAGTCTGTGAATGTCACAGTTTCTTTCATACTTGCTATTGTTATTGATGTGCCAGAAATGAAATAAGCATGTACATTTTTTCTGTCTATGAATCTCCTCGACTCTCAGGCTCATTGTGCTAATTCTTACAAAGACAGACAAAACGAAAAACAATTCAATCAAAACATGTTACAAGTCTTGGTATATGCATATGCAAAACATATAATTTACATCCATATGATTGGCCAACAGTTATCGAATATGGGTTCTTCCTAGTGACCAGAGACTTGTATCTTTAACCAGAGCCTGCAATGCATAGAAACAAAAGCTTTTAATAAAGAGAGCAATGTATACCGAAAGATTGAATGAATGTTTGATTTTACCAGCTTTCTATGTACTTACCGGTGCTTTCAAAGAAGGGAAGACATTCCAAAATCTTAAAGTTTCATCTCCTGCTCCAGTCACTATTGTCTGCAAGAGAATATAAACTTGGCTTTAAGATATATGTATATATATATATATTGGTACAAAGCAATATATCTACCGTGTGCTATCAAATACTGATCGCATATGTCTTAAGAGATTTATTCAGAAACACTACAGTACCTGTCCATCAGGCGATGTAGCCAGATAGAGTACTCGCAAACTATGACCCGTCAGAGTTGAAACCTATCAGTTATCCAGAGTGAAAGAGATATCAGTAAGTTAAAAAGACAAAGGCACTTGTGTCTGTGAAGTGCAAGCTAAAATTGGCTGAACTCTCTTGTACCTTTGCCATTGATGGATACTTCCACACCATAATTTGATTCTGAGAATATCCATGAGTACTCACTAGCTCATTCACATTCTTACTCCATGCTAGGTTGCACACCTGCAAGTTACACAATGATGATGATGAGCATGATGTTATGACAGCTGGGTAGCATCAAGACACTGTGTAAGAACATAATAATTGTCTGAAGCTTGTTAAATAATACTCAGTTACCTGGCTCCCAGTGTCCACACTGTTTAATTGATGACCATTGCTAGTGTTCCAGAAGCGAATGCATCGATGCATTATTATTCCAGCCTCCATTCCAATTTCTGATGGGGTGACCAAGCAATAGCCTTCACAGCGGCTGTGTGTTCGGTCAATCTCAAAGTTGGTTGCTGAGAATGCTGGTTCCAGACCAAGAGCTGAGCACCAGCAGCACATTTGCATCAGCATTTTACTCCCAGCAGTTAGACTACAAAGATCAATAGATTTGTATGTGTGTGTGTGTGATAGTGATGATGATTACCTGATTATCATTTCCACCTGATGCAAGTTCCCTGTCATCATGGGACCATTTCAGCCCGCACACCTGTAAGCAATAACGAAAGTTAAGGATAATATATTGCTCATGAAGTAAAAAAATACTCTTTCCCCCAGACGAGCAATAATCTTTTTCTTTTCTTTTTTCGTTGAGCGCAACAAGCTTTACCTCAGATTTGTGTCCAGCAAGCTTGCAAATATAGTCACTTGAAACACGAAGATCATGTTGAAGTATGTTCCGGTCCCTACTTCCTGATGATAGTATGCGCGAATTCCATGCCAAGACACCAGCTCTAGTTTGATGGCCACCAAAGGTCCTAACCCTTTTGCACTGGGTTCCATCCCAAACCTGTAAAATCAGCTAGTTAAAATCTGATGTTCTCAACTATAAATATGAATGAAACTCTATAAACAAACTAACTGAAACACAAGATTTCAAATGCAAAATAGGAGTAAACAAGTAGCTACCTGAACTTGCCCAAGATTTGTACCAACTGATATATAAGAACCCTCTCGGGTCCATTGGACAGAGCATACACTGTCACCAGGTCCCAAGTCACACAACCTCGTTACCTGAGAACAAGAATAGAAAACTGTTAAACTCATCAGACCCAATAACCTCTTTTAGATACAATTGCATCAACCAATTTGTTGTAGAACTAGTAATATCAAACTCACTTTGCTATTTGATGCAGTCCACAAATATACACAAGTGCCCAATCCAACAGCAAGTACATTCTGGGAGGACCAATCCACTAAATTCAAATAGAAGTCATCTTGAAGAGATGGAGCATCCAGAACCTGCAGCCATCATTAAAACTTTTACCCCATCAGCACAAAGCTGTCTAGATATCTCTATAACTCCTACGCAATGCTCAAATCAATTTGTCAAAAGAATGACTGCATTTCTACACAATGTGTAGCAAAGGACCAAAATGCCACTGCCTACATGAATGATGCTTAAATATTGACCATTGAAATAAACATAAAAATTGTTTCCTGCTCTATCTCGTATCTTCAATGCAACCTAAGAAAAGGGGAAAAAGAAATTGCGGCCACAGAATCAAATCAGGCTCACTGACCTTATGTGGAGTCTTGGGCACTTTCCGTGGGAGCTTAGGCGGCGTAGAAGCCTCACTAGAGAAGCCATTATCATGCCCCAAAATGGAAGGCGAGTACGGAGAATTAGGCCCAGAAGAATGATCAGTCTTAAACCTTAGCATATTCTTGCTAGGGCTCATTGGCGAGCCTTGACCTGCAGGAGAAGAAAAAGAACCAAAATCAGCTCCAAAAAGCTCAGATTTTAACAGCCTGTTATAAGCCTCATTGCCTCCTTCTTTAACAGGTGATCCCTTCTCAATCAGCTCGAATGTGTGTAGCCTTGAAGAAGATCTGCAAGGAATGAATCTGTCACTGCAAGTTGATGATCTTGATGAAGGAGATGACAGGTTTGATAATGCTCGAAAAGAACCCGAAAATGTTTCGAGTCTTAGGGAGGTTTCATTCATTCCAGCTGGGAGATTCAACCCAGTTTTCCTTGTTTGTGGCAAATCCATCTTCTTTCTGGGGTTGAAGTTGATTAGAGGAAACGCCCAAGCGGGGTATGTTTGTTTCTCGGGAAAATGAAGGAAAAGGCCACTCTCTGCAAGCAAAGAGGGCTTTTGAAGAGGAGCAACGGTCGAATTCTATCAATGGCAGGTAAGAATAGGAGCGGTCTTTTAGTGTCATATGTTCATTTTTCAAAAAAGGAAGTAGTATTTGTATGTCGCCAAAATATTTTCCAACGGTCGATTTTGCAATAACCAAAGTTCCATATGCTCGTATAGCTGTCAGATTTGTGTATAGCTTACCAAGTAAATGTAGGGTAGCCGTTGCTCGTGTCTTTGGGAACATCAAGCTCTGTGCGTATAATTAGTCACTAATCTTATTTAAAAAAAAAAAATTAAAAGAAGTCTTGATAATTTGTTACGGGCAACAACTAACTGCCATTCTTGTTAATTTTTCTTTGCTTATGAGAGAATTAACATCCTCGAATCTCCTTTAAAAGTTTCCCCAAATTAAGTGGGTAATTTTGAAAAGTCAATATGGTTTGAAACCATCAAATACGCAGCAAACTACTGCAGTTGTGACACCGTTATGCATCAAAGGCATCAGCTGCCGAGTCTAATTGTTGTCTAAAATATTTCTCTCTTGATTGGACTTCCGTCACAGATAATTCACAACACAGTGGGAGAACGGGCGATTATAATGTGTATTGCAGCTGATATCTGCGAAGCCAGTCCTCGCCTTTCTCATAATAATCCATCCTAGAAAACGTTTGCTGGGGGAATTGCAACTTAGCAGCATAAATGGAAGCTCCTCGCCATGCATCAAGAACTGGATCCAGAGCTCTCACCACTTTTATGGGAGCCCCACATGGTCGAATCATCCGGATTCCAGCTTCTAAGCGCTCGCTCATACCAGGGAATAGACAGCATCCACCAGTCATAAAAATTGAACTGGTCAGTCTCTGCTCTAGATCTTCGTCTTTAGTTGGCAGTCTTCTTATTGATACTCCTGTCATCTCATCTAATCCTACCTGATCAATCCCAACCCAGTTGGGGCGAAATAAGATTTCAGGGCAGCGAAACCTTTCAACACCAAGAACAATTTGGAAATCTTCCTTGGTAAGAGGACGAACTCGTGGTATCTCCGCGGCTGACTGAGTGGGTCCTGATTCTTGCTTGGGAACAAATGTTGGGTCTACCTCCTGCCAGAATAGAGATCAGTGAATAAGAGAACATTCCATAAGGACCCAAAAAAAAAAAAACTAAGTTGAAAATTAGTGCATATCCTTAATTAGACACGATGATTGACTGACCTGCAATCTAGCAGAAATGCGGGCAAGCTCTGCTTCATTTTCATCCATTTCCTCATCATCATCATCATTATCTCTGCTCATCAGTTTGTAAAGTTGCCAATCTTCATCCTTGGCACCAAAAGTGTCCTCACCCTTCCCTCGATCAAAGGCTGCCGTTGTTAGGAGGCGCATCCTTTCTCTCTGAGCAGCATTCAATCTCTCACCACGGCCAACCCCTCCAGATGTGTTATTTCCATTTGTGTGGTTCCCATTTGTCTTAAGCCGTTTTCGCTGGTCAATTTTCTCAGAAAGTTCTTTGTACTTTGCCCGCATCTGCTCTACATAGAGTTCTGGGTTCTCTCTACAGTAAAAAGAAATAAAAAACAATGATTTATAAAACGCACAAATGCAAAACAGAATACTAACGAAATTATCTTCCAAGATGATAAGATCATTTCAAGAAATCTGCAATGCTATTATGATAGTGATCTAATTAAGAGACCAAGCACTTTACGTATTTTACTAAAAATTGATATATAACAGTAAGAGACTTCTCTTGATAATGCTCACAAAAGTTCCCCCCTCTTTTCTCCTTGATGCTTGACCATTGATAAAATTTATATTAAATAAGGAGAAAAAGAACTCCACGAGCTTAGCACTTACAAGCGTCTTTCTTCTTCTTCTTGGTTTTTTTTCTCTTGTTCCAACTCCTCCTCAACACGCTTTTGTTTAGCTCGCTGGCGGCCCTCAGTTGTAGTTTTAAGGAAAATTTGTCTTCTCTTCTCCTTAAGCTGCAAAGGAATAGCAGCCAAGAGAAATTTGATGATGATGAGAAAATCCCAAAAATGAAAATCAATGTCGTTCTTTATTTGAGTGTCATTCCATGCAAGGCACTCTCATATCAAAAAGCACCCTTCAGCACTACATTAAAAAAATAACTAATGAAATGGCCCCGTGTTTTCGAGCCAATGTGAAATGAAATGAAAGTAAACATCTATGAGTAGAATCAGCAGTACAGCAAAATTCAAAAGTCCAGCTCTTTTAGTGTAAAGTATACCTGCTCAAGGGACAGCATGTTGTCAGGGATGTGAATAAGAGGATACTTTTCATTCATAGAGGCATCAGTCTTCTCAAGTTCAGCTTGTTCAACCTTCCGTTCCCCTTTAGCTTTTCTTAAAGATTGTGTAAGTTTCACAAGGGTAGATTCTATTTCCTGCCGGGAGACATAACCGGTGTCTGAAAGGAAAGCTGCAATGTCATTCTCTTCCACTTGTTCAAGTTGTTGTAAAAGAAACTCTAAACCATGAATTTGATTTTCCAGTTCATTTATCCTAGAAGATCTCTTAGCCTCAGCCATCTCCCGCAACCTTTGACCTTGTCTCTCTTTAATGGCTGCCTTCCTCGCAATCTCTTCTTCTGAAGGAGGTTCCTCAGTTGGTGGTGGAACCCATGGAAGTTGCCAACACCTGGTTTTGTGTTCAGCTTCCTTGGTCCTTTTCTGTTGTAATAGGTGTTGCATCAAATTAACATCAAAGGTTGAAGTGGGAAAAAAATGTAGGACATGGTCGTTACCTGAAATAGTTGAGCTTCTGAAAAATAATCAGGTGCAATATAACAGTGCTCCATTTTCAGGTCTTCAACCTTCTCCCATGTAAGCTTAGTCCTGTATAATTAATTCAACCTCTGTAACCAGAAGCTTTACTTTAATCAATCAAGCAAAAGCCAGGTGAATTTATACTCACATGTGTTGAGGATGCTTAAGGGAAAGTAGTTGCTTCAAATAATCGGTGATATGGTATCCACCAATATTAGTTCGGCAAGAACCTCTGTAAACAGGCTCACCTTCAACAAACTGGGAGTCAAACGAGACACATCAATATCAAACTAAAACAATTGAGAATTAGATTCATCACAGAAATTATAAGATCTAATTTATTGAGGGAACAACAATGCTGCAACCAGATATTGGACCCACAAAGTAGCATATATAAGAGATCAAATCTACATAGACATGGCTGATAGCCAATATCTTAGAGAAATCATATTGTTATTGGAACATTTAATAAAACACAAAAAGAAAAGGATTAGCAGCAAGTAAAAATGCTATCAACAAGATTGATTGCATTAAAAAACATGCCAGCAAGAGACAAAGTCCTTTGATATGTTAACAAACAACCTTTGCTAGGAACATATGTGGTACATATGTTCCCAAATTTATTCAAAGATTGACCAAATGAGAAACAATAAGATGCCACAACTAATAATGTTGATAACAATGATGGCACAAAATGAGTCTTAGACAGAGAAAATTCAAGAGTTAGCTGATTCATAATCTCTTTTATATCATGCAAGGCAGTTATGCATGCTACTACATAAAATTTAACACCCACCAGTTCTAACTTGCAAGTACATTCAACTAAAAGAATATTGAGGCCATGAAAACAATACCGGAATAACATGAGTAGTGGAAAATCCTGGACAGATGGCAAGACCATCTTTATTACAAATCCCATATTGCTGATTATACTTGTAGCTGAAAGCAGCATCCACACCAAATGCTGTGATCGCATAAAGAAAGGACATGTTAATTTTAGAAAGCAGCAAACATTCTAAGAACATAAAATGAAAAGGGAACATTTATCATGATCAGGCCAATCATGGGTTGTTGCCCAGACAATTAGTGGCTTACTGATTTAGACAGAAGCATCCATCAGATAAATAAACTACAAGCTTCCTCTTTAAGGGCATGGAAAGTTTTTCGTGCAAGGTAACTTAATGCTTTACCTACTGATGGAACTCCATAAGTCTCAAAAAGAAGTTCTGCCATTTTACTGCGAGAGTGAACTGGGTTGCATACACATTCTGTGATCAGGACAGGATGATCAATCTGCTCTGTCCTCAAATGAACATTAAATCAGGAAAAGGTCAAGCGAATGAACCAAGCTAAACCTTAGCCGTGCATGACAAAGTAACTAGTAAAAATCATGCCACTAGAAAAACATTGCATGAAAAAAAAAGAACACAGAGCAACGTATCATCCATGCAACTATTTGTACTCAACATAAAAACAACTAAATGGCACATGCATCAAGAAAAGAATCAACAACCATAATGAAAAGGTCACCTCAGCATAAATTTAAAATGATTATAAGAAACAACCAACCGAGTAAACTACAGTGCATGCCATAGACAACAATTAGAATAACGTACTAAAAACTGAAGCCTTTTAGGGTGCAAACATCAAAACACATGCACAACTACAAAAGTTCTTAAAATGAAAGAAATTGAGAATTGGTTATTTTACCTCTGACCCATTGGCACCAAGCCGATCAAAGGCAAAGTCAAGAATCTACAAAGCACAAAATAGACCACATGAGACTACAGCTATCACCCATACAAACAAACACGCAAACAAGACACATGTGCTACAAAATTCAACATTAACAAAACACAATGACATACATATTCCATAATCTCAAACTGATAAACAACATTGCTGTCAAAAGCTGAGCGAGGCCCCGACCGCGTGCAGTCAAAGTACTTTAACAATGTTGTATCATGATCACCAACTATGGTCACAGTTTCACCTATACCATAAATAAATAAACTTAGACTGAAAAGGCAAAGAATTTGAAAAAACAAAAAGGGAAGTGGGAGCAAGAGAGCACCGGTGGTTTTGTGGCGAGGTCTCTGAACAATGTTGCGGAAAATAACACGCGGGTCAGTCTCTCCCGCCCACCTGACCATGGAATTATATTAACCAAAAAAAGAAAGAAAAGGAAATTAGAAAGTGGGTAGTTAAGGATTAGGGTTTAAGAGTAAGTTACCCAATTCGGAAATAGGAGGCGCCATTGTCGATGACGATCGGAGTGGAGGAAGGGAATAGATTGTAATCTGTTTGTCTCTGTATTTGAGATATGAATGGCATTTTTTTAAAAAAGAAAAAAAAAATTGGGGAGGGAAGCTAAATCAAGGTGATAGCTAGCGTTTTGAACTGCTGGCTTTGTTTCTGTTGTTCGAGTTAAAAATTGTCATTAAATTTTGTTTCATGTCTGAGTCTGGCGCTGATAATCGAATCGCCTAGTACCTAGTGAAGACGATCCGAACCGGTTCGGGGAGGGGTAAGGGAAGTGGAACCAGACAACCCGAAGCAGTTCTAAATGGACATGGGACAGAATTGGGCTTTTGATTTCTCTACGCTGCCAGACCCAAGAAAAAAGCTTAACCCACGCGCTATTTTTAAAAACCTCCCCTGAGGTTTAATATAATTACACTTAGATGATGAGTTTGTTTGTATTCTCACTAATTTCTCCTGCCGTTAGTATACATACGGTTTGACCGTTAGTTGACGAGGGCAAAAATGTAAAAGATAAGGTGAAATTCTTAAAAAATCAAAAAATAATTAAAAAAAATGATTTAAAATCCATTGGATAATTGTATTAACTGATTACACACAATATTCATTATGTAAAAGAGTACATTTCTCTTTCCATTCTCTTTCCCCAGCACAAAAAGCAAAGGATGACATTCTCTCACAATTTTCACTTCACTCCCATACTCTCATTTGCTGGAACAAAAAGAAATACACATCAAGAGCATTTATAACCCATGAAGAAGAAAAACATGGGTGGTCGGAGAAGGCCACCGACCGGTGACAATCGACGGTGGCCTGAATATGCCACTTGTATTGGAGTTTGTAAGAAGTTAGTTATTTTTAGTTATTTTATCAAAGTCTAAAATTTTTAAATACCTTTGATTTTCTTGTTTTTTGAGATTTTATAAGTGGTTGTTGGTTGTGTTTGATTTGTCTTGTTCATGGATTGGTGGTGGAAATTTTGATCAAAAGGAGAATGGGTTCAGCCATATATGGCCATGAGTTAAAAAAATTAATTTTTGGTTATTTTATGTTTGTGATTTACACCATACATAGTGTAATAAGGCATATAAAGCCAATAATTTGTTATTCTTATACAAATGAGTTTGTAAAATAGAAGTAGTTTTAGCTGTAATTTTTATTTTTCTCATCAAAGTTTGCTAAAGTTGATCTGTTTATAAATTTACAGTGTTTGTGTGCATCTATCGCTCAAACACAGTTTTTGCGTTTTTGGGCGACAAGGTCTATCTCCCGTGCGACAAGCCCTCGTCGTACGAACACAATTTCTGTGTTTTTTGGTGACATTGTTGTCGCACGTGCGACGAACTTATATTGCCTGAATTCAATTTCTGTTTTTTTAGGCGACAAAATTTGTTGCACGGGCGACAACCCATGTCGCTCAAAAACACTGTTTTTGTGTTTTGGGTAGCGACATGCTTTTGTCGCACATACAAACATTCTGTGTTTTTGGGTGACAAATGATGTCTCCCATGTGACAGTTTTTGTCGCACGAACGCAATTTCTGTTTTTTTAGGCGATAGACATGTCACATGAAAAACATTAAAATGTATTACTATTATCATTATTTTTCTTTATTATTGTAATTGTTGTTGTTGTTGTTTAGTAATGTCATTATTATTATTCATAATTATTACTTTGTTTTCACTTATTAACGTGTGCTTATTGACATATGATAGGGACGAAAGGCTAGTTGAACCGTCTGCTTTTCCACTGAAACCTGCAGCAGAAATGGATAATACCATGTATAAAGTATAACTTAGCTATCATACTACAATGTTAATGTAGTTGTTATTTTTGTTCTTTTTGTGTATATGGGCGACTGTTGGATGTATAAGCTGATGAAATTCAGTCAAATTGTGATTGTCACTAACTGTAAGCTGCAGAAATGCACGTGTGACTGTTATTTAAATGATGATGTTATTCTACTTAGTGTTATTTTTCAATTCAATTAACTCATACTAATGTTTTTTTTTCCTCTCGTCACAAATAAAAATGTTTGTTATTTTTTATTTGTGTTGTCGGTTTGGTGACACACAACTTGATGGTTTCGAATTTAATTATTTTTTTAAACAATTAAAATATTGGTGATTTGTTTGGTAGAGAATGGTATAGTCTATTACTGAGAGAACTAAATTATGTTTTAGTGGTTTTTCATTTCACCCTCCAGCCCTGCAAACATTCTGTAATTTGGGGAGACAGACACTTGTCGCCCGGGAGACGACATTCGTCCCTCGCAATTACAGAAATAGGTATTCTGTAATTTAGGGAGACAATCACTTGTCGCCCGGGAGACATGTTCTATCTCCCCAAATTGATTTAAATATTTTAGTCATTTAACAAATCAACTAACGATCAATTTATATGTATACTAACGATAGGAGAGGTAAATGAGAATACAATCAATCTCGTCATCTAAGTGAGATTATACTAAACCTCAAGGGAGGTTTCTAAAAAAAGCTTAACCCACAAACGACAATGACGTCGACGCCCCTTACGAAAACGACGTAGTCAAAACAAAAGCAGCAATCTCGGTCACCGCTCCAACTGACCCACAGTACTAATCCAATCCATCACGTACCAATGACCGATCTACGCGAGCGATTATTTATGGCCCACTGTCTCAATTCTCAAGAGTATGTAAAAGCCACAGTATTAGTTTCCCACGCGGCCGCATGCAATTATCCAAACTCGAGAAATCTGATTAACACGCGACTTAAAAAGCTAAATCTAATCAAATTTACCCAAAAAAAAGAAAAAGAAAAGGATCCGTTCTCAAAGCTGAAATCAAACATTTTTAATTAGCTCGTTCTGACTTAGGATACGAAAGATTACATCTACATACAGGACAGGATGTATGCGATACGACTCCTTGATGATGAATCTTCTTCTCATCATAAAAAACAAGTCATTCTGTTTGCTTTTAAAAAACAAAATAAAATAATCTTCGGATTGATTGTGGCGCTTTTTTTAATTATGTGCACCAATTCTTCTTTCCTTTCAATTTTATTTTTTTGGACTGTGTTCCACACTTCAGCTTCGCCGTAATTTCCTTTTCCCGTTATTATTCAAAATAAAAAAAAAAACTGAAAAATAAATCGGGGGTCTGTTCACGCTTCAGAAAAGAGAGAATTTGACGTGCGAGGGCCAGATGCCGACTGCCGACTCGCCCGTGATATGCTGTTGTAGCCCGGTCCATTCAAAATTTTATTATATCGTATGTTGGCCGAACTTTAATAAAACATTTTAACAGGCCCAGCGGCTTTTGACTTTTGGTGACTGGTGTGGTGGGTGGCATGGCACACAATCATTTTGTTTTCGATGATTTTATTTATTTATTTATTTATTTGTTTGTGGGGAATAAATAATAATCTCTTGGATTGATATTGCTGCACAAAATAATAATATCTTCGAATCACAAACTAACAAGCACCCAACGCGACGAGACGAGGGAAAATATTTAGTTGGAATTGATTTTAATGGAAACACATGTCACTTGTGTTTTATTTTAGTTCTCTTTCACCGTATGATTTTATCAATTTCATTACACGTTGATGACATGATATTAATATGCATCTCGCGCTTAATTCTTCTTTTAGACGATAATTCCTTCATGACATATTCACGATAAGGTAAAAAAAAAAAAAAAATTTGTTATATAAAGTCTATTAAGATTACGACAGAGTGAGAATATTTTATTTTAATGCGGGTCAGTTTTACGATGATGTATAAATCTTCCCGAACATATTTAACCAACTCTTGAGTTTTTTTGGATGATGCAGGTAATAATAAATATCTTGGTCCAAAACATAACTGTTGGTTTTTTTTAACATAGATTGACCATACCCTGTTCAAATATTTGGAGTTAGAATACAATTATGGTTTCAATAATAATCCAAATTTAACAAGCCAATTAAGCATTAAACAGCAGATTACATTGAAAGAGTAAAATTAGAAAACGAGTGGATATATGAAACATAGATAGTTAAACTAACACAGTTAATCGCAGGCCCAAAGCAAAAAATCCGCGCAACTAATTGGTTGGTTGGTTGGTTGGTTGGTTGAAACTCTGGAGTCTCAAGCATGGGTTAGAACAAGCCAAAGTGGAGACAAAGTGTTTCCAGCGCGGCGCAATCGGATTAAAGACATTTTTGTGTTTAGCATTTTTGTGCAAATGCAATAATATCTGTCACATTCTCTCTCTTCTTCATCATCACCATCCTCTCTCGCCCTGCTTAGAAAAAGCTCCTCCAATCCCACGCGCCAATGTTCATTCCCCCAACCATCGCTTTCTCTTTCTCTTTCTCCTCTCCTTAAAACATCTCTCTAATATATATAGTCTCTCTAACTCAACTCCCCACTTGGGTTTTGTCCTTTTCCTTAAAATCTCAGCTCAATCAACTTAAAGATCCATTTTTTTTTTCCTTTCCAAAGGTGTGATTTCTTTTTATTTTACTGCACTTTCTGATTTTTCAATTAGATCAAGCAACTGGGTTTTTTTTATTCTTTATTATTATTATTATTATTTTCTGGTTCAAGTTCTAGATGGCCTAAAGGGCTGTTGGTAGCTCATTTCAGTGCAAAATCTAGTTTTTGTAAGATCCAGATGATGAATCAGTTGGTTGGATGACTAAAAGCCCGTTCTTTTTGTACAGATCTAAAAGCAATGTCTTTTATTGGTACCCAACAGAAATGCAAGGTCTGTGAGAAGACAGTTTATCCAGTTGAGCAATTATCTGCTGATGGGGTTGTTTATCACAAGTCTTGCTTCAAGTGCTCTCACTGCAAAGGCACACTCAAGGTGGTACCTTTTAATTTTTTGTCAATGTAGTTGATAGACTTGCGTTCTGTTCATAGACTTGCGTTCTGTTCAATATAGATGTAATTTAAAATTGAATCAGCTCTATTATTTTGTTGTTAAAAGAGAATTTGCTTTAATGTACTTTAATTTTGTTTAAGAAAGTGGTTTTTTTTTTAAATGGAATTTTCCACCTAATTAATTCGTTGGAAATTTTAATGCTTTTCAGCTGAGCAATTACTCATCCATGGAAGGTGTTCTTTACTGTAAGCCTCACTTTGAGCAGCTTTTCAAGGAGTCGGGTAACTTCAACAAGAATTTCCAGTCACGTATGTATTTCGTCTCTGAAATGAAGAAGCTCTTTGTTTGAATTTTCGATAGTTTTATGTTGCCTGTTTGATCAGCTATCAATTTCGTTGTTGACAGCTGCAAAGTCAGCTGAGAAGTTAACTCCTGAGCTGGTAAATCTTTCCTACAATATTGCATGCATTTCAAATTAAACTACAGCCATTCAACGATATGCTTAGCACGGTGTATATTGTAAGGTGTTCATGCTGATTCCTAATAGCTTGTGCTTGTTGCAGACAAGGTCGCCTAGCAAAGCTGCCAGCATGTTCTCTGGGACCCAAGAAAAATGTGCTTCTTGCAGTAAAACAGTGTATCCGTTGGAGAAGGTTGGATCCAAGCTTTCAATAAGTCATATTGTATTGTGATATTGTGTGCGGAGAGTTACAATCCCCCCCCCTCTTCTCCTTCAAATTGTGTCTCCCATTGCTCTCCTTTTCCTCTGTTCCCTGTAAACCTAGGTCGTTTGATAGGGATTATTATATTATATGCTTGCAAGTTTCTAGTTTTATATTCTGGTTCTGAAGAGTATTGGGTTCACAAATGATACCATCTTGATGCTAGTTAGTTCATATACATGGAAAGTTTATTTTCACGGACGGGCGTTGGAGGATAATTATCAATAAATTAATACAATTGTGAAAAATCTCTCTATCTGGATAAGATTCACATAATCTTACAACATGTTTTTCACATTCCTCATAAGCTCTAAAGTGAAATGCTGCATCCTTTTATGAGATTAGAAATGATGTTTTACTTCTGCACTAATGTTTTTTTTTGTATAAAAGCATTCAATGTGATTTGCAATGTGGTTGTATTGTGTTAAAAAAAAAACCTGCAGGTAGCAGTGGAAAACCAGGCCTATCACAAGACATGTTTCAAGTGCTCGCATGGTGGTTGTTCCATTAGCCCATCAAATTATGCGGCCCTGGAAGGCATCTTGTATTGCAAACATCATTTCTCCCAATTGTTCAAGGAAAAAGGAAGCTACAACCACCTTATCAAATCCGCTTCAATGAAGCGTGCAGCAGCCTCTGTTCCAGAAGCTTGAACATGTTATTCTTCCTTCTATTTAAATCTTATTTGGTGTGGGTTTTCTCCGGCTTGTGGGTGTGCTTTCTATTTGGATCCCTCTTGTTGTTTTTTAGGGGAACTACCAAACCTTCAGTTCCCTCTGCTTCTTTGGATCATCATTGTTGGGACAAATTTCATTTGATTAGACATACTGATTTATGGGATGCATAGTCCCGTCGTCGTAAATTGACCATTTTCTGGCAATGATCTTTTAAAAAGAGATTAGTCGTTGTTTGATGCTTCTTGTTCTTTGGGCTTGTTCATGAATCATGATGAAGATCGCGTTTCTTCTCATCAATTTCAAATTTCACCTGCAGTGCTATGTTTGTGGAACTTGCAATGCCAGCTGAGAGTTTGTGCCTAGAATCACTCACTCCCTTCAGTTTACAGGAACAAGCTAATGTCTATAGACAATAATTCCCAAAATTGATGAGCAACCATGCCTTGCCTGTAATGTCAGCGTCAGCTAGATTCACAAGACGAGTAATTCTTGTTTTCCAAGATGGAAAGAAAAGCATCATATAAATTATCAAAGCTTTTCATTTTAGGCGTGGTGGGTTAATATTTACTATGGCAGCCAAAAATAAGGACCAATGAGAGATGCAGCATAACAGTTAACATTAACAACATTAATAAGTTAAGGCTTGCTCCAGAGCACAAACCGGTTAAGACTTGAGACTTAAAAGTAGCTCCAGACTCCGGAGCTTGTCAGCCGCCGGGAATTACACACACCACCCCAGTTTCAATTTTCAAACACAGTTGAGAGACATCATCATCAACTCAACTGCCCCTCAATCTCAGTCTGTGTCTCAAAACAAGCTTTGTGTTGTGCTACTGCTGGTTTAATTTTGCCTAAAAAACGCTGCGTTTTTCACCTGAAACAAAAATCCCCTATAAATTAACTAAAGAAATAAACAGGAAAAACTAGAACGGAAAATCAATTTTTTCCCCCCAAAAATGTCAATAGCTCTCTCAGGCTCAGGTCTCCATCATTATCTCGTTCAGTAAGCTCCTTATTTACTCCCTTTCTCCCATATTAATTTAATTCTTCAAATTATCATTTTTTCTGTTTTCTATTTTATAACTTTTTTAAATTTAGGTTAACAAATCCGATATTAGACTCGCTTGAGAAAACAAACTGCGCGCCACCGTCAGCAGACTCGACAAAATCAATAATATGCACTCTCCTCGAAACGGCGTCGCAAAACGACGGCCAGGTTCTAACTTCCTTCAAAAACTCGACTCTCGCACTCGCATTACTCATCACTGCCCAGACTTATTCCACTCACGACTCTCTCTCCTGGATTCCTGGACACGTCTCTTCAGCCGCCGCCTCCGCTTTTCGCGCCATCTCTAACGAATACGACGCCGTTTTCAACAGACCTTTGGTGGTCGACTTGTTGCCTGAAGTGGCCCCCTCTTTGAAGGAGACGATTAAACAGGATGACAGTGAATCCGCCACGTCGTCCGCTAGGGTCCCCGTTCTTCGCGTGATTTTGGCCGCGTATCAGTTCCGGTGGTTCGTTACTCAGGTTTTGTGCAATCGTAATTCGTAATTTCATTCTGGATCGTTTCTGTTTCTGTGGGTGGTAATGTTTGTGAATCATTGTTTTCAGGTCGAGTGTCCTCTTCTGGGGAAGGTGTCTCATTTGGTAATTCCTTGTGCGTTGACCGCGCTTGACCATTGGTCGTCGGAGGTCAAAGTATGTTTTTGTCTTTGTCTTTAGTATATGATATGATATGGGAGAAAACTGTAATTGTGTAATTGAATTACTGAGTGAATTGACTGATGCTCGTCTTTGTTTGTCAAATAATATCCCAGGGACAAGGCATGATTGCACTCATACATCTTCTGAAAAATGTGGATGCCATTGAGCTTGGTGCGTATGACGCTGTAATTCTTGATGCGTGTTGCCAGAATATTCCTTCCGCTGATGAAATATGGCACCTTGTAGTTGAAATGTCTGTACTTGTTGTCGCTATTGCTCACAAAAATAATTGCCGCAGCTCATGGTATGCTTCTTGTCACCACATTCATGCATATCTCTGTATGTGACCTGTTTTTGTGAGACATGAATGAATGATATAGACTCTGGACTTGGGCTCCACGAAGCTTGCTTTTGTTTAATTTAATTTAATTTTTTCATCCATATATTGAGTATACCTGCAAGCATATTTTTTGCTTACTAAAATTGGTAACTTTCACTTTCTATGTAGGATTGAAAGGATGCTAAACGAGATGTTAAGTCACTTGGAGCGCCAACCAAGAAATAAGGATCGCCGTATAGCATGGCTCAAATTTATCGAGCCACTTTTCAGCGCCGTTGGTCTTGTTTTATTAGCTCATTTTAGGCGTATATTTCCGCTTTTCTTTAAATGGATGCATGCTGATGATGATGAAACTGTGCTATTGGTGAGAATTATGCACCTTCCATTTCAATGAGAATCATAGATACATTTTTTTCTCTTTTACTGTTTAAAATTTTGAGGCTTGGAAACTTAAAGAAATTTTGATCTGTGCTTTGTTAAAAATCTTCTTACATTGAAAAATCATGTGCTCTCTATGTGCAAATGGACAAGTTTGTCCAAAAGAATTTAGGAAAATCCAGGCAGCACCGAACTTTGAAATTTGATTATAATGGATTACCTTCTAAAACGCTGTTGCAATCTTCTGAAGGTCATATTATATAGCTTTCAGGTTTGGCTCCATTAGCTTTTGCTATATAGTTTTACTTCCTGATGATAATTCTCTGTAGTCAGAAGAGGAATGTGAAAATGTGTGTAAAAGATTTTCTATTGAACTTCTTAACTGTCGACCGGAATCATGATGAGCATTTGTGAGATATCTATGGGGAACGGGAGTTAATTATTTGAACTTCTATCCTAAATTCTTTTTTTTTCTCTTTCCTTGTCCAAACCAGTGAAATTTTCCTGCTGATGTGGTTTTGAAGCTTCTATGTGTATTTGATTAGTTTCGATTTCTGTGTGCAGGTCCTCAAACGGATACATGCTGTTATAAAGTTAACGTGGATTAGAAACACACCATATATTGGAAGGTAAATTAGTTGTACTCTTCTAGATAATATAATATGGTTGATTTGAGTGTCTGCTGGATCATAGTTAGAATTTTTCAGTGTATGCAGCACTTGAGCACCTTCCAGAAATCAGTAACAGAGAGTTTTTTCCCCGTGTGACTGAATGTTTTAGCATTTCAATTTTGTTAAATCAACTACCAGCTCTGTTTTCATTCCCTTGTAGTTTCTAATTTGTCATATGTTGCCTTCAGATTGGTGGATGAACTGACCAAATTGTACAAGCAGGCAGCGTTAAGAAATGCCCGTGAAGAAATCAGAACTGATACTACTCAGATATTCATCTTACTACAACAGTAAGTATCACGTTCCTTTCATATTTACAGTGAATCCTGCAAAGTCTATGTTTTTTTTTTCTTTTGGTTGAATAATTTTCCATTGCAAAACTAGATGCAAAGGCGTGCAGTTCGAAACAGCCTGGAACAAGTACAAGGCAGATCCGAACTTGAGCTCTCTGGTTTCCTCCTTGAGTGAAAGAATTGTCCCCGTGTAGCAATCTGAATTTGTATAGTTTCGACAACTTTTGTGTCGGATTTCTTAATGATTTTGATTGATATTTTTCAGAGGTTTACAGCTGTGTAGAAGTAGAACGCAGGCACAGATGCATAATGAAAGCCAGTACCTTTCAGTTTATAGCTCATATGAAAATGATATATATTCAGCTTTCTACGCACGATGGAATGAAACGCTGGCTAAATATAGGCATAGAACAAGGATGGTGAAATTGCGAGTAAATTTTTTTTTTCATTAATTAATCAATATGACAAATGTTAATAACAGACTGAATGTATAGATATCCAATTCTACAAATCCTTTCCTGAAAGAATCATAAACGTAAAACAATATTTCCCTCTACAACCCCATGCTGGGAATAATAGAGAGACAAATCAGTCACTTTTAAGTTTATTGGGATTTTTTTTCTACATTTTTTTCTAATCCTGCAGTCGTTGCTGATACAAATTGGAAACCACTCCCGCGCAGGCTTCCGGGGAACAAAAAAATATAGAATTTATAACTGGGCAAAATCACGACACCAACTGCTTGTATGTAGCCCAAACTTGCCACCAGGAAGGTTGCTGCTATCCTGGCAATGTAGAAACAAAATACAAGAGATCACAGTCATTGCATTCCTTTGGTGATGCCTCATTTACTTCGCTTCTTTGCTTCACTATAAAGGATTACTCCCATCACTGTCAGCGAGTAACCAAGCATTCCTGTAACAGAGACAGGATTTCTGAATATCAAAATTGACACCACCACAGCCACAGCACCCTTTGCATTTCCAAGTACCTGGAAAAGCCAAAACTTCGTTAATCTCCTAGATAGATATGCATCTCCAAAAGAATAAAGAATGAATATTTAAAATTTTGTTAGTCTCTTAGATAGATACGCATCTCCAAAAGAATAAAGAAAGAATATTCAGCAAGTAGCATAAAAACTCTTAACCTAGAGGTCAAAGCATTTGTAATCACTGGTGCTCTTTGCAAGGAAGAACATGAAGAAAGGCATTGAATTCTTAAGAGTTTCAGAAACCACTCCTCATGTAATTTGTAAGGATTAAAACGCTCCACTCCACCAAGTTGACATTTTTAACAACATAAGTTGAGCTGGTGGTAGCCCAATGTATAAAACGATTCAACAAACAAACATTCAAAATTGATAAAACCTGAGGGCAAACATGAAACTTGCTTCTCAAAACGTTAATCTTCAACCTATAATTAACCTTCAACCTATAAATCACTTTTGGCAATCTGCCTATCCTTAAATAACTTCTACTTAGATAAAAGCTCACCTACATCATGCAGCACATGAACAATCCGAAAAGATTTATTCTTGATGTTGCCTAGCATTTCTTAAAACATAAATGAGTTATTCTCCAACCTTTATCTTATTGCCACGAGTGCATTTTGATGTACTCATTCAACGTGTACACACTGAAACCCATTTCCACGCAAAGATTATTTATTTTTAAAAATGTACACACAGCTAGAGATTTGTAATGTGTCTGTGCATATTAATTTCTTACTTATTTCAAGGGTTAGAAGAACATTGAGATTTCAAGGCTTAGACACTGAAATATTCAGAAAAATGCGATAGCAACTGTGAAACAACATATAGGGAAGAAACAATCAAGAGGTCAGGCATACCTGGAGAGTCAAAGCACTTGTATGTTTTGTGACCAAGAAGTTGGTAAGGTTTACAAAATAAGCTAGCGCTGAGTTGAATAGCAGATACCAGATGATTTTGACATCATCCCTTGCAAGAGCAAGTGTAATACCAACCACATTTTTCTCCATAATAAGTGTTGCAGGGAGTAGAAGCACGACGGCTATTGGAGCCATGTATAGAAGGAGGTTCATGGAATTCAGCTTCTCCCTGTAATAGAAATACAAATATCTAAGTCTCCATTTCCAGTTTCAAAAATGATTAAAACAATGAAACAAGAACTCGTGATCAACTGCATGCCAACTAATACACAATTCTTACCCTTCAGAAGAAAGTAAAATCCCTTGTAGCACTGATTTGAGTGCCCTCGCAGCTGTCGCCGCGATACACATTAAGAATCCAAACAAGTGGAAACTTGGTTCACCCTACAGCCACATATGAGAGAGGAAAATGATGAGAAAGCAGAATAATTTGCTCCAAGGATATAAACTATATTATCGTACAGAAATGTATAATAATCTGGGTATAAATTGAACTAACTTAAAACTACTCTCTGACCAAATTCCATATATATTTCATTGAATACTAAAGCACCCCAAAGACTTTACTTATCAAATTAAAAGTACTACAAACTACAGATGAAAAATTCTGCATCTGCCTGCATGATCATCAATACAATCTATAGTCAGATTAATCAAACAAGAATATCGCAAGTGAAAAACTCTGAATTTGGCTGCCAAACAAACTGGTCGAAAGGTAAAGATCTGGCAAGCAAAGTGATGAAAAAAGTGTCCCTAAGATCAGAGGTCCTCTGAGTAGAAGCACTAAGAACTTTCTGCAATTGCATTACACCATCTAATGCGAAGCTCTAGTATCAACAAGGCCCATGTGACACTACATCTAAAAACCAGAGTTGTATTGCTATTCTTTTCAGCTCTAATTTCTAAAAACTGAACCGAGTACAAAGCAATTGTCGTTCCCTTAGGAAGTAAAAGCTAAAGCTCTAAAACAAAAGTTAAAGACTTTGTAATAAGATGAATCTGGGTTTAATCTTTGCCCCGCTAAAATAAGAATCACAACAAAAAGCTTAATTTAAACCAAACCCATAACCAAAATTCCAAATTACCCAATAAAATAATCATCTTTAACAAAAAGAAAAGACGAAAAAAAATTCAAAACAACCCTAATACCCAAATCACTCACCATAAGAGAACTGAAAAAGAAAAAAAGAAAAACATACATACCCCGCTAGCGATAATAACCCCAGTAACAACAGGAATGAGGGTAACATAAGTGAGCCAAGCTTCCCGTTTGAGGGTCATCAAGTAAGCAAAAACAGCAGTGAAGAAGGGGGTGGTGGCGCCGACGGCCTGATTAAAGGAAACGGGGAGAAAGCGCAAGGAGACGTTCCCAAAAACGACGGAGATGCAGAAAACGAAAGAAAGAGCAGAGATTTTGAGAAATTGATGACGAGATCGGATGGTTTGCATGGGGACCATTTTCATCCAGGCAATGGCGATGTAACTGAGCAAAGAACAAGCTGTCATGTGGCACATGGTCAAAAAGATCGGGTACCTGAACCCGTAGTTGCTTAGTAAGTACTTGTTCAGTAACAACACTCCAATGTTTGACGAGTACCATGCCGCTACCAGACCGAAGGTGAACAATTTGCTCGAGCTCTTCATTTCGTTTTGAGATTGATCGAGGAGATTGTGGGGTGAAGCGGGAGGGTTTATATGGAGTAAGGGTGTGGATCTGGGTGAGAGGGATTGGAGCCCATTGGATCTGCCTCAGAAATGTCGGTGGAGGGGGCTTTGTGTAATTTTAGAGAGAGACAAACCGATGACTGAATGAAGAGAGAGAAGAAGACGAACAAGATGATGACGACGACGACGAGGAGGAGGAGAAGGTAAACGCGTTAATGTATGCGGGGGAATGGAAGCGTTACGGGTTCGGGTTTCTTTCTCGTTTCGGTCCAGATTCGGGTATTTATACTTAATAGTTAGTTCCGTATTTTATTGTTTTGTTTACATTAACATTCATATCCTTTCTTTTCGAGTAAATTAAAAGTGGAAAGTTCTTGTCGCTGTTTCGTTACTAAGTTGTAATAATGTTTGGGTCCCTAACTTTTTGTGTAATTTCACGTGAGGGGTAAACTAAAATCGGCTGAGCAAGCACGAAATGAAAATAATAATAGTAAAAATTGAGCTTACATAATTAGACTCGTATTTTAGATATGAAACCCCTGAAAGTTGACTAGTTAACCTATGTTGTCAATGCGTACAAAATGCAATAATTCTTTTAAGCCTTCAAATTAATACAATTCACTTGTGCAATACCTTATATCCACATTATACTAAATATTTTTAATTATATTAATTAAACATTTAGTAATTGTGTTTTTTTATTACTCTTAAAATTGTGTTTTCCTCTCTATCTAATTACTTTGGAGGAAGAATCTCATACTAACATACAATTGCTTAATTATGTTAAGAGTAATTTTTTACGACATTTTTGTTTTGAAATTTGTTAATAAAATAATTTAATTTTTATGCTCCATAAATCAACTTATCAGGGCACTTGTTTGTTTTAAGGATTACATATGTATAATAGTTCAATTACTCAAGTCGTTGACTTTTTCTTAAAAAGAAAAAAAAGGAGGGGGACCTAAAGGTAAGGAATTGGGTTAAAAAATTTGAACTATGTAATTACTTGTGATTTTGATAAAATGTAGGGACCCAGATGCCGTAGTCCGATTTATTAATTAATTTAGTATATAATACGTGCTAGTTGAGACTTGAGACTTCGAGATGTGAAGGTGTGCGAAATGAAAATGTTTAGCGTAAGGAATGTTGACTTTTTGACTTTTAATTTTCCATTTTCATGTGATGTCTTCTAATATTATGCGTGGATCAAATTATACGTTTTTCAACAAGTATCTAATACATACATACATACATACATACATACATACACACACATATATATATATAATAAATTAGAAAAATTCAAGATACATGTTTTTAAGTTTGTTAAAGACTTTATAATCTAATTCCGTGGGACCTTAATTTATGGAGAAATAGTAAGTGGTTAAGTTGTAAGAGTTGGTCCAAACGCAACTTTAATTAACTTATAAAAATTCACATTATTTTTAAATTTTAATATGTGAATCAGAGGTTCTGACTGACTCATTTGATTTTAAAATATTTTACGGACTCGACTATTAAATCATGTAAGGAATATTTTTTTAATGGACTCTCTCTACTAAAACATGTTTGATAGAACCCACGTAATGTAGTTGTTTTACTTAACAATCTATTTCTTAATATTAAGAGATATTTTCACAATAGTCTCCTTTGTGCTTGTCTACAAATAGTCTGCGTAATATTTGTATTTTCTCATATAACAATTTGGTGGTGTGGTAATTTGCAAGGACCCTTTTACAGTATGATAAAGAAATAATTCTTCGTATTTAGATTCGAACCCTTTTTTCTCCTCAAGATAAAAGAAAGAAATTAAGAAAGGATACCTCATCAACAGTTCAATACAACAATTAATTAAGGAAGAAAAGGCACATCTAAGTATTTGAAAATTTTGTTTTGGTCAATATTTCATCATCCAACTTAGAAAACTGGAAATGATTCGTTTCATTATTTGCTGTTTATTTTGGGTTTTTAATTGCTGATTTAAGAACCCCCCCCCCCCCCCCTCAAACACCCCCCCCAAAAAAAAAAGAGACCTAGATTTTGAAGCACTGTTAAAACACATACTTGCACCTTTATTTAATTAAAGATTAGTTATAAGACGAAGTAAAAAAAAAACATATTGTAAATGCGAAATTTTTCAGTCTACTTTGACATTAATTGTTCGGCAGTCGTGCAATAATACGTGGGAATTTGTTAGGAATGATTCAAATGAAGTCAAAATCTAAGCCTAACTTGGTAACCAAGTCAAAATTCTCCCACCAGCCATGAACATAACACGAGATAATGCAAATGCATCCCGCGTTGCCGGCCTTGCCCTCTCTAATTCCGAATCTATATAATTCAATGAAGCCTTTAGTCTTTTGGGTGTATTTAGATGTTTGCTCCTCAATGAATCCTGTAAATAAAAAATAAATACCATGTGAAAGGATCCGAACCTATGTTGAACGTTACCCACTCTCCCATCAATTAAAACAAAAATAACAAAGTGCAGGCGAGACTCTAATCCAACGAATCAAACGTCATACACCAAAATAACAAATCTTTTCTGAAAATTGAAAATCAGATGCCGCGGAGTAACGTTTTGCTTTTGTTCATTGCCCTTTTCAGATATTTACTCCTTCAATAGTTGTTAACTTTAAGCATAAACAAATATTTTACTGGAAAAAAAAAATAATACATGAATCCTTGAATCCTACGATGGTAAGTTCCTTTGTTTGGAGAAAAAGGTGAAAAGGTTAAATCCTTTCAGATTCAGTTCACACGGGGACAGCTTCCTACTGCTAAGGCTTACAACCAAATAAACAACTGGCAGAACCTTGAATCTAGCACAGAAGCATTATATAAAACAGATTATAACACATCATACCATGAAATCGGAACACTCCATGCCAAAGCCGGCAAAATGGACCACCGGATCGTTTTTCGTGTTATGTCAACTTTGTGTCTATGTTAAATTTAGGTGTTAAAGTATTGAAACTCAAATTCGATACGAAAATAAACGAATTACCCAATAACTTGTTTAATACATATATTATTAAACAAAATTTACAAACTGTTATACATACATACATACACACATTATATATAATATGCATCTCTACCAAAATATTACACCTTTACGCTATTGTAGGTCTAAATCTATATAAAATTTATGTAAAATTTTATAAATAAAACACTCTATTTAAGTTCAACCTTTAAAAAAATGATGAGAAAATTATCTCTAATATTTGAGTTTTAATGACATGAACCTGTAAATTAATTTAAAATAAAAAATATAATCGAGTTATTAATGAGTCATCAACTTTAACCCTAACCCAACACAAGCAAAAAAAAATTGTATCAACTCAGACCAAACTCATTTAATAATCGTGTTAAATTTGATGACTTATACCTATTTATATGTGTCATTTTTGTCAAGTAATCAAGTCGTGTTTATTCGTATCGTGTAATCGGATCGTGTCAAATTTTACCAGCTCTACTCCATGCAACCAGAAAAATTGAATTTGATCCATACTTGCGTGTGTCAACAAATAAGCAATAAGGCTAATGGCTTGCATAAATTTGGTACACGGACAAGTAGTACTTGAAATAATAGCAGAATTTGGTTGCTAGAATCGGACTGAAGTTTTAGATCAACAATGTAAATCACCCAAATATGCAGTAAGATAGAAACAGCTGGGGCAAAAAATTCTGACATCAGTTTTAGCGAAAATAATGTCTCATTTACTATCCTAATGAAACAAAAATGATTCAGCTCCATAACACACATGAATTCAAATCTAGCTTATAACACAAGTTAAAAAGCAGATTCTTTCGAGTTGTCAACAACCTCAATCTGACATCTATGGGCCGAAGGACCTGCAACAGAAAATATGAGCTGGATCAGAACCCAGGCCCAAGTGAGAGGACAGACTCTTGCATTTAGACAAACTGATTGAATCCTATACTATGAACAAAGTCCTCATAAGGACAAAAAAGGCATTTAGCAAAGCAAACAGCATGAAGTATGAACATCTCAAACCAGATAATTATAATCATACCACAATGCAACTGACAAACATATGAACAAAAGGGTAACATTACCTCAGATGTTGCTGGGGTACATGAAGACCCTAACTCTGTCTCCCTGATCGAAATTGAAAAAATCTCAAAAATCAAAATCTGAAGACAAGGACACCATTTAATAACAGTAGTAATAATGACATAATTAAGATACCATGGACTTTGGAGGCAGATTGGACTTGAATTTAGCACGAACAACCCCACTGTTTCCATGAGGCCTTGCGACCTTGCCCCAGATGCAACGATAGTGTGATCCATTCTTCTTCACTTTAGCCTTGTAAATGTAAGCCATACGCTTCCCACAGTACCATGACACATCTTCCTTGGTGTTCACTCCCTCAATTTGAATCAATGAAGTGTTTGGGTACTGGTTGGACTTCGACCTAAAGTGGTAATAGCATTAAAAAATTTTTTTCAGGATTCCTCATTCTTCCGATGCTATCCTAGGTCCTTATAAAACTTAGATTAAGGGTGGTTAAGGAATTCATGAAAAACATTCAAACTATATAGCTACTTGTCAAATAAAATATCTATGGCTAGCATTTAAAAACTTCCATTATGGCATTATGCTTTAAAACCCAATAAAACAAAACCACAAACTCAGTCAATATCTATGCTTTAGATTAATTGTAGAATGAAACAAACCCCCCATAACAACACAAATTAATCCTTCTGTTGTTAAAGAGAGCATCAAACAAAACACATCAAAGAAGCTACTTTTGGATTTTAATAGAGCACACACATGATTGATTTATCAAATCAGTATTTTGCTTTACTTGGTTAAAACTAAAACCATCATTTCAATTTCCTAGCAATAAAACCCACGATTGAAATTGAACTTTTGATTCATTCTTAGCAAACGTGTAAAAGACGACTCATTTTGTTTGGAAGCAAAAAAAAAAAGAAAAAAAAAAGGGAGATGATATCTAACACGAGCGACTATCAATTGATGATTACCTCTTGTATCCGAGGATGGTTCCTCTGACATAGAGTCTGCAAAACAAAACAAGAAGAACAAAATATTGTTGATATAAAATGAGAACACAAGTAACCGTAAAAATAGAAAAAAAAAATTAGGGTTGTTTATTGGGTGAGTGAGATCATATTCATAGGGACCTCACCTGACTCGCTCTCCTTGTCGTCCCTTTACCATTTTGACTGAACAACACAACAAGCTCTGCAAGTGAGACTGAGGCTGCGAGCGATACAAAATAAGAGCAGGAGAAACCCTAAAACCCTACCCTTCTTAATTAAATTAATAGACAAGAGTCTTTTTGTTTATTCAAAATATAGGCTTTTGGTGTGTGCTTAGAAGTTGGAACCGTCCCGAATTTGAGCCCCCAGTCCATGGGCTCAAATTAAATACGTTGGGCTACAGTTAATAAATTCTTTTTTATCAATAATGACACTACTGCACTTTCATATAATTGAGATAATTAACCTGTATTACAAGTGGCCAGTGATGTATACATATTTGTTATTTAACCCAACGTCAGCCTAATTTCCTCTCTGTCCATATAAACGGGATTTGAACTCAATACCCCATGTTTTCAATACATGTATCACCAGTTAATTATGTGTGGTGTAAATTCACTTTATAATTTATAACTAATAAATTAACTCCATTGGACCTATCAGCAAATGACACGTCAAATGCCATGTTAATTGAGATACAAATCTCAATTATATAAGTGTGATTAAAAAGTCCTTATCTTTAAAAAAATACTATTTTTATTTCAACATTCTACTTATTAGAATTCCGACATAGTTATGTTTATGGATAAATTATTTCACGTGACAATCAGAGATTGAATTTTGTGAGATTAAGGGATCTAATGGACAAATATGTGATCTTTAATAGAAGATCATGCATTTGATGTTGTTGCAGATGGAATTTTGTGACTAATGAATCGAAATCGAATGGACAAGGGTTTGATGTCTTGGGAATAATTTGCATCGAATTGTAAGAACTTACACGAAGAGAGGAGAGCTTCCATGCATATCCTTAATCCTTATCCTGGTTGCCTGTCTGTGCGACATGACCAAAAAGTGGATATATAGCAGGAAGGCAAGTTTAAGAAAGATTGGACTGAGCTTCTATGCATTAGCTTAAGCTGTAGAATAATATTCCACCAACTCACGTTGCTTCCTTTGACGCAGGTGGTTAAGTTGTAGTACACAGACACCTTTTTTTTTTTTCTTCTTCGATTGAAGCTGAAAATGGGCTTCACTTTAGGGGGCTGAGTGGAAATAACCCCTTCTTTGTATCACAGTGATAGTTTGTATACAAGAAAAAATGTAAAGTTAATTACAAGAAAAGTTACTTGAAAAATACATAACTCTGCTCATCATTTTTCAAATCTATTTTTCTCTTTAATCTGTCAAACTAAAAGGGCCCCTTTCCAGTGGGGAAATGAATATTTCTTTAGCTATACCAATCAAGGAAGAGGATTGAAAAAGTAAGTACAAATAGAAAAAGCAAAAGAAAGGTCCTGCTGCTGGTGTTCCGTCGAATAGCTTGAGATAGTTCTTTGTTACCAAGCTCCACATTCTTTGTAGCTTCAACAGCCTGTGTGAACAGAAGTTTAGGAGAAAGAAATATAAGAGGAGCTATATAATATAACCCCAGCACTGGAACTCCAACCAATGGAGAAACACAAAGTGAATCCTAACTACGAAATTATGATGATAACAAGAGGAAAGATGTATGTCTCAATGCATTGTTAATGTATTGCAACAATTCTTAAATGCTCCTTTAATTATTGAATTAAGATTCAAGTAGAGTTCTCAGAAAGCAATCTTTATATATGTCAAGATTTTGTAAAAGTTTCTGACCTGCTCATACAGATGCTCTATCTGCTGGGCTTGATGCAGAATATGTGTTGACATCAGGTGATTCAATGCAGACACCTCTACCATCTTAGTTTCGGTTTGTTGAACAGCGTCAAGGAGACTAGTCAACTCTACCTGCATAATAATTTCATCAGAAACGCAGCATAGATTTTACAAGGATCTAATGCTATTGAGGACCTGTGAAAATTATAGGAAAACAAATTCTAATCAACCTGAAGGGCACGTGTTTCATCATCCAATAATTGCTGCTGGACGGTAAGGGGTTCAGGTTGAATTTCATCAAGCTCCCTGATATCAGACTTGTTTGGTGTGGAAATATCTGCAGATTTTGAAACAGTCTCTCGCTTGAGTTTTCTTCTTGGCATTGCTCTGTTAATAGCATCTTGGAAACGGATGGCTCTCATCTGATCAAACTGTGCCGTAACTGAATGGAGTTTCTCACTTAAAATTAGAACCTGCAGATTACGAATAAAAGTATACAGGAAATTAATTGGCTAAACAATGTGCTAAGAAACAAGAAGTCAGCCAGCGGAATCTACAGTCAAGAAAATAAACGATAGAAACACTGCTCTTGAATCAACAGCATGAGATAACATTATACAAGAATTAAAGAAACTAAGATGAGTTAGTTCCCAAAAAAGATACTCTTTAAGTAAGGGCTTAACAGCTCCACAATGGAAACAAATGAACTAAATTTTTGTTCACCGAGCATATTATGCTAGTGAAACCAATAAAGTTAATCTACAGTTCCAGAACAAAAAATCACCACTATTTATGGCTAATTAATATCCTTCAATAACTTGTGTTCCCCTTCACTGATAGTACTATTGCCCATCCAACACAAATCTTTCAACATCCGAGTGCTTTTTCATCAAATGAAAGCAACATGAGCAGCATGCGCAATGTGTACAAGTCCCTAACCATTCAGAACCAAGGCAACCATCAAGTAATTGTGTCAAAAATTAAGGGAACAGGCAGAGAAGCAGCAGCTAGTCTTCTATTAAGATCTAATTTTTCAAGACTATTAATTTCTTGCTTATAAACAAATAGCAAAGCGAGAAAGAAGCCACTTAGTTTTCATTTTCAACGTGACTTCAAATACACCCCCACAAATTTAATCAAGCTCAAATATCATGATATAAGCAAGTAAATTAAACATAGGATATGCATTACAGCAGATGAACGTAGTCATACCACCCCATGTTTGTGAGCTATTGTATCAGCGTTGGAGTTATCACCTTTAAGGCCCAGCCAGCCCTTTGAATTTGCTTCATCATCATTTATGCTATTTTGGAGAATATCAATTTGTTCTTTGCAAGTTTTAATAAAAGCCGTAACCTGCATGAATTTGAAACAGTGTCAGCATTGAGGAATAAACAATTTACTCTCCGAAGATACACAGTTTCATTACCTAGGAAAAAAAAAAAAAACCATATGTTGCATTTGATACGAACAATTTCCGTAGTTCTTGCATAAACACAAAACATGACTTTCACAAGCAGACAGAAACACAGATAGTTTTGTTGTTGAATCTACAGTAAGCTAGAATATTGTATATCATGCAAGATGAAAAAAAAAAGACAACATCTCCATTTTTTTTTCTATTACAAAAAAATATAACAACAATAAAATCCATATCAGACATATACTTACTTCATGCTCAATGCTATCTCTTTCTTGTTCAGTTGTACGCTGCATCTCAACATAATCTTTCCTATGATTCAAAATAAACTGTTCCAAAGCTCCAATGCTTTCAAGCTAACAAAAGGAGTGAAAAACTTTATTAATCATATGGACAGCACATACACCTGAGAGATTGAATTCCAGCAAAGTTGACCATTGTTTTGAATGAATAACTAACATAGTTCGAAGCACAAAGCAACAATCGTGAGCATACCGTTTTGAGAGCAGCTTTGGTAAAAGATGATCTTTCCCGTGGTTTATGAATTATGAAAGAAGCCATTATGGCTGCCAGTTTGGACTGTCACAAGCAACCACACCATGGGAAAGTTGGGAGTTAAGACTTAAAAGATACCAGAAGCAATGGTTGCAGTTTGAACAATAACAAGCAAATCCACACGTATGAATGTTACAAATATCCTTTTCCAGAAAGTTTACAGGGCTACCCATGCTGCGTCCTCAAAATACAAAATTATTACTCTTCCACACGAAGTTTAGGATCTATCATATAGATGCCATATACATTTTGCGAAACACTATCAAAATCCTACTCCAATAACTCAAATTTTCTAAAGAACTCTTCAACAGTACAAGCATCCTAAAAAACATTAAGAGACAAAATGAACTGATAGAGTAAACATACCTCATCATAACCTAGAGAAACAGCAGTATGCCTCGCGACATCTTTAAAATCCTCAGTTCTATCCCTAATTCTCGCCATAATTTATCATCACAAGCAATACCTTCAGCAAAATAGAACCATCAACACTTCGCACACTTGAGAAATCAAATGAAGATTCCTCATTTTCATAATTAACCAGAAGAAGAGAAAATTATCAGTAAACCCGTGTTATAGAAATGATATTTGGAAAGCTTATGCGAGTGCAAACTCATCTGCATTGCCAGAATATATGGTTACCAAACAAGCTGAGAATGGATTCTTCTGAGAAAAAAATAAAGAAACCCATTTGTATAAATACCGAGCCCATCTTAAAGAACCGGTATACACGTATTTTTTCAAATTTATTAATTCAATTCCATAATGGAACTAAAAATTGGTAAACTAGATCGGACGGTAATGTCAAAAGGAATAACATATAAAAGGAAAAAAAAAAGAAAAAGAAAGAGGATGAAGACGAACTAATTGTACCGTAATTTGTTGAAACTCAAGCAGATCTCAGTCTTTGCAAAGGATTGTTCTTCAGTTTTGATCAATCTCAAATAAAAGAATTCTGAAACTCCGCCATGGGAGCTAGAAAGATTCAACTGTGTCCGCGAAGGTAAGAGAAATTGGTTATGGGCTGGATCGTGGGCTCTCTTCCGAATTCGGGTAATAACCTACTTTTATATTTGCTTTAGAATTGTTTAAATATAAATAAATTTGTTAAAAGAAAAAATCAATGAGTGGGACTAAGGCTAGGCATTCTTGGTTAATGGTTACATTCGATTTTGGCTCGGAACCGACCCAAAACCAATCGTTTTGAAAAATATGAGCCAATCGGTTTGGTTTGGTTCGGTTCTAAATTTCGATTTAGTCTGCAGATTCATGAAGCAAAGTGAAGAGGAATAGGATCTAGTGCCCCATAAAAGTATAGATATAAACAAAAAATAATAATAGATAAAAAGTAAACAAAATATGAACAAAAATAGGAGTTTCAGTAAGCATATTGTATATGATTACAAAACAACGGTGGGAGTGAAAAAGACAATCACATCAAAATTTATAACATGTTGCAGAAGCGCAGGTTGAACAATTATTAATATTATGGTGATTGAACTTCTGAAGAAATATAAATGTGATGATAAATAAATATAAAAAAATAAAACACAATAATTTACGTGATTCGGCGTAAATCTTACGTCCATGAACAAAGAATGGAAGATAATTTTACTAATAAATGAGAATTCACAAAAATGAGAAAAACTCTTAAAATCCAAAATCACAAAATTCTCAATTGAATTCTTACTAGAACACTCAAATAAAAGCTCTTTCAAATTGCTTCACTAGCAATTGCTTTCAAAATGATGGGATAGATTTAAAGCTCTTCCTCTCCTCTTTATTTACAGGCAAGCAATTCTTACTACCATTTTCCAATTTGGCAAATTGAATTTAAAATAAAAAGATCAACTTTGGTGGGCACCAAATTAAGAATTAAGTTTGAATTTTCAACAATTCTTCACTTTGGCGAAAATTTTTAAATTTAAGCCGACTATCAACAAACCATCATCCAATCTCCGCCTTTTCTGAATACTTTCAAACTTGTAGAATGTTGATCAAATTTAGACAATGCTTAAATTTAATCGTAGTCACTACCTTGGTAAACATATTTTCGTATTCTCTGCAGTCTTAATTTTCCAAAGAAAAATCTTTCCCTCACCAATAAATTCCCACATAAGGTGAAATCGTACGTCAATATACTTCATACATGCATGATAAACTTGGTTCTTTATTAAGTGAATAACATTTTGACTATTGTAGTACACATTTATATGCTCTGTAATAGTCCCAAGTTTTCAAGCAAACTTTGTGACCAAATAACCTCTTTAATAGCCTCTATAATTGCCATGCACTCAGGCTCTATGGTTGACAGTGTAACAATAGACTATAATGTACACTTTTGACTTACTAGTCCAACAGCAAGAGTAAATATATACCCAGTGGTTGACCGTTGTTTGTCTATATCACCAGCACAGTTAGAATTAACATATCCAATCACATTTTGACCAAGTGAATCATCCTGCTTAAACAATAAACTAATATCTATGGTTTTTTTTAATGTACCGTAGAATCCATTTCGTAGATTACCAATGTTCTTTATTAGGATTATGTATGTACCCTACTCACTATATTAACTGCATGTGAAATGCCAGGTCTTGTACACACCATTGTATACATCAAGCCACCCATTGCATTTGAATACGAAACTTGTAGCATGTATTCTCATTCCGCATTTATCGAAGGAGATAATTGTGCAGAAAACTTGAAATGAGAAACCAACTGGGTACTTACAGGTTTTATTTGCTCAATCATGTCAAACTGTTGTAGTACCTTCTTCAAATATTATTTTTTAGATAAGTTGACTTTGCCACAACCTCTATCTCTAGATATCTCCATGTTAAAAATCTTATTACCTTTATCTAGATCTTTCATCTCAAATTCTTGATTAAGTTGAATCGTCAACTTATCAATCTTGTCTTTGCTCTTAGATGTTATTAATATATCATCGACATACAACACCAAATATGTGAAAGATCCCTCTTATAGCTTGCGAGAATACACAGAATGATCAAATTTATTTTTTTATGTATCTTTGCTCTTTTATAAACTAATGAAATCACTTGCACTATTGCCTCAGAGATTGTTTCAATCCATAAAGCGATTTTGTCAGTTTGCAAACCTAATTTTCTTTTCCAGCAACCTTAAATCCATTTGTCTGAGTCATGTAGATTTTCTCTTTTAAATCACCGTGTAAAAATGTGATTTTCACATCAAGCTGAACTAGTTCAGGATCCAATTGCGCAACCATGGCTAGCAAAATTCAAATAGACAAATGTTTTACAACTGGGAAAAATATCTCATTTAGTCTATTCCTTTGCTACCAATCTAGCCTTATATCGAATTTCATTCTTATGAGAAAATCCTTCCTTATTTGCATGTATTCTCATTCCGCATTTATCGAAGGAGATAATTGTGCAGAAAACTTGAAATGAGAAACCAACTGGGTACTTACAGGTTTTATTTGCTCAATCATGTCAAACTGTTGTAGAACCTTCTTCAAATATTATTTTTTAGATAAGTTGACTTTGCCATGACCTCTATCTCTAGATATCTCCATGTTAAAAATTTTATTACCTTTATCTAGATCTTTCATACCAATTTGCACTTAATTGCCTTTTTTTTTCTTAGGCGGTATAACTAACTCCCAAGTTCCATTTTTATAAAGAGATTGCATTTCTTCATCTATTGTTATCTTCCAATGTACACTTTCAGGGTTACTTACTACTTTTCTGTAAGTGGAATGAACACCATCATCTACAACTAGAAGTGCATAAGCCAACATATCAACAAAGCGAGCATGTCTTCGAATCTCTTTTCGTGGCCTTCTATATACAATTGAATCTTATTGCTGTGAATTCATGATTTTATGCGATGAATTAACTTGTTACTTGGCAATTTCTTTATGTTTAAAGGTTTATATTTTATGTGTTCATCAATAATAATTGTTGATGCTGAAATCTGCTCGTCCTTAAACCGACCAGATTCTTTCACCAACGTTTTATGTTATTGACTGTTGCTCGAACCACTCAGGCTGGAATCACCTTCTTTTCCCTCGCTAGACCTGCGTTCACCAAAAACGGATCAGAGACGCCGGTGGTTTTGCCGGCGTAAACCCTCCGATGCCTAAGTTAGCACAAGGTGTTTACGGGAAAACAGTGTAATATGATTTCAGGAAATTTGTAAGGAATTGGCCTGGTTGCAATTTGGCAGCGTTTCCCCTCTCTCTCCTTTTTTCTCTCCCTATCTTCTTCGATGTCTTTCTCTTTTATAGCCGCCCTTTGTCCCACGTTTTCCGTTTGCCCCTGATTCCTCCTTTTTCGGGTGGTGGTAGCCCCTCATGGGACTCTAACTGTTAGATTGTGGGCAAACGTGGATCTCGCGTGTCCTTCAACCGTTCTGGGAGAAACGCAACTACCGCGGTTTTGTGGGATCGTGTTCCCGCTTTCCTGGGGATGAGTATTGGCTCGGCATATATTTCTGGTCGGTATGTTTCCCTGGTTGTTCTCTCCTCTGATCGGCTCATGCTTGCCCACATGCTCTGCTCGTATATAAGAGATGAAGCAATCCGTTCTGGGATGGAACTAGTTGCATGGCCGACCTGGTGTTCTTCATGCACTCAACACCAGTCCCCCAGTTTCTGGTCTGGCGAGTGAAATGAGTTAAGAGTAGAAACTGATGGTCAAATCACACCAGCCCAGGGAGCTTCTCATCTGACCCTCTTTTTACTGAGACGGGCCTGACCTGATGTATTATTTTTCTACTGAGGAGGCCCCGATCTGAGCATGGGCCTAAGTGACCTGTACATAGCATATCTGGGCTTACATCTAACCTGGCCCCTTGTAACGGTTGGTGACGCGGCATCTCCAGACTCTTCGTATTTGAAATTTGAAACGACGGGCTATCCATCCTCGATATATGGGGGGGGTGAGCTGGCATATCCCATCACTTAAATGCTGCCCTTTTCCCCTTTTCGTTTTAAATCCCTAAACTGGGGTCTTCATCATTTTGTTATTCGTTTCTCCGCCGTCAACCAAATTCTCTCTGTACTTTGCTCACACTTCCAGCGTCCGGAGTATCCATTCGCCGGGTGTTTTCTGTGTCACGGCGGCGCTATCAGTGTCAGTCTATTCCAGGTATAGTCCTTTTAACTTCTCCTCTGGTTGTTGTTGATTGGGTTATGTGTTGCCTTCTTTGTGTCCATATACTCGAGTTTTCTCTGTTTCCTTTCTGGGATTCCGGTATGTCAAATCGGAAGAGGAAGTTGATTGTTGATGAGGGTGATGAAGAGTCAGGGGACTCAGGCTTCGATGTGCCAATACCCACTGATAACTTAGGACCCTCCAGTAGTGTAGGTCATTCCCATGGCAGGAGTACCCTTGAATACCCACGCCCTTTGGTTATCTCTCCTTCCCCCGAATTAGAGCTTGTAGGGAATAGAGGTGGACCTGCGTCGGGCTCTGGTGAGAATCACAGTTCTGGTGGGGTTGGGTTCCCTGAAGGAGTAGGTGATGGTGAGGGAAGCAGCTCCGGACCGAGCCGACCTGCTCAGAAAAGGCACCTAGGTCATAGGGTGGAGGCTGATTCCTACCCTATTGATTCCCTGGCTTGCGCCACTACCCCCACCGATTTATTTAAACTTAGGAATCTCTACAATATCCCCAACGAGATTCTTCTTGTAGTTCCTGGAAAAGGGGATGTCCCCAGTCGGCCTCCGAAAGGGTATGTGACGATGCACTTGGAGAGTTTCAAACTAGGAGCTCGGCTGCCCCTCCAACCTTATTTTGCTAAGATACTGAGCGGTATGCACCTGGCCCCAGGTCAGCTACACCCAAATGGGTGGAGGGTTCTCTCGGCAATGTTTGTGTTGTGGGAGAGGTGCGGGTTGGAGGAGCCTTCCCTTGTTGAAGTGAAACATCTGTATCAGCTGCGGAGTAGCCCGAAGGAGGCGGGCTGGTACTACTTTATGTCCAGTTCTGCAAAGAGGAAACCGATCACTGGGTTTCCATCTTCTTGCAAAAATTGGAAGAACAAATTCTTCTTTGCTGGAGGGAAATGGTGCCCAGCAGTTCGGTCGCTTGGTGGGGATCTTTATCTTCCCACCCATTTTGTCACCCCAGGTCGCTCATTTTTGCCTATATTCTTAATTAAATTGCTACTTATTGGGTTCTTTAACCTTTTGTGCTATTTCAGAGTCGTGGGGTCTGATCGGGGGGCTTGAAGATCGACCCTTGCTTCAGGTGGAAACTGCTCTGGTGAACGCTTCTACCTGCCAAGACCTCCTGTCTCCAACAAACCTGGTCGGTTCGGGCCTAGTGGATTTAGCCGCTGGAATGGATAACAAGATCCTCAGCGCGATGAGCAGGAAGCGTGGTCGGGCTCCGAGCAGCTCTAGCAACCCTCCTCCTCCTCCGAAGAAACCTAGCGTTGGTCCTTCTAAGGCGCCTATTCCTGCTCTGCCTCCTCCTCCACCTCGTAAGAGTGGTGGGGATAAAACCTCCGACAAGGGCCCTGAGGTCAGCTTGCAGTCTGGGGACCGATCTTCTCCTCTCCCGTCTCGGGATCAAGGTGATTACCTGAGTCCATATCAGAAAGACTATAAAAGATCGGTTGGGCCCAAGATGGTGAAGGACATCGAGAGCATGAGCCTCTCCGAGTTGGCTGCTTCTGTTCAGAGAGTTTCCTTCAGGCTGGCCACAATGGTCTCGTGCTACAAGACCGGGTCCGCGCGTCATGAGAAGAAGCTTCAAGCCGACAATCAGGAGTTGAAGAAGAAGGCTGACTCTGCTGATCGCTCCAAGGAGAAGCTGGCTGAGCTGAACAAGCTGAATATGGAGCTAGAGGAGAAAGTTGCAGTTGCTGAGTCCACTTCCTCCCAGCTTGAGGGCGAGTTGGGTGACCTGAGATCTGATCTTCAGGCTACTCAAGTTGAAAGGGATACTCTGAGGGCCACCCTTGAGGAGGAAATTAAATCCTTGGGTGAGCAGCTGGCTGAGGAGAAAGGCAAATCCGCTGATGTGGACGACCGGCTGGATGCCGAGTATGATTCTGGGGTTGCCTTCTCCTATAAGTGTATCATGTCTGTGCTTAAGGATGAATATCCCGAGCTGGACATGAGCAAGCTGGAGGCCGGAGTGCAGCGGTATATGGCGGGGGTCGACCAAGCAGATAAGGAGCAAGGTGAGCAGGAACAGGTGGATGCTCCTTCGGATGGGGTGCAGGAGAGAGAAGCTGGGCTGCGTGTCTTTGAAGTGGGACAGGGGTCCGTGCCCCCTCCTCCCGAGATTGCTGACCTCCCACCTCCCGGGACAACAGATCCTTCACCTGCTGAAGCCGCTGTCCCTCCTAACCCTTAGGTCTATTTTTGTATAGACTTTAGATTTTCATTAGTTTTGTAACCAACTGAACATTAATAAATTTTTAGATGTTCTTTATTGGCTCCCTTGTTTAATGTCTACTCATAGACTGCTTCTGCAAAATAATTGCACGACTTATCTGATCTTGCCTGCTGGTTTCTTAGTGGACCGAGTAGGTGTAGGTATTTACTTGCCTTAGTAAACTTCTCGTAGAATTAGCTGCTGGTCTTTCGTTGACCGAGCAGAAACAGGCACTTTGTTGCCTTAGTGGAATTTTCGAAGCTTTAGCTGCTGGTCTTCGTTGACCGAGCAGAAGTAGGCACTCGCTTGCCTTAGTAAAATTAGCTGTTGGTCTTCACTGACCGAACAGAAATAGGCACTCGCTGGCCTTAGTAAAATTAGCTGCTGGTCTTCACTGACCGAACAGAAGTAGGCACTCGCTGGCCTTAGTAAAATTAGCTGCTGGTCTTCACTGACCGAACAGAAATGGGCACTCGCTGGCCTTAGGAAAATTAGCTGCTGGTCTTCGCTGACCGAACAGAAATAGGCACTCGCTGGCCTTAGGAAAATTAGCTGCTGGTCTTCACTGACCGAACAGAAATAGGCACTCGCTGGCCTTAGGAAAATTAGCTGCTGGTCTTCACTGACCGAACAGAAATAGGCACTCGCTGGCCTTAGGAAAATTAGCTGCTGGTCTTCACTGACCGAACAGAAATAGGCACTCGCTGGCCTTAGGAAAATTAGCTGCTGGTCTTCACTGACCGAACAGAAATAGGCACTCGCTGGCCTTAGTAAAATTCTTGTTGAGCTTGTTAGCAAAGGGATTTCGTGCTGAATTCATCTTTATTTCAAATTTGAGTGTATTACAAAACTACTGAATATTTACATGCGCATCAAGCCGTCATGCGGTTAACAGAAATAACTTATCAAAATGGGAATTCAGTAGAGGACTCTGCTTACTGGAAATATTTCTTCAAGTGTTCGGCGTTCCACGACCTTTTCACGTCTCGTCCATCCTGGTACGCTAACTTATAAGCTCCCGGTCCAGTGGCTCGTATCACCCTGTACGGACCTTCCCACTTTGGGCCAAGAGCGCCATGGTTAGAATTCCTGGTGTTCTGGTTCACCCTCCTAAGTACCCAATCTCCTGCTCGGAACTGCCTTACGCGTACGTTCTTGTTGTAATAACGCATGACCCTTTGCTGGCACTGGGCCACTTTCTGTGCTGCTCCTTCCCTTCTCTCCTCCAGCAGGTCCAGACTTAAGCAAATCTGCTCGTCATTTTGCTCCTCAATGAAATATTCCGTCCGATGTGTTCCCACTCCAATCTCTGCTGGGATTACCGCCTCATGACCAAAGGCTAAAGCGAACGGTGTTTCTCCTGTGGCGGTTTTGTGAGTTGTCCTGTAGGCCCACAGTACTCCTGCTAGCTCGTCGACCCAAGCTCCCTTCTTCTCTCCCAATCTAGTCTTTAGGAGCTTCTTTATCACCTTGTTGGCCGCTTCCACTTGTCCGTTTGCCTGGGGGTGTGCGGGGGTGCAAAACTTCAGGTCCACCCCCAGGTTTCGGCAAAATTCCCTGAAGTTGCCGTTGTCAAATTGCCTCCCATTGTCTGTGATGATGGCGTAGGGGATCCCATATCTGCAGATGATATTTTTCCAAATGAAATCTGTTGTCTTCCTCTCTGTGATTTGGCTGAGGACTCCTACTTCCACCCATTTGGTGAAGTAATCTATTGCCACAATTGCATATGTCGCCGCTCCTCGTCCCTTAGGCAATGGACCAATCAAATCGATTCCCCATTGGGCGAAAGGCCATGGGGATGTCATCGCCGTCAGCTTTTTCGGGGGTTGTGCAGGAACCTCGGAGAAGCTTTGGCATGTTTTACAATTCTTTGCCATCCTTTTGGCGTCCTGGTGTATGGTTGGCCAGAAGTATCCTTGCCGGAGTGCCTTGAAGGCTAAAGTTCTTGCTCCCGAGTGATTGCCGCATATTCCCTCATGAATCTCTCTCAGCACATAATCCGCCTCCTCATCATCCAAACATCTCAAAAGGGGCAAGGTGAACCCTCGGCGGTACAGCACTCCATCCAGTAGCGTATACCTTGCTGCTCGGCATTTTAATTTCCTTGCATGCCTTTTGTCCTCTGGTAAAACTCCATCGCGGACATATGCGCGAATCGGGTCCATCCAGGACTCTCAAATACTTACTCTCATCACCTCTGCTTCTTCCTCAATACTTGGTGAGGTCCTTACCTCTAATGGAACCGATTTCGGTAATTTTGGGTCTGCAATGGCTGCCATCCTAGCCAGCATATCTGCTCGGAAATTTTCATTCCGGGATATCTGCTTTACCTCCACTGCTTGGAAAAGCCTAACCATCTGCTTCGCCTTCTTCAAATAAAGGCCCATCTTTTCTCCCCTCGCTTGAAACTGATCATTGAGCTGATTACACACCAATTGGGAATCTGCTCGAATTTCAACTCTTTCTGCTCTGAGAGCGTGTGCAAGTCCGAGCCCGGTGATAAAGGCTTCATACTCAGCTTGGTTGTTTGTGAGTTGAAATTCGAACTTCACCGCATATGTTATCTCGGTTCCCTCTGGGCTCCGTATTACCACTCCTGCTCCGGACCCTTGCTCACTACATGACCCGTCAACCATTACCAGCCATGTCCCCTTTGAATCCTCTTGCTCCTCCGGTTGTTCCTCTTGGACCTCTTCCCCCGGCTCAACACAATCCACCATAAAATCTACCAGGGCTTGGGCCTTGGTTGCTCCTCGGGGCCTATAGGACAGGTCAAATTCGCTCAGCTCCACGGACCATTTTACTAACCGACCAGACGCATCTGGTTTTTGGAGTACTTGCCGAAGTGGCTGGTCGGTCATTATAACGATCTGGTGGGCTTGGAAGTATGGTCGGAGTTTACGTGCTGCTGTTATCAGAGCCAACGCCCACTTCTCCATTGGTGGATATCGGGTTTCTGCGTCCACCAGGGCCTTGCTCGTGTAGTATACCGGGTGTTGCTTCCCTTCTTCCTCCCTCACTAAGACCGAGCTGGTAGCCCGCTTGGAGATTGCTAAGTACAAAAGCAGCTGGTCACCCTCTCTCGGAGTTGATAGTAACGGGGCGCGGGCTAGGTATTCCTTCAACTGTCCAAATGCCTCCTCGCATTCTGGTGTCCATTCCATCTTCTTTCCTTTCTTTATGATTTGGAAGAAAGGGTGGCACTTATCAGTGGCTCGTGAAATGAATCGGTTCAATGCTGCCAGCTTCCCCGTAAGGCTCTGCACCTCCTTAACTGTTCGTGAGGACCTCATTTCTATCACCGCCCGTATCTTCTCTGGGTTGGCCTCAATACCTCGATGGCTCACCAGGTATCCCAAGAATTTGCCCGAGCTGACCCCAAATGCACATTTCTCCGGGTTCAGCTTCATTTTGTACCTCCTCAGCAATTCGAAAGTCTCTTCCAAGTGCTTCACATGATCCCTCGGTTCTCTTGACTTGGTGATCATATCGTCCACATATACTTCCATAGTGCGACCGATCAATGGTTTGAAGACCTTGTTCACCAACCTTTGATAGGTAGCTCCTGCATTTTTCAGGCCAAAGGGCATCACCCTGTAACAAAATAAACCCATGTTAGTTATAAAGGTGGTGCTTTCCTCATCCTGCTCGTTCATGGGTATCTGGTTGTATCCGGAGAAGGCATCCATGAAACTGAGCAGACTATGACCCGCGGTTGAGTCCACCAGCTGATCTATTTTCGGCAGGGGGAAGCTGTCCTTCGGGCATGCCTTATTGAGGTCCGTGAAGTCTACACACATTCTCCACTTCCCATTGGCCTTCTTTACCAGTACCACATTGGAAATCCACTCCGGGTACTTAGCTTCCCTTATAAATCCTGCTTTCAGTAGCTTTTCCACCTCGGCATTTATGGCCTCGTACCTTTCGTGGTTGAAGCACCTCCTTTTCTGCCTCACCGGCCTTGCCCCTCTTTTGACCGCCAGCTTGTGACAAGCTATCCCGCGGTCAATACCTGGCATATCCTCATGAGACCAGGCAAATATGTCCGCATGGGACTGTAGACACTTCACCAGCTCGCCTTTTATTGCTTCGCCTAATTCTGATCCGACCTTAACCACTTTGCTAGGGTCGCTCCTGCTTACAACAACTTCCTTCAGCTTCTCAACAGGTTCCTGGCGGCCATTTTTTGAATCCCCTCGATTATCCAGAGAGGTCACCTGCAGCGTTTCCTTGGCCGCTGTAGCATAACAGCTCCTGGCCATTCTCTGGTCGCCCTTCACTACACCCACAACTCCATTTATTCGGTACTTCAGCGCCAGATAATGCGTGGATATTACGCATTGGCTTATCCTCATGAATGGTCTCCCCAATATCATCTGATAAGGACTTCTTTCCTCTACCACTACAAAGTCCAGCATCATCGTTCTTTCAAATGGCTTTGTCCCCACAGTAATCGGGAGTTCAATGACCCCCATGGGAGTTAACCGTCCCCCTCCAAATCCCTTCAAGGATGTATTCGTTCGCTCCAGCTTTAAGTCTGAAATCCCCATATCATCTAAGGCCGACTTAAACAGAATGTCTACTGAGCTGCCCGTATCTACCAGTATTCGCCGTAATTCTGTACTGGCCACCAACGCTTTAATTACCAGTGCATCCTCGTGAGGGTACAAAATGCCCTCTTCGTCATTCTCTGTCCACATAATAGGAACTTGCCGTACTTTTGCCCTCTTGGCTGCTGGCAAATTGAAAAGCACTTCTTTGCTAGTCAGGGCGTATCTCCCATAGTTCTTCCGCGCCCTGTTCGAATCTCCGGCCAATGTTGGCCCTCCTGCTATCACACGGACGGTCGGCTGCTCACGTTCTAAACTCCTCTCAACTCCTTCATCCCGTGTGTACTGTGATTCCGTGGCAGGGGATATTCCATCTACATACTCGTCCAAGTATCGGTTCCTCACTAAATCCTCCACCTGAGTCTTCAGGTCACGGCATTGGTTGATAGTGTGACCGTGAGTGTCGTGGAACTTGCAGAATCTGCTCTTATCCCGTCGGTGAGTTGGTTTTGTTATTGGGGCCGGGGGGTATAGCAGGCCTCGTCCCTCAATCCTCTCATACAATTCCTCCATGGAGATCTTTAGTGGAGTGTGTTGTCTATATGTCAAGCTCTGGTCTACCAGCTGAACGGCTCGGCTATCATGAACGTCATCTCGGGCTGGCATAGTTGCTAACTGATCTGGTCGTCTGGCCCTGGGATTGGTTGCATGTGATGCTCTGGGAGTGTTATGATAGGGGTCGGCAGCTATCTGCCGGAATTCTCGCTGCCGATCTGGGAATGGGAGACGTGGAGGCTGAGCCCGATTGTGCTGGAACTGTTGTGATCTTGTAGCTATGGGGTAAGGGCGGGATCTAGCTGATGTTCCGCCCCTTTCTGAGGGTTCCCCAGCTCGCTTTCCCGACCTGCTCCCATTGGGAGTTCTCCTTTCCTTTCGTCTTAGCTCCTCCAGCTGTTCACTCTTTATCTTTGCCGATTTTTCTTCCTCTATTTCGATATCTCTCTTTGCCTGCTCATATCCTGCTGAATAATTCTGCACCAGGGGGCTTCTCAGGTTATACCATAGCCGGCCTATCCTCACACCCTCCTTTAAACCCTTCAACGCCTGCGGGTGATTGAAAGCTCCCAAATCAAGTACGGCTCGGTGGTATCGCTTTATAAAATCTCGCAGGGACTCGTGCTCCTCCTGTCTCATCCCCATCAATTCCATCATGTCATCCTCTGGGGCCACTGCCCCCCGAAACTGCTCGGCCAACTCCTGGCATATCTGCTCATACTCCTTTATTCCTCCTCGGGGCAGCTTGCGGTACCATTCTCGGGCTCGTCCCTCTAGGGTCAACGGGAGCACCCTACATCTCTGAGCTGGTGTCAGCCCCTGCACACCCGTCATGTCGTTGAAACGCTCAATGTGTACCAACGGGTCACTTCGCCCGGAGTATTTGAGGTCGGGGAAGCGGAAATCCTTTGGGATTATGGTACTCATGATCTCCGTTGACAACGGAGATTCTTCATCTAGCATTATCCTCCAGCTCGGGGGCTTTCTCTTGCCCTGCATCTCCTCTATCACCTGCGCCAATCTGCGCACCTCCCCCTCCAATTCTACAGCACGATCAGGATCACGTGCAGCTATCTGGTCTCGCTCCTGCTCGGCGTTCTGCAATCGCTGTCTGAGCTCTCCTTCATCAACACTGGCCCCTCGGCCATTTATTTCCAGTGTCCGTCCGGGGCGAGGTTGGTCTCTCCCTTCATCAACGTGTTCCCCTGGGACCCGACCAGTACTTCGGTGGGGATGCACCCCGTTAGGTTGGTCTCCGTACGGGGGGATTTCCCCGACTCTACGCCCCCGGAGGCTGGGTTCTGCTCCAACTCCATCTCTTCCCACGGGGGTTTCGCAATCTCTTCTCCGCTCGTCCCTCAGCTCAAACAATACGGCCGCAAGAGTCTCCATTTGTTTCTCCATCCGCTCCAGTCTATCTTGCGTCATCCTCTCTCGGGCTTCATTTGCAATTTCCCGAAGAGTGATTGTCTCCCCAGCTTCGTTATCCTCCCTCAGAGCGTCCTTCCTCGTCACATCCATGTTTAACCGTTCGCTGTTTCTCCGGTACTTCCTAATTCGGTGGTAGCTTTTTATCCAGCTCCCCACAGACGGCGCCAAAATGTTGATGCTGAAATCTGCTCGTCCTTAAACCGACCAGATTCTTTCACCAACGTTTTACGTTATTGACTGTTGCTCGAACCACTCAGGCTGGAATCACCTTCTTTTCCCTCGCTAGACCTGCGTTCACCAAAAACGGATCAGAGACGCCGGTGGTTTTGCCGGCGTAAACCCTCCGATGCCTAAGTTAGCACAAGGTGTTTACGGGAAAACAGTGTAATATGATTTCAGGAAATTTGTAAGGAAATGGCCTGGTTGCAATTTGGCAGCGTTTCCCCTCTCTCTCCTTTTTTCTCTCCCTATCTTCTTCGATGTCTTTCTCTTTTATAACCGCCCTTTGTCCCACGTTTTCCGTTTGCCCCTGATTCCTCCTTTTTCGGGTGGTGGTAGCCCCTCATGGGACTCTAACTGTTAGATTGTGGGCAAACATGGATCTCGCGTGTCCTTCAACCGTTCTGGGAGAAACGCAACTACCGCGGTTTTGTGGGATCGTGTTCCCGCTTTCCTGGGGATGAGTATTGGCTCGGCATATATTTCTGGTCGGTATGTTTCCCTGGTTGTTCTCTCCTCTGATCGGCTCATGCTTGCCCACATGCTCTGCTCGTATATAAGAGATGAAGCAATCTGTTCTGGGATGGAACTAGTTGCATGGCCGACCTGGTGTTCTTCATGCACTCAACAATAATGTCAGAGGATTGATCTTACAAAGCAATCTTTGAATCTTTAATATAATGTTAGTATACTGTGATTCTTTAAGTCTTTTGTTAATATCAAATATTTGATTCTTAAATTTTCACCAAACATGGCATAAATTCATGGTTTAATACGATTGAGCAGTTTGCTACCTGGTAATTTCTTTACGTTTAAAGGTTTATATTTTATGCATTTTACAGTAATCATGTCAGAGGATTGATCTTTCAAAGTAATCTTTGATTCTTTAATATAATGTTACTATACTATGATTGTTTAAGTTTTTTGTTAATCTCAAATATTTGAGACTTAAACTGTCATAAACAGGGCGTAAATTAATGATTTTATGCGATTAAGCAGTTTATTACTTTGCATATTCTTTGTGTTTAAAAGTTTATATATTATGCATTTGTCGACAATCATATCATGAGGATTGATCTTGCAAAGTAATCTTTAATTCTTTAAAATACGTTAGTATATTGTGATTCTTTAGGTCTTTTGTTAATTTCAAATATTTGATTTTTAAACTGTCACAAAAAACAAAGCGTAGATTCATGGTTTTATGCGATTGAACAATTTGTTGCTTGACAATTTCTTTATGTTTAAAGATTTATATTTTATGCGTTTGTCAATGATCATGTCAGAGGATTGATCTTGCAAAGTAATAAATCTTTTGTCATAGATTTTTGTTTGTTTGAATCTATTAATTGTTTTACTGTGAAACTACCTAACCTTTGTTTCTTTTGCAAGATGGAGCATGAAGATAGAATACATGCTTGCACTTGTACAATGTATTTGATTTTATCCTAACTAAATAGTGTTTTTTTTTCATTTTTTACTTTTAATGCTAATTCTTCTTAGTTTTACAGCTAGTAGTTGTTCGTCAGACTTTTATACCATATTTACAGCACTTAGCAACTCGCACTGGACAATCGACAGCAATCGTATCTTTAATATACTGAAATATCTATTTTTTGGGATTCAATCTTAATGACAATGCATCTGCTACAGCTATTTCAACAAATGGGTGTACTAAGAGAGATTATTAATGCAACTTACTTTCATATGTTCAATCCTCTTATATGAAAGAATGAGGTACTAAACACATATTCTAGTTATGATGATTTTAATTTGTCATGCTTGTAATCTTATCATTTTTTATTGATTCATTGTTTTGCAGTTGATATGGCAGCATGTTTTGCTACATGAATACACCTATAATCATTTGATCTATGCTTGTTCTTCCAATGGAGAGAATACATTAATTATAAGCATATTTAATAGCTTATCTTATATACGCACTTTTCAATTTATAAGTTCAATTTGCTTGTCTTGAACAGCTCATGTTGCATCCTCATATGACTCATTAATTATTTTTTTGATCATTCCTCATATGCCTCTACCTTTGGTGGAGGCCATCAGGTACTAAACTCTTCTAAGTTATCATTTGATACAATATTATTTATATGTTGAATGTTTAAAATATTTTATTTTCTAAAAGAATATTTGTTTAATCATGTCATTGACAGCCTGTTCAGCGGCCCAGTCGTATGAACAGACACGTCCACCGGTCTCATGTCTACCCTGTTATGGTGGGAGTTGTTGTTTGTGATTGGGAGCCTATGGATGATGGCATGCTCGAATAGTCATTATCAGCATACCCCAATTCAATTTTTTTTTTTAGGGGGGCGGCCATGATTGCCAGACAATCAAGGTTTTTATATGATTTCTAAGATGTTGACTTTGTTGTCTTGAAGTCTTTGTGTATAATTTTGGTTGTGTACACATTGTGAGATGACTATGATTTTACCCCAATTTGTTCTATCAAGCCTACCTCCACTATAAGAATATTGGCATTTAGCAACGAAACTTTCAGCGGTGAAAACAAACTTTTGTCGCTAAATTCATAACAAAAAAAATTATATTTAATTATCACTTTTAGCGACCAAAAATTAGGTTCATCGCCAAAAACTTAAGTGGCAAAAAAAAATGTTGGAGCCTAAATCTTTAGCAACCAAAATTTGATAGATTGCAACAAATAATTTTCGTCACTAAAAATAGTTTTAGCAACAAATAAATTTCATCGCTTTTAATATGCCAAAAGAGCATGTTTTAAAGACGAAATTTATTTTTGTCGTTAAAAATAATTTTAGTGACGAATTATGTTCGTTATTAAGACTCTATAATATGCTAAAAGATAATGTTTTTGCAACGAAAATAAATTTTGTCGTTAAAATAGTTTTAGCGACGAATAAATTCCATTGCCAAAACTCTTTGACATGCCATGTAGAATAGTTTAACAACAAATTCTATTCGCTGCCAAACCTCTTTGATATGTCAAATGACCATGTTTTAACAAGAAAAATAAATTTCATTGCTAAAAATAGTTTTAGAGACAAAAATTTTCATCGTTGCATGTGTACTTTTAGCTATCAAAATTAGATTTCGTCACTAAATATGCAGTTTTAGCGACAAAATTTATTCGTCGCTGCATGTGTACTTTTAGCGATGAAAATTAGATTTCGTCGCTAAATGTGCACTTTTGGCGACAAAATATTTTATCACTAAAAAATTTTACCGGGTTATTTTGCCGTCAAAATTACGTTTTAGCGATAAATTTTAAATTTCGTCTTTAAAGACTCCTGTAGCCTATTTATATATAATTTACTTCATTTCTTTCATTCATTCTTTCTCTCATTCTCTCATTTCCTTACTTTTATTCTCTAATCCTCTCATCTCTAAATACATAATTCTCATTTTCTAATTAAATCTCTACTTCTTTTCTCTTTTATTTTTAACATGTTGTAATTTTTTTTACTTATCTTAATTATTCTAACTTTAATAATTATTATTATATTTGTATTTATTAAGTTAACTAATTATTGTGTGTTTATTTGTAGGAAATATTGAAGATCAATTACATTAAGATGAAGAAAATCAAGAAATATATATTCATTAGTAGCAATTTTCTTTCAAAAAAGGATGTTAAATTTTGTAATTATTTTTGTATTGTTCATCAATAATAATAATTCTTTTTACATTAATTAATTCTATTTTTATCATAATGGTTTAATTGTTATTGTGATTTAGTATTAAAAATGATAATATTTTAATGATAGTAATAACAAATAAATAGAAGAAAAACGACACATTTTAGCGACTAAATTTGAAAATTCGATGCCAAAGATCTAACGCGATGCTCTTATGGGGACCAATTGACAATAAAAAAAATTTCGTAGCTATAGCCTTTAGTAACGAAAATTGCATATTTTAGCGACGAAAGTATTCGTCATTAAAGTCTTTTTTGTTGTAGTGCTCATCATGTTAGAGGCTGTTGTTCCCTGGATTTAATGCCATAGGTTTTTGTTAGTTTTGAACTGATTGATCATATGTTGCCTTTACGTAATTCAAACATACTGAAAAAAAAAATTGCTTATGCAAGTAGAGTCAATCTTTTTATGTTATTTTTGAGATGGTTGATATTTTGAATGTAATTTTGGCTCTTTGTAATAACATTGATTTTAGTTTGATCTAGTGTACGTGGAATTAGAGAAGTATGAATATCACCTAGAAGAAGGATGAATAGTGACATGAAAGGAACTATTGTCATGCATAAGAGTTTAGGGAATTTCTTCCTTGTTACACTTTTTGAAACGAGAAATTATTATTTGTATGTCCTAAATTTACACTTTTATAAAAAATATTACAACACTTTAAAAGTGTATCAATCGTCCACCCTAAATTGACAAAAGTTATCTGCCGACTACTAAACCGTTAACTGTCGTTTGAAAGTTAACAGAATTGTAGCGAATTGACAATTTTATCCTTGAAAATTATCACATGTATACCTTAAAATCTCTTATTATCATTTATATACCCTTAAATTATCAATTGTATCATATGAAAAGACTAAATTACTCTTCTGACGTCATCATATTTAAACAGCAACTAACGGTTTGGTGAACGGCAAATACATTTTGTCATCTTAGAGTAGATGACTAATATACCCTGAAAATATTGTAATAAATTTGATAACAAAATAAAATAAGGATAGACGATTGATAATTTTCCTTTCAAAAATTCAGTTTCTTGAATGGGGGAATTAGCATCCTAGCATGCAGCTATGCGCATTTGCCTTGTATATTCCTACATGGCTGCATATGCTTTTATTGCTTTTGGCATCGTGCCAACTGCCAAGGTGATTTTTGCTTTAATCTGATTGTACAAGGGAATACTGTATTCACTCTAAAAAAAAATAGTATTCCCTTAAAAAAATGTGAGGGGAGAATCCAATAATGAGACTCGAACCACTTCCATGGATAATTCAAATTTCAAAGATTCGGTTATTAATTCGGTATGTAAAACATAAATGTCGGAAAGCTACTTATTCTTTTGATATGTTCTTGTAATAGCTTTTGTACCGTTGATATACTGTCACTTTAATTGAAATGTTTGAGCAAGTGAAGAAGATTAAAGATGCAACCTGGCGGCTGCTTTTGCTATAACATTTATAAACATTGATAAGTAAACTGATAATCTGTTTTTTATTTCAAACCAAAACAAGAATTTCATGGGAAAAATTGAACCTACAAATTGGCAATTGGAGAATACACTTGATGAAAATGAAATTATAGATCTGCAAAGACATGATAAGTTTTTGAATCTACGGCAATGAGCCTCAAAGCAGCGATTGCTGCTGCTACAGATGCAACGCAAAAGAAACAAATATTTAACCAATGCCACATCTTTTGTGAAGAAGGCAGTTTGGTCCTCTTCGCAACTAGGTACATGTGGTTTGCAAGAATAAAAGTAAGTGGGAATGTACTGACAGCTCCCGTAAGACTCATAAAATCACCCAGAAATGGCAGAAGAGCTGAAACCAGCGTGTTAATGGCTAGGTAGCCACCTCTTACAGTAACTCTGAACGTTAAGTTGCGAACTGCCAGAGCATTTCCTTTAATCCCATACTTGGTATCCAAGAACTCGTACATTGGGCTTGCAAATATCTACAAGAGGAAAATTATTCTGTAAATAGGTATAATGACAGTAACGATGAAGTGGGAATGTGAAAGATAAAGAAAAGTACATGCAAAGCAATGACTGATTGCAGGAAGGCAGAAATATTGGCAGCGGCCTTCATCCAAACCGGACCACTGACATTATTGAGCAAATAGCTTGATGAGGAATTCCCGTAAGCCCAGTACCCGACAAATGTCACAGCAAACATTGGTAGAACTCCAACTGAGAATTGAAAGTACAAAGCTTTCATCATGTTTTCTACAACAGGCTGCCTTATTGTTGCCTGTTGCAAGAATAATACCAAGGCATAATTGTTAGTTTCAAGTGGAAAAACCGGAGAATGCTGATAGGGGATAAATATATACATCATGCTGCATTCTCATTCTTCCAAAAAGTAGAATGACAAACGCTATCCATTTTTTAGCAGAGAGCTCATCGAAGTTTAGTTGCTATCCATGTTCAGCAAACAATCACGATCTGAATTCTTCCCTTACCTGTATTTCAGGAAGCATTCCAGTATTGAACGCAAACACCAGATTAGCACATGCCCCTATTGATTCAAAGATTTTGGTAGCAGTTGTTCCAGGGATGCTGTAATCTCGTGCTGGATTTTTTAGTCCTATGACAGTAAGGAAATAGTTAATCCTGTTTTGATGCCGGAATTATTAACAAGAGCAAGCAATATAAGCAAAACAAGGAAATGGTACATGAGTGGTGCCAGCAAAGAGTGAAGGAAAAAGAAAATCCAGAGGAATTTTAACAACAGAAACTCTTGTGAATATTTAGTGATTGGCTGACAACTCATACACAAGGCCTGTGAATATGAAACAGCCCAATAAATTAAATTCTTCAATTTTCAATCCCAGTATGTAGTTCAATTATTGGAACCAGGTGAGGGATGACCCATAATCCCGAGTTCATAGTTCTAGAAGTCAAGGTTAAGCAGTGTACTGGATTGTTGCTTACATGACAGCCCAAGAAATTAGAAAATTCCCAAAGTGTAGGTTACAAGAATCAAAGACTTGCACTGATGATTATAATTTGGCACCTACCATCGCGAACTGACAGCCAAATTGCTACAACAATGTATATCGTGGAGAGAACTGTTGAAACTCCCAGCCAAACCCCAAGAGCTGAAAGATTGGGTATCCCTATGGCAAACAAGGCACATACAAACCCAGCTATGGCAATAAAGTATGGAAGCTTCATAGTGTGGTCATCCTTCCAAAAAAGAACAAAGGCCGCCTGCATAGCAAACACGGAAATTTTTATCTCACGCCATTCACTAACTTCTGGCATGTCATCAAGCTTGAGCAGGGTAATATGAAGTGATGAAAATGGACAACTTGATTAGCATGATCAAATTGATGTCAATAATAAAGATAGATTGTATTTCCTCAATTGGACATACCTTAAGGGCTTGACCAGCCAAAATGATATATCCAGTGTTAATCATAAACAGATTGACATATTGCAAACCCCATGTTAGAGCATATGCTCTTCTTCCTGAAATAAAGTTGAATCCCCGGAATATAAGCCCTCAAAACAATAAACAAAGTGATCTCAATTTGTCTAACAAAATTCACAATGTTATTCACTTTCTCCTCATACCATAGATATGCCCAGCAAGATCTCTGTATCGGATATGCCTCTTTCCACCAAATTCATGGAGCTTGGCAATAAGAGCATTTGCATTGAGTGATACAATTGTTGCTATAATTAAACCGACCACACCAGCTATCCAACCCAAGGGGACCATTACAGTCCCAGGATATCCCAATACATAGGCACTGTTTATACCAGTGGTGAGGACAAATCCAACTTGAAACCATGAATCTAGCATTTCCAAATGAAAAAAGTATGACGAACTCACATAACAACAATAATACATTACCAAACTGCAGAAATTTACATTTCCTATTTATACGTAAGAACAATAAGAAATTCACTTTCCTCAACAGGTTAAATTATTGCTTCATGATACTCTTATTTTTCACAACCAAAAAGCAAAAAGTTGGTTCATTTGATAGAACACAGATGAAAAGAAAAAATAAAAATTAAGAGTCAGATATTAAATAAACCAAATTAAACAGATCAGTCATATTCATTACACAGAACAAGCAAATAAAAAGCTTATTGAGGATCAAAATATAATTTTTCAACAAAATTCATCAAATTGATCCCCTTCTCCAATTTAACCCAGGATTCCCACACCAAATAACCATCCATTTAAAGAATCACTCTCACAGAAAGCAATAAAAAATTTGAATTTTTTTGCCAAAAAAATTAAAACTTTAACATAACGAAACAGTCATTTCATCAAGAACATGCTGCTACACTTGGAACCTCATACACACCAAATGAAACAAAGAGAATGGTAAAACCAGTAACCCAAGAATCCCACGTCAAAAAACCATACATTTGCGGAAGACTCGCCAAAAAGGCAATAAAAATCTGAGATTCAGCCAAAAAGAAATAAAATAAAATAAAATAAAATAAAAATTTGAGACATAATGAAACAGAATGATTTAATGAAAAACATGCTACTAGATTTGAAGCAAAGAGAATCAGAGAGATGGGAAAAGAGACAAACCGCTGCTAATTTGATGGGCAGTTTCAGGAATTTCAACACCTTGATCATACACTTTAAGAACAGAAGGATCTACTTCTTCACTACTATTATTATTATTATGATTATTATTATTATTATTATCGCCTGCCATTAAAACTGTAGGCTCTTGGTCTTGGATTCTTTCTTCACCACCCAAGGGGCTGACTCTTAATAATCTCTCTTCTTCTTCGTCAAATATTTTTAAGACAGCCAGCTGCCTATATATGGAGCTGGATTTATTCATGCGAAATTCGCGCTGTTATTAAATCATATCCAGCTATGGCTTTTCGTTTTCCAAATTTGCCGCGCTGGGTGAGCCTCCGCCTTTCCTTTTTTTCTTTTTTCTTTCTTTGGGAACCTTTTTCGCTTTTGGTTTTGGTCTCTCGCTTTTTCAGTCCCAGAGGCGGCCACGGCGAATCCGAAACTCTTTGAGTTTGGTTGGCGTACGTCAGCCACAGTTGAAGTGGATTTTGTACCTTTTTTACCCCTAGATTCTGTTCTTTCTCAATACGATACCTAATAATGGCGGTGGTTACGGTAGAATTGTTTCACGTAGAATACTAGCAATGATTGTCAATCCGTAGGTTCATATTTAATATTTATTTTTATTATCCTACGATTATAGTTAATATTTTATTATAAAATAGTCTCAACGTAACCGGATTTATTCATAATTTTTATAAAATAGTTTAAATTTGAGGCTAACAACCGGTTTACTTTTTCTCCTACTTTATTGGTAGTTAAAAAAAAAGAGTAATAACTGGCATTCTAAAGTTTTTATATTAAATTTGATCTCAAATGTGTCATTAATTAAATAATTAATAATTTTTATAAAATTTAAATAAATTATTTAATAAATATAATATTATTTGAAATCACTTTTTATAATAAAAAATTTTAAAATAAGTAAGAAGACTAAAAAAAAAAAAAAAATTGCATTCATTTCTTTCATATCAAATAAATGATGTGCCATGTGATTTCGCTCAGGTCATTTTTATAAATTTCTCAGATTCTGTCGACACACTTTAGCAAAATTTAATTATATCCAATTTGATTCGATTGCCGTTTTGCTGGAAGTTTTGGTTTCTTACAAATTTGTTCTAGTGAGAGTATATTATTATAATATTAGTCCATCCACCGCGTGAGGAAAAATTCTGTTGCGCTGTTTCACAATGTTTTGGCCTCCCTGAGATAGCTTGTCCCAGTTGTACAAGTAACTTCCAACATTTCAAAGCTTTTGAAATTTTCATTTGCTTCCAAGTACTTATCATCAATTTCTCTTTTTTTTTTACTTTATTTTTTTTTTTAAATTTGACAAAGATTATTGTTGATAAGGAAAGTAAATCATAACCCATTATATAAAATTGATACAGGAAATGCAACTGATGACTGATATGACTTAAGAAATGGTCCATCCCAACATATGGTTGTTCTATAATTGGATCCTACGCGAGTGCTTCTTTCTTTTTCTAATTGACAGTCACCGGCCAGTTTCCAGAAAGCAACTTAATCACATGATTCATTCACATTTTTTGTCTTTCAACTTGCGATAGTGAAGAACACGTTGGGGCAGCATACGGCTATGTATGGGGCAGCACACTGATTAATGGTCGGTGGACCAGCTCCAAACACCAAACACGTTGGTTGTGGTCCATAATTTCCATTTTCAACTTTCGGATTGCCTTCTGATCTTTCGTACTACTCGATGTTACTGGTGGGTCAAGCATTCAGCACGCAGAGCTATCATCGGGCCGGTCCATCCCATTTTCTATGCGCCAATACCTGAAGAAGAGAAAACATCACCTTTGTCTAATTACACCCGTTTTATAAATTAGTGTACAGTTCTTCCAATACATGAATGCCTGTCGAGTGAAAATGGGAGGTCCATTTAGGTGTTCACTCAACCAAATCCATTGATGGTGCGTTTACTTGTCGGATTAGAGAATTGAAATTCAGAATCGGAATGATTGATAGTGTTTATTTCGCAAATATGGAGCATGAATCGGAATCAGAATGGGAATGGTGAGGCCCACCACTATTTGCGAATGAGGAATGGGAGATTGATTCCCATGGGGGAGGTGGAAATGAGTCTCTGATTCCCATGGGAGAGGTGGGAATCAGTCTCCCATTCTCGGGATTGACCATTTTGCCCTCCCCCAAAATTAAAAATACTCACTTTATCCTTTTTTATAATTAATTAATATAATATTATAATTAATTAATATATAAATATATTATTAACTATATTTATTAAAAATTATAGTTCTTGAATAAATAATCACAATAATTAATATATTATTATTATTATTATAATTAATTAATTACTATTAATTAATATATTAACATATTAATAATAATAATAATTTATTATTATTTTTTTGAATAAATAATCACAATAATTAATATTATCATTATAATTAATTAATTAATATGCTATTATAATAATTATTAATATAATTAATTTATATATTATTATTAATGAATTAATATAATTATTACTATTAATTGATATATTAATATATTATTAAAAATAATATATTAATAATTATTGTTCATGAATAAATAATCACAATAATTAATATTAATATTATTAATTAATTAATATGCTATTATAATAATTATTATAATCAATTCATATATTAATATATTATTAACAATAATTATTAATAATTATAATTTTTGAATAAATAATCACAATAATTAATATATTATTCTTGTAATTAATTAATTAATATACTATTAATAATTATTATAATTAATTCATATATTAGTATTAATTAATTATTATTAATTAAATAAATAATATAATTATTACTACTAATTAAAATATTATTATATTATTAAAATATAATTATTAATAATTATAATTTTTTAATAATTAATCAAAATAATTAATATATTATTTTAATTAAGTAATTAATATTAATACTATTAGTTAATATATTTTTATAATAATTTTTAATATGGTTATTATAATTAATTAATATATTAGTTAATAATAATTATGACAATAATCCATTAAGTACCTTTTAGTAATTTGTTACAATCTAATTCATTCTGATTCCGATTCTAAGATAAAGTAAACACATTAATGGCAATCCAGCCCATTCCAATCCGATTCCTACAGTTCAAGTAAACAACCTATTTTGATTTACATTCCTTATTCCGATTCCAACTCATTCATATTCCTGCCCATTCCAATTCTAGTTTAGTAAACGCAGCATAAGAGTAATGATATAGCTACAAACTCTTATACAAACTGATGTGGCTTTAATTAATTGGTTGAATTAAATATCTCTTGACCCATATGATTTATTTATATTATTTTATATTTTCATTCAATCAATGAATTAATGTCACATCAATTTGTACAAGATAAGTTTGTATAAGAGTTTATGATTGTATCATCACTAATCCATTAAATAGTTGAATGTGAACAATTTGCAAGACCGACCTAACAAAATTGGTTTATATATCCGCGGATGACAATTTCACAAAAGAATTAAATTCGACTTCATTAATATTGAAAAAAAATTAGTATGCATACTTAGATTTTTTATTACTTTTTTTGCCCTTTATTACTTTTTTTACCCTTTATTATTTTCGGTGAGTATTTATGCTTTTTTTTAAATGAGTAAAAAAACTTTATTCTCTTTTTTTTTTTTATAATAACTTATCTACGAATAAGCAGCATTCATTTGAGAGTAGCTTATTAGAATATTTATTATGATTTTCTTAAAGAACCAATTTTTTTAGTGAAAAAGATAATTTTTTTAATGCATTGCATATTCTTTTAAATTTCCCAAATGGTGGTTGTGGATGTTGCTTTGAGTACATATACAATGTTGAGTAAAGAGGCAGCGGTACTGCATTGGCTTGAAAAAACAGTGACAAAAGGATTTATTATTCATGAGATGAGACTCGCACAATTGAATAGTGGCAAACCATGAAAGACTACTAATAAATGGCTTATTGGTCCGTTGGGGATGCGAAAGCTTCACCTTTTCTTTTCTTTTCTTTTTTGTCTCAAATATTCAATTCTCAATTTCACCAATTAATTTTCTCTGAATTGAAAACATCAAACAAGTTGCTTCTCTTGAGAATGGGGAGTCAGAATACTATAAAAAATTGGTCACTTAATAAAATGGAATGGTCAATTCTTGTAAATAAAATAAATCTCTTTACATAATGGAGATGATTGATTTTAATCATTACCTTGTATCATATTGCATACTTTGACTTCATTTTGCCTTTTTTTCCCCCCATCCTTTATTTATCACCGTGAATCTATGAAAAAACAGAAACAAAAATGATAGCTTAACATTAAAGCATATATATAAAATTCGTTCCTTTTTTTTGGGGGGGGGGGGGGCCTCGGCGAAGCAGCATTCATTTTAGGATCATCCATTTGTTTGAGAAAAAGATAATAATATTCTTTTGCCCAAATGGTATTTGTGGATGTTGCTTTTGGTTTGGGTATGAAATTGCTAAAGAAGTGGCATAGGAGAAGCCAGAGGGAGCTGAGAGTTAATTAAAGGGAAGGTACAATTCTTAGTCGCTAGTTGCTTGTTGGGTCATCAGCCTCCATCATTATGAAAAGCATATATAATACTCTTTCCAAAATGAAGAGAGACTAGAGGACGCCTAATAGTATCCACGATTTTTTTTTTTCTCCCTCGAATGGAGTTTTAACACCAACAATTATCATTTTTGTTATTTGTGAAATAAAACATCAAAGGATGGCCTAAGTTACGTTTAACATAACTTACGTCTACACACAGCAACAGTACTCACTTATTGGGCCATCAGCCTCCATCATTATAAAAAGCATATAAGCTAATCTTTTCAAAAAGAGGAGAAAGACTAGAGGGCGCCTAATAGTATCCACAAGATTTTTTTTCTTTTTCTTTTTTTTTTCTCTATCGAATGGGGTTTTAACACCAAAATTATCATTTTGTTGTTTGTGAAATAAAATATCAAGAAAGGACCTAAGTTACATTTAACGTAACTAACATAACTTACACCCACACACAACAACAATACTAGGCTTAAACATAACTTAGCGCCTGCCAAATATCAAACCTGAAATGTTTAACTTACATCAGATGTTACATCCATCGATGCATGCTTTTCGACAATGCAGTCAAACTATCTAAGGCAAACACTAAGTTACACCCACGTACACGAACAATGTGTTAGCCCCACACCACACACTGTTCATGTGTGTGGATATAAATTACATGAATTATAACTTAAGAAAAAGGACAAACACACCCCAACGTTTAGGTAAAGGGACAAAAACCCCCTCTAATGTTGCAAAAAAGATATTGTAAAGGGACAAAAACCCCCCCCTAATGTTGCAAAAAAGATATTTACACCCCAATTTATTATAATTTTACCATTATACCCTTCTAGCATATAAAAAAATTATTAGATTATCCAATTTTTCTATATATTGTTAATAGAATTATAAATAGACAAATTGGATATTATTAAAAAAATTATAAATATACCCTCATTGCCCAATTCCTCTATTTAAATTTTTATCAATAACCAATTTTCAAAAAAGACATCTATACACCTAAAAAAATTATAAATAAATTATAATTTTAAAAATAAAATTAGTTATTAATAACCAATTTTATTTAAACTTTAAACTTGTATATTTAACAATTCTCCACATGTCAATCATTTAAACTTGTACATTTATAACTAATTTTCTATGTTATTTATTATGGTATTAATAACCAATTTTATTTTTTAAATTATAATTTATTTACAATTTTTTTAAGTGTGGATGTCTTTTTTAAAAAATTAGTTATTAATAAAAATTTAAATAGAGTAATGAAGTAATGAGGATATATTTATAATTTTATTAACAATATATAAATAAATTAAATAATCTAATAATTTTTTTTATATGTTAGAAAAGTATAATAATAAAATTATAATAAATTAAAGTGTAAATATTTTTTTTAAATATTAAAGAGATTTTTGTTTCTTTATCTAAACATAATGGAGGTGTTTGTCATTTTCTCCTTTTCCCCTTAACTTAAGGGCTCCCATTATCTAATGGCTATCGGCCAATATGCGGCTCGCATTATCTAGTGGTTATCGGATTCACCAATCACTCGTCCCAAATCCCAATATGCATTGGTTCCTCGTTATACAGTTGGGTCAAGTGGCCCATTTACGCTGCTAGAGTGCTAGTTGCGTGCTTTGTACATGTCAGTCAGATTGCTCCCGCCAATTCAAAGCAAATCGTTGAGTTATTAAAAACACTCTGACACAGGTTGAGATTTCTCAATTATCTAACCAAAACAAGGACCTTGTTAAGTTATATGATAATAATGTAACTTTCATCAACTATTAAGTTGTAACTAATGACTTAAAAGTAGAACCAACTAAATTGCTTTTTAGCTCACAAATCACAACTTTTGGGTCAACGTAAGTTACATTATAATGTAACTTAACAACAACCCCAGAACAATGTTCACTTCATTGGTGCTGATTTCCAGCATAGGATAGAACTGGAATCACCGAAAAGTAAAACAAATTAATGAAAGACAAACAAAGAAAACATATGCACCGACATCAAGATGCAAACTAAGCTCAACAAATCCTTCCTGAATCTTAAAAAATCTGGTAAACAAACTAAGCTAGCAAACTTATTATGTACAAGCATATAATATAGGAATCAATCTGCCGCAACAGCACAGATGTGCTGCTGCAAAACAGACATGCCTGCTATATTATAAACTAATCAACTTCAGACATCAAGCACAAGAGATGAAGTTACTTTCTCACAGTTGGTTCTTATTATCAGGGTCATGATTTTAAGCACAACCCGGTATTTTAGAAATTGCAACCTAAAGAGCCTAAGACAGATCATGCATCTTGAAGCAGAGAAAAGAAAACTGACTCAAGAAGCTCTGATGCTTAAAGCTATGAAAACGGCCAATATTTGTACATATAATGTCTATTGATAATCAAAAAAGTCCTTGCCCCATAGCAAAGAAAGCTAATGTAGGTTTATTAACATATTGAGTATGATTCCTCAACAAGCTAACTTTACTATTCTGCACACTTCCAAATTGGTTGCTGAGCTAAGAATCTCATTATTGGGCTATGCAATACTTTAACCTCAAATTCATTCATGGTAAGAAAACCATACAAAGTGCACCCACAAAGGCTACATTACAAAAGGCGATTGACTGCATATAAGTTAGATAGATATAAAGCACATTACATCAAAGCTAAACATTTGCATAGTTCATTATAACAACTAAGTATTTCAACACAAGACCCATTGGTTAGCAGCAACAACAACATCAACAAGTGGACAACATAAACACAGAACAGGAGATTATCCATTACTTGTTCTGATTATTACCACGTTTACCATCTTCCTCAACAATTACATTGATCTTCTTGTACCTGAAATCCGCAGGACGAATCTGATACTCTGCAGGGAACACCGTGTCCCTATTTACAAAAATGGACCATACAGACAGTATCAGAAAGGCCATCAATGCTGCGCAACCTGTTCCAAAAATCACCCCAGCAAAAACTTTCAAAGGACAGATACTCCTTTTGTGCTCTCTAAGCCTCTCAGCGTGCTCATCAACATAACCTCGCGGATCTGCCGGTAACGAATGCATCCAATAAGGAGCACTCCTCAACCTAAAGTTCCACGAAAAAACACTGCTAGTTTGCTCTGAAAGGCCATTGCTTGAAAATATACCCACATAAACATCTTCATTTCCCCACATTTTCAACAAATCAATGTGATATGCAAGAACTGGACTATAAGGCCTGCTATCACCAAATTTACTCAACCTAACCTCAATTCTTTTGGAGCTCAAATCATAATCTATCCAAGCTTTAAGCTTCTCACCGTTGTTTAGCACCAAATTTAGGGACGACACATTACCAACACTCACAGAAACAAGACTATTAACGTCAACACCCACATGATTTGCATTCACATCTCCCACATTGTCATCCATTTTTGTGTCAAATTCAATACCCAGATACTTTTTCTCACTTGAAACCCCAAATGGACCTTGACCCACAAATTTAAATGCAGAGTGATAGGGAAATATAACAAAAGCGAGACCATCACCGTTACCGTTACCGCCGCGAGCAGCAGTGATGGAAAATGAGAAGTCGGTAGAAAATGACGTTGTTTTGGAGCGAGTTGGGTCAAGAAACTTGAAGGGGTTGTTGTAGAGTAAAAGACCGGAGCTTGACGGCAACGGGGTAAGAAGCTGGACGTGAGAGTGGTCAGCGACGAACTTGGCGTCGCCGAGAAGGGCAATTTCAGGATCGAAATTGGGGCTGTTTGTTAGGGTTTGATTTTGGATTTGGGACTGGCATGAGATGGGAGTTACAATTAGGGTTAATAATTGAAAAATTGTAATTGTGAGGTACAGCGATAATGTGAAGCTTTTGTTTTGAAGTGGAAATGAAGCCATGCCCATGACTTTGCAGAATCAGAATTTAGGGCTCAAATCTAAATCAACGACTTCAAAGGCAGGGCTTTGATATCCGCATTCACAAGATTTGGCTCCAAATTCCGAGCTTGCTTGGTATTATAGCCATTATCTTCTTTTCCCCCTTTTTGGTAATTATAATTTTATTTTTCTTTCTGAAAAATCATTATCTTTTAATTTTTTATTTAATTAAAATAATATGTTTCAATTTAGACTTTATAAGTTTTTTTTTTAAAACAATAATAATTTGACTTTAGAGTTAACACAATGGCTTAAATATTTTCTTTTCTTTTTTTAAATTTTTAATCATTTAAAAAGAGGATGATATTTATTTATTTATAGGATTATATTATCAAATGATGATGATGATGATGATGATGATGATGATAATAATAATATTTAATTTATCTCTCAAAAGTGTAAAAACATCAGTTTACTCCCACTTACTGTTAAGAAAATAAAAAAAAATTATCAATGTGTTCTTATCTATCATCATCTCTGAACGAAAATAAAGAATAAATTGAAATTTTCATACTTTTGGAATAAATTAAAAATTATTATTCTATCTAGATGAATTAAAATTTACTGTAAGCATAGACTTCTTTAGCATTAACCTTGTTCAAAGTTTCGTTTAGTTTGTGTGGCTAGAGTTGGTAAAATGGGTCATCGGATTGTGTTTATGTCGTGTCAAATTTAGGTCAACACAAACACAACTTATTTAATAATTATGTTAAAATATTGAAATCTAAATCCGACATAAAAAATAAATGGATTACTTAATAACCCGCTTAATTTCTATATATTTAATAAAATTTATGTTAAACACACACAAAGATATATAATTTATTGATATTATAAATTATACATATCTACCAAAATATTATACATTTTATACTATTAAAGTTTTAATTATATATGTAAATAGTATAATATATCAATATTATAAAATATACATGTCTAGTTGTCTACTAACATTTTACATATTTATAATATTGGAGTTTTAAATCTAAATAAAATTTTATAAATGCAATATTGTATATATGTTCATCTTTTAAAAAAAATATAAATAGAGAATCATGTCTAATATTTGAGTTTTAATGACAAGAACATATAAATTATTTTAGAATAAAAAATATAATCATATCATTGATCGTGTAAATAGATTAAGAATTTTAACTCTAACATGACAAGGAAAAAAATCATATGGACCAGACCCAAACCATTTAATAATCGTATCAAATTTGACAACTCATATACATTTATTCGTGCCGTATTCGTGTCTAGTAATCAGAACGTGTTAAATTTTACCAGCTCTATGTGTGGCTTGACAATCTATCTTTTCAAGTATAGCTTGGCAATCTATCTTTTCAAGTGTTTGTATGAGCTTATGAATTTTGTGTGTTTAGGGGGGAAAACACACAAAGATTTGTCTTTTTTTCCTTTTTTTTTTCCAATTAAAATGATTATATTGATTGGTGCTGTATTTTAGATTATTTACTATAGTTTATATGAGCCTACAATTTTTTTTTTTTTTGTTTTTGAGCTTTTGAATCTTTGTTTATTCTGATGGTTTTATTTCACATGGCTGCATAATTTTTTTTTCTAATTTTATTTTAAGTACTGTTTATTGTCTATTGTTGAATTTTTGCATTGTAGTGAGACGATAACATGACATGATTATGCACTACATAATCTGCGAAATGTGTGTGTCAATTTTCGTTGGTTATATATTTGAGTTTCTCTTATTATTATTACTGAACATCAAATAGATGATTTTTATTTTGTTTATTTATGGCTATCAATTATGATCTTTATGGCGGAATGGATGGATGTAGATATTTGGACATGTTTTGGATGCAAATGTTTTATACTTGACTCTTTTATTCTTTATCTTTTAGGTTGTAAAATATAATTATGTACAAATGAACTACTGATATTTGTAACAAATTTAATTGTAGTACGGACTTTTATTTTGTTAAATGCTAATTAGCACTACTTATATTATTTTATTTTTGTATTTTTTAATCTTTTTAAAATTTAATAAATAATGAGAGTGATTTTTGAAAATATATTATTGCTATATGAAATTTGATTTCATTTTGATTAAAATAATAATAATAAAAGATAAATATATAAGTAAATTGAAACAAATTATTTTACAAATGTTTGATAGTTTTCTATATTTTAGACAAATAACTAAACACAAATTTATTGCTTTCATTTTCATAAACTATTTTAAAATCAAACTACCAAACAAATTTTAATTTTAAAAAATTTACATTAAAAATTCATTCTCCTTCTTTAAAATAAAGGTCAAAACACTAATTAAAAATATTACCAACTTGTGCCTTCAATTTTTTTTTTTTTAAGCTTTCGGGCTTTGTGAGGATATCTAGAAAGTTAATTTTGGTGGGGTTCAAAGAAGAACAAGCACATGATACATTGGGTACGATATGAGTTTGACATATCTTTTCAAATAAAGTTTATTTAAATATAGTTTTTGTTAGTACTTTTATAAGAAGAAATTTTATCAAAAAAATTTGAGTTGTTTGATTGTCGATAACAATTTTTATTAAAAATTGTCAAAGTACTTTAATATGCAAATGTTTTAAAGATATTTTATGAAAGGAACAAAATAAAATTATTAAATAAGTAAACAATATTTTAGATATTTTAATACTTTAAATAAATTTTGAAACTTAAACTTCAAAATAGTTTTTTTAATTTTTAAAAACTCTCCTGAAAAAACAAACAATTAATAATATATAAAAAAAGAGTTTTGGAATTAAACAAGCTTTCTTCATTCTAGACGCATGGGACCTGAATATACACAAGCTTTCTTCATTCGGGTTCCCAAATTACAGGTTTTAAACCCGGGTTGCTTTTGAATTATGAATTCTGCAAAATGTAATAATGAATCACACACCAAATACAGCTTTTAAGAGCTGGCACTGTATAAGCAATAAGAAAGTGCTCCTGGAACAGACCATCAAATGAGGGTGAATGCTCAAAACTTGAAATCATGGAACACTATCGGTGGAACAAGATGTGATCATATTCAAACACTAATAATTCATATATATGCAATTACTTAAACTCAAATGAGGAACATAGTGGGCAAGCTAGGGCCGGCAGTGATTTTTTCCTTTTTATTTATATTAAAGGTAATTTTAAAAAATTAATGTTAAAATAAAGATGTCTGGGTCTGATTCTGGATATGTGCAATTACTTAAACTCCGACCCGGACCCAGATATATTTAGGTTTATAAAATTAAATCCGGATTCCTCGTTTAATTTAACTCTGGTATAAATTAAATTCGGCTGAAATTGTCTGAGTTCGTTGGAGTCCGAGTTATTTTGTCATCCTACTAGATAAGTCATACAAAAAATACACTAAATCATGTTAAATGTCGAAGTGGTATAAGCTTCAAAGACTTCTCTAGCTTTAACCAATATGGTGGCAAAATAGGGCTGGAGATTAATTCAATTTCGAGATTAATGAGCTGCTCAAGTGTTGAAAGCCAATACTTCAAACAATCTGAATTTTTGAATGTTAGCATGGGATCCAATCCCTTTTTTCCTCTAGACGAGTCGGTTGTGGGTAGAGGGGATAAAATACAAATCTATAGAAGTAAATGGATCCCTAAGCCAGCTTCTTTCAGACCTTTTTCAGTCCTACTCTTGCCAGCCCACGCAAAAGTTGCAGAACTGATTGATGCTGAGAACCAGTGGAAAACAGATTTTATTCATCAGCATTTCATAAAAGAGGATGCTGAGGCCATAATGAGAATACCACTACCAAGGAATCCAAAATCAGATGAGGTATGCCGACATTTTGATGACGAAGGTATGTTCACTGTTAAGTGCCTATCAAGTGGCACTCAAATTATAAGTATAATGATATGCCTACTAGCTCAAATGGAAGTTTTCACTACTGGAATGCTATATGGAACTTGGAGCTACCTGAGAATATTAAGATTTTATTGTGGAGGGTAGCTCAAAATTTGCTGCCAACTGCAGAAAATCTATGGACGAAGAAAGTGGTGCAGTTTCCTTTTTGTCAACTCTGTTCCAAGAGCAAGGAAAATATTTCCCATGCCCTTTTATAGTGTAAAGATTGCTGGAAATATTTGGCAACAATCCGCTCTTGCTAGGAAATATTTGGCAACATTCAGCTCTTGCTAATAAAGGCATTCAAGTAAGCAAAAGCCAAGATGTGTGGTATGACATGTGTTGATGCGAGATTCCGGTTCTCCTCGTTCTACGATCAGGATCTCTGCTCGATCAACTTCGTCACGACCAGGAGGTCTCCTCGCCAGGCTTCTTCTCCAGAGGTCCCTGCGTACACAGATAAGTCAGAGTACGCCGGTTGTTTTCCCGGCGCAAACCCTCCGACGCTCAAGTCAGATATGAAGGTTCGGGAAAAGCTTGCCACAGGTCTTATGGCGTTTCTTGTGGTTTTCTCCCCTTTTCTCAAGAATGCCAACCCTTTTACCTTCGTTGGCTACCTTTTTATAGGCTTCCTTTGAATCTCAGTCTTCCGCTCTTTTCGAGACGGTATGGGACTCCAACTGCTGCGTTATGGGCAAAACATGGGATCTGGCGTGTTACGCCACGGTTCAGGGGAAAGCGTGGCTGCCATGGCTCTGTGAGACCTTGCGTGTTACGCCACGGTTCTGGGGAAAGTGTGGCTGTCATGGCTCTGTGAGATCTTGCGTGTTACGCCCCGGTTCTGGGGAAAGTGTGGCTGTCATGGCTCTGTGAGATCTTGCGTGTTACGTCGCGGTTCTGGGGAAAGCGTGGCTGTTGTGCCTAGATTCTCGTGCTGGAGAGCACGTCTTGCCAACTGCCGTCGATCGGGTCTCCTCGCCTCTCGATCTCTAGCCGGAATGGCCTTATGCCTTTTATAGGAATTGGCCTCGCGGACGACAACATCGTGGACGAGCAGGATGTTTCTGCTCCTGTTCTTCCACGCGCCAGGCTTTAACGGAACACACCGGTTCGCAGAACTCCGCCATCAGATATCTGCTCGTCATTCCTGGTCCCTTCGACGCATTTGTCCCAAACAGTATCCCTCCCAAACAACATGTCTAAGAAGCTGAGCAAAACAGGTCTTGAATTGATGGGAGCTATATGGTGGGCTACCTGGGATTTAAGAAATAAGCAAATTTTTGAAGGGAAGAAGTTAAAGCCAGTGATACCGGCTGCAAAGGCAGAAGCAACTGTGGAAGCCTTTCTGAGAGCGAAGAAAGTTGGGAGCCTGAGAAACCAAGTACTGTGAGAAAGCAACAGTGGATTCCTCCTCATAGAGGTTGGTATAAAATCAATGTCGATGCTGCTACAAATGGGGAAGCTCAAATTGTAGGATCGGGAGCTGTTATTAGAGATGCTGATGGCAAGGTAATTGCTGATGCTGCTATAAAGGGGGAAGCTCAAATTGTAGGATTGGGTGCTGTTATTAGAGATGCTGATGGCAAGGTAATTGCTGCTGCTGTCAAAGAAATTATAAAGCATACTTCATATTTACGGATAAAAAATTCAAGTAATTTCCCTATAATTTTCTTCAAATTTTCAGCTATTGGCAGCAGCTACAATACCATATATCAAATACTTGTTATTATTATTATTATTCTTGTTGTTGCTGTTGTTGTTGATTTATGGAAAATGAATTTCATAAATTAGAAGCAAACATTAATAATATTTGTTGGAAAGTCATCCGGCAAAATTATACAATCTAGACTATAACATCCATTTACTACAAATTTCTCAAGATCTTGAATAAGCTTGTAGATGCATTAAATCACGGTAATCACTAATTCAATTTTTTTAAAAAAATAAAAAACAAAAAAGAAAGAACAAGAAGGTTATAATTTTAAATTCCGGACCCGTTAAGAGTTAAGACATACAAAATTAAATATCTAACAAATACCCCGCAATTATTGGTCTCAAATAATAGAAAAATCAAACAAAAATGGTTGATATATATAAAAAGATAAAACTATAAACTGAAAAATGCAGCAACCATATATCATCCAAATTGTAACAAAAGTTCATAAAACTGTTAAGATGCAGGATTTATCTCTATGTTTGAGCTTGCAGACCTTGCACCAAAACCATCGGTAGCATGACCAAAGTCAAACCTTCTATGGCTCATGTGGGGATGGATTGTTCACTCAATAAAATCAAATTGGATTGGATTTTGATAGTTAATGGGCCTTGACGAAAATTATGTGTGGGGATTTAAGAGCGTTTCTAATTTAGATTTTTAAATGAGTCGAACTATTGGCACTTAAAAAGGAAAACCATTTTCTCTAAAAATAATATAAATTTCTTATAACACCTCTTTAATTGACAAAATTAACCTTAAGGCAAACTATTCATATTTCCTCCATAAACCCCAATGACCTAGTCTTTTCAGTTTCCTCGTCATCAATGGAGTTTTCTTGTTTTCTTGTTCACAGACTTATGATTATTTTCCTCTCTATTTTTCAGTTTCCGGTTAAACAAGAATATAGAGATTTCGAACAAAACAAAGTTAAGTTTCTAAGTATTTATTAAAGCAACCATTGAAAAGGAAAAAGCGATGTTATCAAAGCAACAACACGGATATATAATAAAAAACCAGTAGAATTTATGTGGTTTGGAACCAAAGCTCCAACTCAACGTCGGTGCCTTTCCTTTATCCTACAAAGCCATAGTCTCCTGCGCTTTCTCTGTAATATGTTTGTGAGCAATTAGTTTCCAGCACAAGAAAATTATTATTCTTTTAACACGTGGATTAAGTAGACATGTTTTGTCTTCGAATGTAATTTGATTAAAGATTAAAGTTTATAAAAAAATTTTAATAAAAAAGAAATTTTGTATCTCTACTTCTGGTCACACCAGATTTACCAATATCCTACTACAATTAGCGATGACAATAGTATTCATAAATCCGCTCAAATCCACTTGTTAAAATCCGTACACTGCGTGTAATTTTACAAATTGCGGGTGGGTTTGGTTTCACAAATTAAAACCCGCATTGGATTACAGGTAGGTTTGGCATATGCCAAATATCCTGCAATTATCCGCCAACTTCCATTTTTTTCAATTTTAAAAGTTTAATAATTTTGATACTTATTATAATCATTATATACAAGTTAATTTCATTATATAATTATAGATTATTATATACTCATTATAATTTTGTTCTTCAGATTATTGTTTATAAAGTATTAATGTTAGAAAAAATTAATCTTAAATTATTATTGTAGGAATCGTGTTTGATGGGTACTAGTGACAAACGAAATGAAAATCTTCAACTCTTGGAGCTTATGCTGAATGAGAATATGAGATGATAATTGTTGTTGGCGTAGTGATGATACTTTTTGTATAATTATGTTGTTACTTTTGGATACTAGTTTTTAGTTTTTTTTTTTAATTGAAAACACTTTTGCGGTTTCATGGATTTTTATACTTCAAATTTAAATTTGAGAATTGGTGTTGGATTTGTGTTTTTTTGGGGATTGATTTTGAAATTTTAATTTTCCATTTACATTGATTAAACTTAGAATTGATTATTTTATATGAAATTTTAGGTCATTGTTATAAGTTTATGTATTGAGTAATATAATTTAAATTTTTAGGTTTTATCAAAAATATCTTTTAATATTTGTGATTTTAAATGTGAAAACTCGCAAAAAATCTGTTGGGTATTATTGCAAATTTGGTAATTATCAAAATCCGCAGCGGATGAATTTTCTTCAAAAAATTAAAACCTGCAGTCAGTTGCGGGTGGGTTTAATAATTTAAATTTTGTGTGGGTGCAGATTTACTAATGACAAACTCACAACGCAGGTGCCAATTACCAACATTAATTACAATACCGATTTGTCCTTTGTATCTACAGCCATTACATTGGAATACCTTAAATGGAAAACAAAATACTGGGGTTAGCTGGACCCATCATCATAATATCAAATACTATAAACAATGAAGAAGCAAAAAATAGTCTACAAAAGCAAGTGTTAAAATAACAAACATCGAAGGTCAAATTTCAAGCTTCAGCTTCCTGACTCCGATGCCCATAGATATATATATATATATGAGATCATCACTTCAGGTTAGCCTAATTTGTAATATATAAGAAATTCAATGAATGTAATTACCATTTCGTCACCAGAATAATGTTGTTCTTAATTAGTTGTTGGCAACATTGAAAGTGCCAAGTTCTATGTTTCCAATTAGTCCTGTTGTTGCAGTTGCAGGTGTCCTACTAGTTGAAAAGTTGAATTGTTAAGCATACCCCTGTAAATTATTGGGGGTTCACAAGAATTGTTACAGACATACGTACGTATAATTGCAAAAAGCGTAGAAAGCTCAAGTTGTGTCCTAAAATTTTAAATGTTTACTTGTTCCAGAATTAAAATTACCACCTTCCTGTGTTGCAAAAGGATGAATAGATAACAATTACGGAGTTACATTCTCACGTTTTAAAATGCGAATTTCAAGCTAAACGATGCTAGCTGTTTGGCAGGAGTATGCTGCTCTCCAACAGCTTCTGACATATGTCTAATCTTACAGCTGGGTTGTCAATTTCTCAGGTCATTTTAGTTCATTTTGGTTTATCAGACAACATATTAAAATTATCTTATATTATATCACCCACCGTACGAGACCATGTTCCTTCACATACAAGCATGAAAACATTTGGCAGAAAGAAAAATCTGAAGAGAACTGATCCGTAGGCAGACACTTGCATCACATACAATTGATACATTATTATTTGTAAAACAAAAATTCTGATTTCTCTTGTCCGTTAATTAGAAACTCGAGATTTTTTTTTTCCATTTCGGAGAAGGTCTTGAAAAATGAAGCCGACCTTGAATTTTGTTATAGGTATCTAATTTTAGCAAACGCGACATTACAAGTCTTACATTTTATGTTTTAGTTTACAAGCATTTATTTCATCACATTCATAAAATTTTCTGCATGGTGAACAAGCCCTCGCATTCCCATGCCGCCCGAGTTAACACTTTCTCTCAGAGCACAGAATATTGACTGAAAATGGATGATGATGATGTCTCCGCTCTACATGCAGTAAATAAATCTTCTATATATATAACTTGGCCTTTGTATAATGAAGAATAAGTATTCATCTAATTGATGACAGTGTCGCTCATGGCATGAAGATATGCTATCATCTAGCATCATGAGTTTCACGGACAGCTTGTGAAAATTGTTAATGATGATTTGTACACGTTGATTAATTGTGCATGTGCCAGCTCTAAGCTTTGTCTATACGTTTAGAGTCTTACAATGCAGAACTAGAGACGTAAGTCTGCTTTTGAAAATTCTTAAAATACATGCATCCCAATTCCTTTTCTTTTTTTTTTTTTTTGTTTGTTTGTTAGGAAAGGAACATGCATCCCAAATTTAGTTCTTTGAAATTAATTTCCGAATCCATATGGGGATTTGAGTGGTGTTTGTAACCTTAAGACAAAATGATGCCCGGTGGGGCTGCCAATCCATGGCTCTGACCATAGACTTCCTCCCCCAATAAATCATAATCACCTAAGCTCATCAGTTCAAGTACTTTTAATTTAAATATTGTTGCAGAAGACTCTACGCAACGTTAAGTTTCAGCTAAGTAAATAATTGTTTCCCTTGAAGATTTACATTAACCAGGTTGCTTCCTCCACAGATTTGGGGATTCTTGCTATCCGCAGTATCTTTGGCTGGCCTATCAACAATAATTACTTACCCTATAAATAATTTCCTGTTTCTCCAATTGGTCCCATAATAATGACACTTGGGTTAAACACTATCTAATGACACTTGGGTTAAAAAAACTATCTACCACCAACAAAGTGTTGGCTCCAGCAATGGAGTCCACTTAAGTGGTATGATTGGGTTTGCTCCCCAATTCGAGACGTAGGAAAATCGTTTTTGTTGGGAGAACCTGTGCCTTCCGATTCGAGCGGGGACTTCTAGTCTAAGTTGTGGTATGGGCTTAAAGGTGTCTCCCACAGTTGGGGACAAAAAGAAAAAAAACTATCTACCGTCTTTGACTAAATATATATGGCCTTTTCTTTCTTTCATTTTTTTTTTGAAAAAAAAATGTGCAATTAGTGGCTCCAATTACTAAATGTGTTTCAGCGATTGCAGAATTAAAGAAAAAGAAATGGGCCGATGGAGTTTGAATTTGGAGGCTAGTCTAGGGAACTGGGTCCCAAGGCCTGCTCAATCTCTCATGAACTTGAAAGAGAAAAAAAAAAAAAACCATAACTGGGGTTTCTTATTTTTGCCAGTTAATTTATGTCCTTCATAAAATTGTGTAGCGTAAGAGGGAAACATTTTGAACTGTATATTTTTTACATTTTAGGCAATTTTTGTTCACTGAACTATATATAGTCCAATCAAAGTTTCATTTCTGAGCCCTAGGACCCATTTTCTTGTACACTTATTCAATTTCAGTTCCTTTCATTAAAGCATTTCAAGTTTTGCACTTACACCAAAACAACATGACAATGATCATATCACGTAATAAATATTAGCAGAAAGCTATTCGTTTGCCTGGATTCAACTGATTAAATACTAATTAAAGTTATAAACCAGTAAAAGTTCTATATATAAAAGACGCAAGAAAAATGGCCACGTTATTGCATATTAACTTTGGTGTTTTCTACTCCTCATTTAAGAAGGGTGTTTGATGTTTCTCTTAAAATGGAATCATATTGGTAGTTGGTTTAGCTGAAATTATAAATCAAATGCATATGTTTGAAAGAAGGAGAAAAAAATGGTAAGTCAGAATGGTAGCAAGGGTTTGGGGCCATGTGACAAAAGGGATGTCATGTGCTGGCTAGCTAGGAGAGAGGGGAGATCACAAAAAGATTTATCATGCATGCACTAACCTTTATTTCAAACTTTGAGTAAGTTTTAAAGGACTTTTTTTAAGGTCGCATCACATGTCATGTGTATGATTCCTTTGCCTTTGGGGCACTCAATGTGAGGCCCCAAAGCTGGAGAAAGGGGGAAAAAGAAAAGAAGAAGAAGCTAGCACTTAAGGCTTAAATTAGCATAATAATCATCCACTGCCTTGGATGCTGATTAAAGTCCTTTAAGCATGTGATTTGGAGTCTTGACTGTTTACGGATCCTGTTTCTCCAAGCAGAGAGTGATGAAAAAATTAACATGAATAAAATTACAGTTAAAATTTATGATTATTTGGTCAGTTGGTCGTTGGGTGTTTAAATAAAAAAAAAGTTAAACTTTTTTAATGACTGTTTTATTCACATGCATTGCTAGCTTCCACTTGTTTCTATTTTATTTTTTTTCTCTGCTAATGATGATTCATTGATAGCAGCTCCATACCCGTTTCTTATTGCAAGAAAAAAATAAATCACAGCAAGATTAATTAAGGATTAAAAAAAGAAGAAGAAACAATTCTACTGCTTACGAACCTTCACCATATAGTTAAAATATTGCTTAATGTTTTGCTGGAAATATGATAAGCTAACTTAAATTATATGTATGTGCTGATGGAATATTAAAATAAAATTTTTTTTTTTCAATTTTGGCTTATAATAATTCATAAAGACTAGGAACTGAGTTTGTGTTTGTATAAAGTAAGTAAAACTCACATTCATGACAACTGTATACAACTATAAGAGTAACATAATTGATCGTCAACTAATCTCCTGGAGCCAATTCCGCATCTATGAGAAAATTCAGATCCAATTTGCTCATGTGGGTTTTGTCGTTTATGATCTATCAAAAACTGAACCAACACAAGCTATATAAACGTAAACACAGATATTAATTGATAGCGAGAAAAAAAGGGGAAAATAAGGGAAGAAAAGCAGGAATAATAAACATAACAATAATAGAAAAAAAAAAAAATAAGAAGAACAAAGCAGGAAGGGTAAATTTGCTCATGCGACATCATGACTTACTTGATTTAGGAGACATGTTTTGCAATGTCTTTCACTTCTTCGGCGACGAAGTTAGGTGGTGAATCGGGTAACTATCCGATGAGTTTAACGGCGAGTCATTCGGAAAGCGGAGATGAATAGTGATGGTGATGCATGGCGAGTATGTAGGAACCATCCATACACACAGACACACATACAAACATCATATCAGTTAAAAATATGATATTTATAAATAGAGATTATATATGAGCTACCGAAGGAGGAATCCAAAGGGATAGCATGATCCTCATGAACATTAAGTATGAGAATTATAATTAAGGCTTAGGATCAATGCGATCCCTTTGGATTTATCCTCTAGTTGCAGAAGCAAGAAACCAAAAACTTCAAACCATCTCTCTCTCTCTCTCTCTCTCTCTTTGATCTCTCTCTCCATTATAGAGGAAAGTGAGGTGGGTGGTTTAGGGGAAACTCCAATATATATAAAATAGAGAAATAGTGAGATTTTTCTTTTTAAATTTACCAAATCATGAGAAAATGTATTTTTTTCAAAATAAAGATATTTATTTAATTGTAGACCCAGTTCTCTAACAAACCAGACACATGGAAAAGGTTTTACTAGTAGTGGGGCAGCTATCCCCTTATTAGAAGAAATTCCCAACAAGTTGGGTGGAAGTATTTATAATTTTATTTTCTTGTTTGCTTATTTTAATGAAGGTTTGTGGTCCATTCCATGTTCCCTCTCACACCGATCCTTTTTTTTTATTTAAAAAACAAAATATTATTTCACAAGAAAAGAATACATTAACAAATTTCTCATTTTTCTAATAACTAATAATACACATTCCCAATTTATTTTTTTTAATATCTCGTATAGACACATATGCTCAGTCCTCCTTTAGTGCCAACCTCTACATTCTTTAATGCCTCTACACATTCTTTAATGCATTTGAGGCCAGATTATATTGTGTACCTACAATTCCCTGTTAAATTATAGTCACACAGTATGTTCTATACATTGTTAAATATTCATTTAAAAATGTAATCAAATATATAAAATCTTAGGAATTCATAGAGTATACACTCATATACTAGATATTTGCCATGCATATTTTTTTAACTAATTATATAAGAGTAAATACGTATATAATAAGAATTCAATAAATAACATATTGGGACATTCAAAATTTTTTATCTTGCATGAATGATTAGTACTGTATATATCATAGTGCAAACCACAATTCATTGTATTAAATTATAGGGGTCAATTTGAAGATTATAGTTATTAATTCTAGCTAAGGTTTATAGATTTATTAGTGAAGCTAAAGGGATCCAAGATATCGAATAGAGGCTTATATTTGTAATTGTAAATAAATTTAGATGGTAAAAAATGCATGATATTTGACGTAGTCTGCTCTCAAGACTCGATGATTAGAAATTTAGAATCTTTCGGATTCAATAATAATTTATAGCCTCATATGTTGTGGATGTGATTTTTGATTATTGCTTACTTATTGTGTATTTATCTAAATAATACAATATCACATAAAAATTTAAATGGTCTATAGCATGAAAGCATGAACACAGATGAATATGACTTGACCGAATTATATAATACATGAATAATCGACCTTACAACTGTTAAAATAACAAGAATACAAGATGAAATCTTAGAGAATTTTCTAATTCAAATCAATAGTTATTCATATAACAATATGCATGTTTGGATAAAGTTTCAACCATAGCTATCTTTTAAGACTTCGACTCATAAATGATAAAAATCAAAGAAAAAAATGAAGATAAAGACAATTAACTGCCAAGAATGATTCTCTCAATAAGACTGATTATCGTCAATCAATATTAAAATTAATTGAATCAATCGCATACTTAAGTACCATAATTGTAATATTTTATTTTTTATATTTTAATACCTGTACAAATTAAAATTTTTGTGTTCGTCAATCGATAAGTTTGAAATTTTATATTCTTCACATTGTTCTTTACTTTTTTTTTACTTTTTTTTTTCAATAAACATGTCTAAATCCAATGCGTGTATGTTTGTTGTACATTTGGAATTGTATATTTGAGGATACGCATTCCAGATTAACTTTCTATATATCAAACCCTCTCAAGGAAAAAAGGGCAAAAAAAAAAAAAAAAAGAGATATATAACAACAGTTTAGCCTTTTCGCATTCTGAAACGTATCATTTCCACAACACGCAACCCCAATCCCAATCTTTTCAAGGTTGCTATGTTACAGATTCTGTAACATACACACCCAATGCATGCACCACACCTGTCCTGCATATGGAGAAAAAGCATGCAAATGTTTTTGTTTGGTAGCTAGTTAACCAATCAGGAGCTGGCTAAGTTGGATCTGTATGTTACAGAATCTGTAACTTATAGTAATATATATACAGTATAACATGTCCCATCACATAAATCTCTAGTTAGTTACTAACAATATATATTATTTCACAAAATTATAGCATTGGCATCTTACTAAATATGGATCATGGATGGTAAATGAAATAAATAAATCAATACAATAAGAACCATAGAGTGTAGGTGCACATGGATAAAATAGGAACCCTAAATACATAGGGACAATGATAATGTTAAGTGTAAACTCAACCTAAGTTGTGCTGTATATATGAAAAAGATGCAAAAGTAATTCAAATCTGAATAATGGATAAAAGATAAGTGTTCTGAATTTTGGAATTTGCCAATTCGGAAATGAAAATAGAAAATAGAAAATAGAAAATAGAAGGTGAGCCTTTAATTCCTATCTTTTTCTTTTTTTAAGTTGGTATAGTGACTATGCGAAATTCTGGTTTTGATTTTGGATGCACCGGACATTGTAGTCTTAAAATTAAAAATTTTGGAATGCATTTGAGATTGAGGTTGGGTAGGTATAGCTTAAAAGTTACAATACTAAAGTGTTTGGTAAATACTAATTGTTATAAGTTGAAAACTATATTAATATGATTTTTCACTTGTATAATGGAAAATCTATTATATCTTTAATAATTTTGACAAAATTATTATTTAAAATTTATACTAACTACATATTATTAACTTTTGTTTTATAGCTACAGTTTTTTTTTTACAATAGTTGTAGCTTAAAAGTTACAGTACTTCAATCCCAAACAAAATCTTAATCATCGTTTTGTGATAAAAAAAATAGTACGTTGATTTCACCAAAAACTTAACAACATTATAATACATAGAACTAGCAAAATGGATTGTCATGTCGTGTTCGTGTCGTGTCAAATTTAGGTTGACTTAACACGACCCATTTAATAATCGTGTCAAAATATTGAGATCCAATCTTGACTCAGAAAATAAACGGGTTATTCAATATCATAAAATATAGATATATTCTAATATTTTACACACTTACACTATTAAAATTCTAAATCTATATAAAATTTTATAAATAAAACACTGAGTGTATATATATATATATATATATATATATATATATATATATATATATCCTTAAAAAAAAATAAAAAAGAGAGAATCATGTCCAATAATTAATTTTTAGTTACAAGAATTTAGAAATTAATTTAAAAATATATGTATAATTGTGTCATTGGTCGGGTAAATGAGTCCAGAGCTCTAACCCTAACTCAACACAAAAAAAATCGTGTCGATCCTAATTCAACACATTTAATAATCGTGTCAAATTTGACAACTGGTACCTATTTATTTGTGTCGTGTTTATGTCGGATAATCGAGTCCTATCAAATTTTGCCAACTCTAATAATACATAAGTCATTTATTTTATTGTGTACTTAGCCTATATAATACTTTGATTACTACTTTTGTAGCTTATGATCTCAAGTTGGCTCCCAACCAGAAAGTTAGATTACTAGTTCGTGTTGATGATCATTTTAGTCGTTTGTGTACGTATTCAAAGCTAGTAAGTTACAATGGAGTCATCTTAACCGTTGGATACGTGGGCCATCACTAAGGTTCTAATTATTTGACTTCTCTAGATCATGATGGATGGTGCTGGATCTTGTCCACACTAGTGAAGCATAAATGGACCGCGCCTTTCCATGGTGCTCTCTAGACCCTACCACCACATACACATACTTAATGACTCTTTCACACTATCATAGAGCACCACCAGGGTTTTGCTACAGAATGTATTAATGACCTTATAGTTGTTGATTTCTTGGTAGCAAATTAAACCACACGATTGTCACCTGTTACCACTTAAGTAAATGAGGGTCAAAATTATTCTCGACAAGAGGTCACGTGACTTAACAAAGGAAAGGGGAGAAAGAAATATCATTCTTTGCTCAAATAGTTCTATAATCCTGCTGCCGCCATTAACGCAAGATTTCTATAACTTCCAGATTAATTTATTTTTATTTCTCCTTTTCAAGTATACACCCTGCATGTAGTCATACCTCTAGCCAGAGCAAAGAACAGGTATACAAGTGATAATTCTAAGTAATGAATTGATACACCTAGTCGCCTAAAATTATTAGTTGTAAATACCAATAATATCAAATCTTTGTAACATAAAATTAACATTATACTTGTAATAACAAAAACCTCATATTTACAAGTAACGCCACAGCATAATATACCCTTAATGACCCATGCTAGTGGGGGTAGATGTGGTTGGTTGATATTTTTCTGAATAATTTATATATGAAAGCATTTTTTTTTTTTTTGGTTGCTTATTGGTTTTTAATCCACCACAAGGGTTCTTTGTTCCTTCTTTGCAGGACATGAACTATGTTACACTCAGCTCTTGTTATCTGTTTGGTAGAGCACGAAAGGACAATGAGTGAACCTGAAATTTTTTGCCCTAGATGAAATTCGATCAGTACTGCCAATTTTTACAAACAGTTCTTGCTTGTTTGCTTTCTATTTTGTTCATATATAGACTTTACAATTGATATTAGAAAATAGCAAGAAGTAATATCATTATTAAATAATTTTTAAGACTTTGCTTGTTTTAGCTTTTCAGTAGTGTAGCTATCAAAGTGTGCAGCAATCGCTTATTGCAACTTTGCTTTGACAGGTATTTATTGGAGAATAATTTATATTAAAAAGATAACTAATAACTTCTAGCTTCT